>NC_025997.2:30362351-30410947 GCF_000442705.2 Elaeis guineensis | reverse complement strand
GTACTAAGGCAAATGAAGGTGTTCGAATAAATGGATAAATGTTGAACTACTTTCAAGTATCTCAAGTGCTACCTCAGATCCTCTCCACTTCTTTCCAAGTCGAAGGAAGGTGAGCAGTTATTATTATAGTTAGCTATCCCACTCGATGCCATAAGCTCGATTTTGGTTTGAGAAGATGCAGAACCTAGAAACTAATTTACTACATGAGCAATATTCTTCAGGATGTAGAAACCAAATATTCTAAGGTCGAAAAGATGATCTACACATTAATTACATCTATGCATCAACTCCGACCTTACTTCTAAGCCTACTCGATAGTCATCTTGATGTGTAGTCTTTGGAAGGTGACTCTTTAGGAAATGGACACCTCAGATGCAGATGAAGTGGGCGATATAGCTTGAAGAATTTGATATCAATATTCGACCTTAGCTGCGATGAAAGCACAAGCTTTAGCCAATTCTTAGTAGAATGTACTGTGCCAGATGAGGAACCATCCTCAACATAACTCGAAGAGGAAAAAAAAACTTCATTATGGATCCTGCATATCGATGGAGCCTCAAATTCATAAAGCATAGGGCCGATCTCATTTTTTTCGTCTGAAAGGAGTCATGATGGAGTACACCCTCTGATTCGATTCAAGATTTCAATAACAAAACCAAGTGTGAAGCACTCATCATCGGACTTCGACTCATAAAAGAGCTCGAAGTGAAGGATCTCATGGTTTTTTCTGACTCCTAGCTTATCATCAGATAAGTTCGAGATGAGTATGAAGCTCGAGATCCCATGATAATGAAGTATCTATAGAAGCTTAAGGAGGTGTCAATGGCTTTCCCAAATTTGAAGGTTCAATAGATATCTAGGTCAGAAAATATATGAGCGGATGTCCTATCTCATCTCACCACCTCGGATCTGACTAACCATAATAAATGAGTCTTCATTGAGCACCTACAAATTCAGAGCATTAAAAAACCTATGGTACTGTAAGAATTGAGCTGGATGGACCCCCATCATTGACTTTTTAGTCAAAGGAGAGCTCCCTACCAACCCCATCCAGGCCCTTAGTATCAAGCATCAAGTGTCATGGTATATCTACATGGATGGAAGACTTTACAAAAAAATCTTTCTCATTGCTTTTACTACGCTACGTATGTTCGTCCGAGATGGATTACACTCTTCAGGAGATACATGAAGACATCTGCGGCAACTACTTGGAGGGTAAGTCTATAATATGTAAAATTATCTGATGAGGATATTACTGATCAACCTTGTAGAAAGATGCAACTAAACTTATCAAATGGTACGAGCCATATCAAAAGTACACCAACATCCAAAGAAGATTAGCGACTGAGCTCACATCGATCATCACTCTTTATCCATTCACTATATGGGGAATCTACATCCTCGGATCATTTCCTCAAGCTACTAGACAAAGAAAGTTTCTGATTATGGTAATTAGCTACTTTACCAAATGGATTGAAGATGAGCTCTTGACATAGATTATCGAGACAAAAGCTTAGGATTTTGTATGGAAATCTATCATCTGTCAATTCAAACTCCCCTAAACAATCATTACCAACAACGAACGCCAATTCAATAATCAAAAATCAGGAATTTCTGCTCAGAGCTTTACATTAACTATAGACTCACCTGGGTAGAACATCCATAGTCTAATGGAGAAGCCGAGGTGACTAATCGAATGATCCTATAAGAGTTAAAGATCAGACTCTGCCAGGCAAAAGGAATGTGGGTCGAAGAATTCTACAATATCTTATAGGCATATCAGACTACTTCTCGGATGGCAACTAGGGAACACCCTTCACCTTACTTTCAGAGCTGAAGTAGTTATCCCCATGAAGGTTGGGATACCATTGACCAGGCTCGAGCACTACGACAAACGAGAAAATTTAGGTCGCCTCCAAACGAGCCTGACTTGTTTGAAGAAATGAGGGAATGAGCTCGAGCCAAGATGGTCTTGTACCAACAATAAGTAGCTTGACATTACAATATTCAGATCAAAATGAAGGCCTTCTGACCTGGAGAACTCATCCTGAGATGAGTAGAAGTATCCAAACCCATAGAACTAGAAAAGACCATATCGGATCACAAAAATCATCTGACCCGAAGCATATAAGCTGGAGACTCGATGGTACTCAGATTCCTTGGACGTGAAACTCTGAGAACCTCCGAATGTATCATTAGTAAGAGGTGGAATCACTTTAGCTTCATTAATAAAATTATTCTTCTCCTAAATTCATGTGGATTTTATACAAGTCAAAAAGGTCAGACAGTACCCGACAATGATTAAATATCCTCAATCCTAGGCCAAGTATGATGATCGTGGGACATTCGGATATCAGTCTAAATCCTGACATCTGAATTAGAGGACCGATCTCTTAGAGATATCTTGATTTAGATTGAAACCTTCAAAATTTTGTTTGGCATGGCACCGATGACGAGGAGTTATCCTGACCTAAGTTAGAACCTCCATAAGCTAAATATCTCGAAAATAATCCGATGACACATTACGAAGTCTAATGTTAACCGACAAAAATGACTTGATTTAATTATTGCCAAAATAGTCAGTTCAGAATAAACCTCGGATATCTACATCAGCTAATACATAACTTCAGGAATAGTCCCCATCTATGGAGAATAACTATGGATAAAGCAATTACCAAAATACCAAACTTTGAAAAATTTCTGACCATACAAAAGAAGGTCGGTTTTTGGATGAAGCTAATGACTTGGCAAAATCTAAGCCTAAACCTACGTATAATTGACTTGGAAAAATCGACTTTGGTTGAAGGATGACTTCGACATCGATTCTAATTGAGAACTCACATTTTAATTCAGAGAGAATCGACAAGCCAACAAGTGAGTTTGCATTTTGACAAAAGAAGTTCATTTCATTTAAAAGTTTCTACAAGTCTTCGAAAAATAAAGATTTCATTACCAAGAAAGTTCAAGTACAAAAGTGAAGCCAAAAGAAAGAAAAGTATAGAGGCTCAAAACTCCTTGGATAACACTGCGGCTTTAGCGTCAACGATCGGCTCGATGGTCTTGGCTTTGACTACAGTTGGCTTGGTGGCGGGACCTTCAGCTATGGCCGGCTCATCGACTGGAGGTTCAACTATAGCAAGCTCAGTGGTAGGCTCAATCAACTCCTTAGCTTGTGGCTGATCTTCTCCTCCGACCTCCACATTAGGGTCAAGTTGACTGACGTCGACCTTGAGAAAAAAATGTACCACCTGAGCTTTGCAAATGTTGAAGCCATATTCGTAGGCAATTGAAGAACCCTCGATGACTTTAGCCATAAACTCCAATGAGGCCTTGTACTCCTCGACGGCCTTCGACTTAGCCTCGACGACTGCCTTCGCCTTCTTAATTTCTACCCGATTGAATTTTGGCACTTCGAATTCAACCCATAGCAGCGAAATCCACAGTAGTGAGGCCCAAGATAGAGAAGCTCATGGTGCAGGCCCATAGGCGCGGCATGCAGGTGCATGCAGCCTAGCTAGACATGTGGTCTACCGCGTGGTCCACTGCATGGTCTAGCATATGCAGTGCACAGTCGAGGCATAAGATGCGGTCCTCCATGGGCCTCACATGGTCCATATGCGGCAAAGGCGATCCATTCATGTGGTCCATGCACAGGTGTGCACAATCAAGTAGCACTGGTGTGTGCAGGCACGATCAAACGATCCAGGTTGATCCCGAAGTCCTAACAGAGATTTTAGGGTCTTTAAAAGTGGCCAAATGGTCTATGGAGCACAGAAAAGGGGCTAAGGATTTTGGGAGATGGTCAAAGAATCTTTTTGAGTGTTTTCAAAGCTTTGTGAGGATTTATTGTACTTCTTGTTGAGAGAGAGATTGATGTATGAGGGTTAAGAGGGTGTGATCTTCTCTTATTTTTATTTTCTCTAGAAGACGGTCAGAGAATCTTCTTAAGTTTTTTGAGAGCTTTGTGAGGATTTTTTGTCTCTCTTGTTGAGAGAGATATTGATGTATGAAGGTTGAGAGGGTATGATCTCCTTTTGTATTTATTTTCTCTCATAGTGAAGCTTGCATGCCTCATGAAGGTTAGCCTTAAGCCGATCCACGTTATTTTTGATTTTGTCCTTTATACTTCTTTCTTTTTTTTTTTTCTTATGGTATCGACATTGTCATCGATGTTGAGATCTTGGACGGAGATCCATATTCCACACTCATGAGAGATCCTTTTTCAACAATTGGTATTAGAATACTAGATTGTCCAGATTGTCGTGGTATTGATCGAGATTGAAAAAAATAAAGAAGACAGGCTCAATCAAGATAGAGATCAATCGATATGATGAAAAGAGCAATTTTCCCTACAATAAGTAAGGATGAAGGATGTGCTCATCCTATAAGGATTGATTGATACTCTCTTATATGAAGAGAAGCCGACTATTATGAAGAAGAATAGTTGGAAGTATCTTCAGATGCAGATGATAAGTACGATCCACTTATACTTGATGGATGATGTGGTGATCCATATGTTTAGCGAGACTTATTCGACGGTGATGTGGATGAAGATTGAGAAGATATACATGACAAAATCACTCACCAATGCTCTCTTCCTCTGGAAGTAATTCTATCAGTTATTGATGAATGAGGGACAAAGCATGTAGGAGCATTTCAGTAACTTTCAGAAGATCCTTACTGATCTTCTCAGCATTGGTGAGAAGGTTGAGGAGAAGATCAAGATGTTGATCTTGCATTCGTCGCTTCTCCCTTCATTTGTCTTTGATGATTGCTCTTCTTGTCGGGAAGAGCACCATCAAGATAGATGAGATCACTTTTGCATTACTCCAGAATAAGATTCTTAGATGAGAGAATCGAGCTTCGAGTTCAGGAAGCAACTTGACTTTGGTGGTGACTGGAGGTAGTGGTGGTAGAGGACAAAGCGGTAGAAGATTGTAAGATGGATGGTTCAGATCCAAGTCAGGGGACTTCAACAAGATCAGATGCTATCGATATGATGAGTTGGGGCATCAAGTCAGAAATTGCTCATAGTTCAGAAATTGAATGAAGGCTACTACGATAGCAGTCCAAAATAGTGACACCGAAGAATTTGATGATGTTCTTCTGGTTTCAAATGAGGTATTTATTTTTTTTCTCTAGTGAATTTTAGATTCGACATGTTTGCATCACGTTTGTTGTAGAGAAGAGCTATTTGACTTCCTAAAGAGTAATGAGGGTACTATTTATTTATCAAACAGATCGAACTGTGCGATCAAGGGCATTGGGATAGTCAGCTTGCAGACATATGATGGAGCAGTGAAGAAGTTGGGTGAAATTTGATATATACCTAGCTTCAAGAGTAATCTGATTTTACTTAGAAGACTAAATTCAAGCAGCTACAGATGGAGAGCTAATGATGGAATCTTAAAGATTGTGCATGGTAGTAAGATTGTTATGAAGGAGAAGAAGTGTGCAGGATACTACCTCTTGACAGAGAGCTCAGTGCAAGGTGGAGCTTAAGGTGCCGGTGGGAGCTCAATACGAGGTGAAGCCCTAGGTATAGATAGATTGGGTATGAGACGGATGACTTGGAAAGATAACAGACGATATAGTAAAGTTTCTATTATCGCAGGAGACTACCCTAAGCAGGTCTTAGATCATATAGGTCACAGCACATGATGGAGATGAGATCGAGTGGGCTAGCTCGACTCCCATATTTATCTATCTATAAGCAGCTAGGCATTTACCCCAGGATATGGGGATGAGATCATCCAGAAGCTCTTAAAGTTATGTGGAGATTGAATGTTGAGTCGAGATGGAGATTATTGGATTTTGGCATCTAGAATTTGACCCACAGTAGTGAAGCCCAAGATAGAGAAGCCCATGGTGTAGGTCTGTAGGCACGCGCAGTCCATCATGGGCCTCATGCGGTCCACGTATGGTGAAGGCAATCCATTCACATGGTCCACATGTGGGTGTGCACGATCAAGTGGCTGCTGGTGCATGCGGGCACAATCAAATGGTCCAGATTGATCTTGGAGTCCTAATAGGGGTTTTAGGGTCTTTAAAAGTAGCCTGACAACCTATGGAGCATAGAAAAGGGGTTGAGGATTTTGGGAGGCGATCAGAGAGTCTTCTTGAGTTTTTTTAGAGCTTTGTGAAGATCTTTATGCTTCTTATTGAGAGAGAGATTGATGTATGAGGATTGAGAGGATGTGATCTCCTCTTGTATTTATTTTCTCTCATAATGAAGCTTGCAGGTCCCGTGGAGGAAAGCCTTGAGCTGATCCACATTATTTTTGATTTTGTTTTTTGTGCTTCTTTCTTCTTTTTTTTTTTTTATAGTATCAACATCATCATCGGCATTGAGATCTTGGGTGGAGATCCGTATTCTGTACTTGTAAGGGATTCATTTTCCACATGCTCGAGTCCCCACCAACTTGATCTTATCTTCAGCAGCCTTCACCACCGCCTTCTCCAGCTGAAGACTCACCTCAAGCTAGGTGATCCTTATCTGATGTGACTTCACAAGCCCATGCTCTAAGGCCAAAAAGCCCTCAAGCTATGTGATTCGCTCCTTTGCAGCCAGAAGCTCGAACCTTGCCTGAGATGAATCATCCTCTGAGGCCTTCTTCTGAGCCTTTGCATCCTAGAGATCTCCTTCGAGCTTTCTTTTGACTTGGTTGAGGTTGACGGTCGCCTTACTGAGATAAGCAACATCATGCATTAGCTATAAGGAGAAATTAAAGTCAGAAACTTCAAATATAAGAAAGAAAATCGATTAAGTCGATGATTTACCTTTCGAAGATCTTTGAATGAAGAACACAAGGTCTTGTCTAGAGATCAGGCCTTGTCTCAGCCCAATCGATTGGCAGTAGCATCAACTTGACCATCTCCTGAGCAAGTTGGTGGTTGTGGAGAGTCGAGTCATCTCTCTGAGACCTCCTCATCAAGATGACAAACTCCTCAATCACTGACCAGGAGGGTCCTACTCCTTGCCAAGTT
Organism: Elaeis guineensis; assembly: GCF_000442705.2. NCBI lineage: Eukaryota > Viridiplantae > Streptophyta > Magnoliopsida > Arecales > Arecaceae > Elaeis > Elaeis guineensis. The sequence continues at coordinate 30,403,960 of NC_025997.2, read as the reverse complement.
GCAGGAGCAGGAGCAACTGGATTGATTGAAAATGAGTCAGACCAAGTCAGAGATGAAGCTCAAGGCAGAGGTGGTGAAGTCAATTCTCGAATGGACTCTAGAGTAATGGGAGCGCTACCCTGATCAGGGGTAGTGTGATGATGACTTCTTGCATGTCATCGATCTGTATAGGATTTGTGCTAGAAGTCCTAGCTGATCTACTGAGGGTAGGTAAAGCCAGAGTCAAAAAAGTTGTTGGCTTCATCTTCTTGTTCAAAGAACCATCCTCCAAGGTAGAGCTCAATCGTTTCTTCTAGGTAGATGATTTGATTCTCTAGGATGGGCCTCATCGCTGAAAGACCAAAGATAAAAAGCTAACACAAAAACCAAAGAAGATCAAGCAATTGGCAAAAGACTCAGACATACCTCAAGGAAGGGCTGGACTAAGGCCGACATCATAAAGATTATGCTCGGTCACCAGCTCGTTCAGCTTTGGCACCATGATGTCGAGCAATTTGTGGTAGTCCTCCTAATTTCCTCAGATGACCGACTTCTCTTTGTTCAAAGAAAGTCGAGGATCACTCCAGATCCAACTGAAGGCCCAAGGAAGATTTGAGCAAACAAAGAAGAACCGGCCTTTCTAATCATGAACGGAGGAAGGAAGGCATGTGATAAACTTGTATCCGTACTGAGAACTAAAATACCACTACCCTTTCTCATGGGATGCCTCTTTAGGATGAACAATGCCCTAAAGAGTGAAGTCCTTAGCTAGATGCCGAGCCAATTACACAAAATGATGAAGATGATGATCATTTCAATGGAGTTCAGAGTGATCTGGATCGGAAGAATTTAAAAAAACTCAAGAATATTAGAGGCGAAGGGGTGGAAAGGTAACCGAAGATCTGCTTGGAGAGTCTCCTCATACAAAATGACTCGACCCTTGGGAGCACTTGACACTCAATCTGTTCGACTTGAGACTTCGAGTCAGAAAATAGAAGGAATTGAGTATTGAGATTAGAGTCTTTGAATGTTGACCTCAGTAATGGACAACTCTTGACTCCCGAGGCCGAAGAAGTCCCTGATTCCCCTAATAGAACCCTTTGCCCTGCATGCTTCGAGACCTCAGTGCCTGGATGAGGAAGCAACCTTGGTAGTGGTTTAAGGACGATCCTCAGACTTGGACTAAGGAGGAGGCATCTGAGAATCCTAGCTGCCTTGATGACTTTCGTCCTAATCCTCTCTATTGGAAGACATTGTAGAAAGAAAAAGAGGCTGAAAGGGGACAAATAAGAACATAGACAAAAGAAAAGAAAAGTGAAGGAAGAAGGACCAATCAAAAATAGACTTGAAGAAGGGGAACTGGAAAAATGGGGGCTTGACCAAAAATGACTGCCAAAGCTGGGAAGAAGATGGCATGGAAAGCAGCAAAAATTCTCCGACGGACAGGATGCAGAAGCAGCAAGAGATAACAAAAAGAGCTGGCAACAAAAAGAATTGAAACTGAAGGAGGACAAGCCTCTATATATTGCCCATCAATGGCCTACATCGGATCCCCAAGCCGTTGGATGTCACCTACATGTCTCAGATCAAGGCCATTTGACCAGGTGACTTTTCGATGCACCACTATTTTGATCTGACCATGTAGACCAATCCAAGCAAAATGGCGTAGTACCAACCGACATTGTATGTATGGTGACTCCTGGTTAGCCGGCTTATAATCGGCAAAACCTCTCCAAGCTAAAATAATGATTAGCCTCAAGCTGCCCACCCCTCATAAATGCACTGGGATTTGCAAAGTGCCAAATCTTTGCAATAATTAAGGCGCAATTCACAAAGTGACTTATCAAATTGATGCCGGAATTTATGAAGCGACGTGTCGATTCAGCTCCATGAAGTATAAAGCGACACATCGATTCACCCAAAATCTAGACAACTCATATTCAGTGATCTAAACAAATGCCGAAGACACATTACAAGGACTACTACTTCCTTCTCCTGAGATAATAATCTCAAGCTCAAAAGTGGGGAGCAAGTATTATGGGGTCATACCACCTCGATCATTATCTTTGGTGCTCATCTTTGGATGTTGCTACTTGATGTTATATGTCCTAAAAGGTTCTGGTCATACGTGGTTGTTGGCCAGAGACTGAGATCCATTAGTTGACCTCGGTCGCAAGCTTCATTTGGATGTCCCACTCCTTCAGCGAGAGAATCCTCGCCATCATAGCCTTAGCTCGATTTCTCGAGAACTAGGAGGTAGGCGACCACATTAGATTCTCCTCCTCGGCCACAAGCTGAGGACCATATCATGCCATATCCGACCACCTAGTCGGATTTAGGCTGGTGACTTCAGTGATAACTTCCAAAGAACTCGGGACCCTAAGCCGTTACGAGAAAAATGTGGGCCGACTTCACATCCCTTTAATAATGGACGGTTACAGCGAAACTCGTGATAGCTATTGCCGAACGTGGCGTATGACTTAACACCATTAATTGTCATTACTCATGACAGATCATGAGCCATGATTCTCCAGAATGGTTACCGACGGTTAAGGTAACGTACTTCTCCCCCTTTTATAAAAAGGAGACTGAGGACCCTTCGATGACTTTTGTTTGAGCTAAGAAGCCCCTACTTGCTACTTTCTTCTTTTTTATTCCCAAAGTTCCGATCGACTTAAGCATCAAAGGATCCTCCATCAGAGAATCTCCAGTGACTGAACTTCTTGTAGGTTCCAAGGAGCACCAAGATCCTCTCAGATCATTACCAACTATCTTCACTACTCTCCTCAGTCCAAAGCATTGTGGCAATATAATTCATGATCCAATGAAAAATTCAGTCCAATCTTGCTAGATTTTTCAAGCAAGCCCTAAATCTAGAAGATTTGAGTAGGATTTGCTATTAGACTCATAGAGTGGCTAGTGTATTTGAGTAGGCCCATATTAGTCCAATATCTTCTGAGCCCAAATCTTATGAAAGGAAAAAAAGACCTATGACAGTCTATCTTTTTTCTTCCTATGGATGAATAGGCCTACAGATGGGATTCAAGCTAAGATTAGGATGAGTGTTTAGAAGACTATGGGCTGGTTCGGCAATCATGCCCGATTTATGTAGGAAATTCCATCCAGTCCTGAAGTTTCCAAACATACCCTTGCACCATTCGTTTAGGATGGAATTTATGCATAAGAATATAGCTGGGCGAATATCTTACTTTTGGCCTATATCAAACATAAATATGAGGACATCTACACTTGAGCTCATGGGAATTTGTTGTCATCTTTTTTTGTTTTTTTTCTATTAGTTATTCATCTATGCTAACCAGTCATCTCACATTCAATTCTTTTAATTACCTTTTGACTATTGTTCACTGAGGCACCAGCAGAAGTATCAATTGTAATGAAACAATGAATAAAAGAGTATTACTTGCAAGGAAATCCTTGCACATCATTGTCACCCTTCAAGAAAGAATTTGAAACCTATCTTACTCGGTATCTTTTTCCCATTCCACTAGCATATCTTACTTACCCTCCCTACTCTGTCTAAACTCGACAACAAAGGGCCAGTTGCAACAAGTAACAAGGTCAGCTTATACCCATCCGTGGGACAAGGCCATCAAGGCCTTTATCTTTCCCCTAGTTTCTATCCCCAAATATCCAGTCAAACTAACTGTATTGAGAATGGATTGGTATCAGGGTGTTTACACCCTATATTAACAATCTAGCTAACAACTAAGAGTAAGCATTATGAGGATCGGGTTTGACAAAATCAGAGCAAATAAGACTCATGTGTAGGGTTGGAAGTGGGCTCGGGCCGGCCCTAAATATAGAGCCTATTTTTCTTTCAGACCAGGCTTGGGCCTATCTTTCGCCTAGCTTGGATCCGGCTTGGGTTCGAGCCCGAATTTAAGCCTGATTAAGGTAAATCTCAAATAGGTTCAGCCATCTGAGTTGGTCCAAGTCAATTAGTCATCTGAGTTGGCCCGATCAAGCCTGATCCTCGAGAGTCCGATAAATTTTTTGTTCTGTTCCTCCGTCCGAATAACACACCATGTTAGCCCTTGTATTTCACAAATTCTCGATTGCATGCTATCCACCATGCATATGCTCCGAGATTTGCCCTGGTTCACAGTTTCACATGGATCTTGTGCCGATAGAGGGGACATAGAGAAGGGGGTTGGCATGACGGCGGTCATTGGAGAGGGGTGGGTGCTATAGTGGCAGCAGGTGGACGTGATGGCGGTCGTGCAGGAGCGGCTGGGGGGATCGATGTGAGTGGCGGCCGACGGTGGTCGTCGTAGAGAGGTGGGTGCTCCAGCGGCAACAAGTGAACACGACGGCAGCCATGCAAGCACGGCTGGGGGGCTCGGCATGGGTGATGGCCAATAGAGGGGACATGAAGGAGGGGATCAGTGTAGTGCCATCCTCAGTGAGAGGTGGGTGCTCCAGCGATAGCGGATGGACTTGACGGTGACCGTGTGAGTGCAGCTGGACGGATCGACGTGGGTGGCAGCCAATGGGGTGGACATGGAAGAGGGTTCGATGCAGTGAAGGAAGGGTGTCGGGTTGGCCCAATCGGGCTCGAACCGAGTTCGAGCCTATTTTTTTTCTAAAATAATCAGACCTAAGCCTGGCCTGATGTCCGAAAAAAATTTTTCGGACCGAGCTCAGGCAAGGGGTATGGCCCAACCCAGCCCAGTCTAGTTTTAGCCCTACTCAGTGACCCTTGCTAGAATAAGGAGAGTTCGACCATGATAAATTTTACCAAATATGGAGATATAGATCAAAAACGTTCGATAAGATAATTTCAATACATGAAAATAGATTGAGATCATTGAAGTAGTCTCAATTATAATCTCAAATACAAAACTATATCCACTTAAAGATATGACCATCGACTTAATAGTTATAGAGCAACTATGCTGGGGAACGTGCACAGTGAAAAATAATTAGCAAAAGTTACTAGAACTACCAAAAGTATAGTCTAGATCTGAGAGCCAAAAGCAAGGATTATCCCCAACAATTTGGTTAAACTAGGTCTATTGAGAATGGATTGGCGCCAGGATGTTTACGCCCTACATTAACAATTTAGCTAACAGACAAGAGCAAGCACCATGAGGATCGAGTTTGACAAATCAAAGTAGATAAGACTCATATAACCCTTGCTAGAACTAGGAGAGCTTGACTACAATAAATTTTACCAAATATGGAGATGTAGATTGAAGAAGTTCGATCAAGGATAACTTAATACATGAAAATAGATTAAGATCATTAAAGGATAATCTCAAATATAAAACTATATCTTAGACTAAAAGATATGACCATTGGCTTGATAGTTGCTGAGTAACTGTGCTGGCGAAGTGCATAGTGGAAGATAATTGACGAAAATTACTAGAACTACTAGGAGTAGAGGCTAGATCTAAGAGCATCCATCAGAGTGTATAGTTATTATATGTTAGTATAAATAAATAAAAATTATACTTTATAAGGAGACCTTTCTATCAATCTAAAGCATCTTTATCTTATCTTAATTTTACTCTTCATTTTATTCTACAAGTAGGTGTAATTTAGATTTCTATCATAACCTGCTACTACATCCTTATATCATAACCTATCGCTCCATCCATATAATGTAGCCCAATGCTACACCTCTTTATCCATTAAGTAGTGATGTGATGTTAGTGAAAGTCCTTGAAGGTCAAGGCATCTTTATCCACATTATTTTTCATCCTTGAAGGTCAAGGCATCTTTATCCATATTATTTTTCATCCTTCCTTTAATCACTTTCTGACTCATTTGATACTGATGGCACACCCACATGCACCAATCCCTGCCATCTGGTCGTCTTCACTCTCCTTCGCCACACATGGATGGGACACCATCAAGGAGATCGTGACATGTCCAGACAAGATCCAAAAAAATATCGGTCTCGGAAAGGGAAAAACTTTGGGTTAAGTAGGGTGCTACGGAAAAGATGAGAAAGTTAATTAAAGAAAAAAGCCAAACCACCATCATCCCTTTCTTCATTAAGTATAATAATAATATATATTAAGAGCTTGATTTAGCTATACTCTAGTAGATCTCTATTTAGCTTTAGTAAGATCTAGATTAGATGATAGAAGTTCCATACTGATGATTTGAGCCCTTGGATATGTGGTCTATTACCTCTAAACTACTCACATATCGAAAATCATATGATTTAGAGACATCTAGCCTATGCATCAAATAGTCACAAAAACATGCATCGCTTCATATTATTTAAATTGTCTAAATTTTTAATACTTGATGAATAAGTTAAGGGTCTCCAAATCATATAATTATTTGTGTAAGTAGTTTGAGGGATTGAATCATATCCAATAACTTGGATCATCGATGTGGAACTCCTATATATCCTCCTATGAGAATTAGGGATAGCTCTAGAGTGCTCATTAAATCTAAGATGTAGGCATATAACTACAATGTGCCACCTAGAATAACCTAAGTCTGTGGTCTAGATTATGCACCTAGCTTAATAACACTTGCACATTAGGGTTCAAGTTCAAGACCTATGTCACTTATGACTCCATGTGACTTGAAGCTTTCTCATGCTTGATGAATGTTCAAGTTTGAAAGAACTTTTTATCGAAGACATGGTACATAATGTAACATAGTTCTCTCCCTTTCAAAATTCCAAAAACATATAGAAGATTGTTAGAATCCCTTAATGATTTTGGTATGTTTTAAGTTTTCTATAAATATTTTAGAAATTTTGAATTTTTAGTGTGCACCACCACATCTGCACATATATATGATGCATGATGTGGTATGGCATAGTGAGGATAGCCACATATGCCTATAAGAATATATCAAGCCATGGTTTTGTAGGCATGTACTTTTTCAGTGTCCTCATTATCATGTGCCTTAACTAGTTCATTTTAGTTTTTATGATTTTAAGCATATTTACCTCATAAGATTCACTTAGGGATGGCAACAAAATCTAAACCTAAGGATATCCAACCCGACCCGACCTGATTGCATCGGATAGCCAATGCATTAACTAGGTTTGGGTAAAACCCAAATGCTTAACTTTGGATTTGGGTCAGGACTGGTAGTTATTCATCCGATTCAATATCCGATCTGAATCAGACCCAAACTATTTTAATATTTTAATATATATATTATATTAAATATATTTTATTAATTACCATCTACTAGTTACTAATCCTAACTTATTCATTCATTCCCATCTTTCTCCCCTTCCCTTATTCTCTTCAGCCGCCGCCCCATAAGCATAAAGTATAAAATGGCAAACCAAACCCTTCTCACCCATAGTTCCATAAGGTTAGTCGGCCACACCCACACCACCATCCACCAACTGTCCCGTTGTCCCTTTCTTTGGTCAGTAGTGACACCACTATCAATTTGTCAGCCAACTATCAATTCATCAGTCAGCCAGCCATCAGTCCATCATCCGTTGGCTATTAGTTCAATTCTATTTGAGATATTTTGTCTTTCCAGCCTCCTCTATTTCTCCAATGATGGATAATCTGATGATATTTTTAGTCTTTTCGTCATCCATACTTCATTTTTATTATTATTTTTTCAATATTTTTGTTTTTTGTTAATTTGGTTGATATTTTATTTCTAGATATTGGTTGTTTTGTTCTTTTTTGTGTTGGTTTGTGGTGAATATGATTTGAATTTTATTTTTATGCAATTATGCTTCTTCCTGATGTGTTAAGCTTGTATAAATAATGAGTTTTGGATGTTTTCAATTCTTAGCTAATAATGATGGGTATTGTTATAGTGTGTGTGTGTATGGGGAAAAAAGAAGGAAGATACTTATATTTTTTCTCCTTTATGTAAGTTTACTTGATAAATAGAAGTTGATTAGGAAATGATTAGATAAAGTAAAGTTGTGTTTATGATGTCATTTTGTTGTCTTTTGCATTAATTAGCAAGCTGCTGCTCTTCTTGGTAATTGCATTTGCTTGCTGGAGTTGCTTGTTGGTCAGAGTTCTTTTATTTATTCATACACTTATGAAATAGATATATTATGTAGGGAGAAAAAGTAGGAGTTATGCATGGCAACAGAAGGAGAAAGCACTACTCAAATGGGTTAACCATCAGTGTCTATTAGTATTTCTACTACTACTATAAATTCAGACAAGTCGTGTCTATTAGTATTTCTACTACTACTATAAATTCAGACAAGCCTATACACCCATCTGTGCCTAGTATGCTGGCTACTGTTGGTGCAAATTTAGACCAGTCTATACATATGGTTGAAGCAACTAGCCAAGATCAAAGAGAAGTTGGAAACAATGACAAACTAAGAAGCAGCGTTTGGAGCCATTTTGCAAAGGTTGAAGTTCACGGAGTTCTAAAGACAAAGTGCAACTATTGTACTAAGCTGCTTAGTGATGACTCAAAAAATAGAATGAGATATTTGCATAGTTACTACAAGGTATATCCGAGAAGGAGATATGGAGATATTAAATAAAAAATTTTGATGAATAACCTTACAAAGGATAGAACACAAATAATATTAGCTTACTTATTGAATCAAGAAACTATAAACAGAGAGCTAACTGATATGATCCTTCTCCATGACACTACTACAAAATAGAGCTATGATAGTGGTTGAAAATTGCTGTCGTAGTCCAAAAAATCACTGCCATAACTGACGGCAGTGGTTAGACAACCACTGCCACTATGACCGTCGTCATAGACCTATGACAGTGATTTTTTAGGATACGACAGTGGTTGTGTCAACTGCTACCATAGAAAGGTATGGCAGTGGTTTTGCAACCGCTGCCATAAAGGCTATTGTAGCAGTTATCCAACTGCTGCCATAGATACTACGGCAGTGGTTATCAAACCACTGCCGTAACCCCTACCATAGCCTTTGATCGGCTAAAATAGTCGGTAGGTAATGGACGGTGGTCGATCAGTGGTAGCTGATGGGAGGGGGCGATCGATGGTGGGCCCATCGGGCTGGCAACTGACAGGCACGTTGGGGTGGTGGCGGTGGCAGGGGCAGTGGCTGGCGAGCGACAGATGGGTGGGGGCAGTGGCAGGGGGTGGCGGTCGGGCCGAGTAGAGAAAGAGATCACAAAATGCTCAAGCCCATGCTGTTGGTAGTTGACTACTTATATCATTATATACAAATCATTCATTTCTTCCACAACCAATATGAGACTATCACAATCAACCATAGGGTGGATCTATCATAATGGTTATAGATAATCACTACTACACATCAACCTATGGCAGTGGTTGGTGATAATCGCTGCCATAGGTGGAGATATAGTAGCAATTTTACCAAATCACTGCCATAAGTATGATATGATCATAGTGGTTAGTAAACTGTTGCCATAGACGTATAGCAGCAGTTATTATGCAACTGCTGTATAGAGGCAGAATATAATTTTTTTTATTTTTTTCTGAATATGGTATAATTTTTAAATTTGAAGCTTATATTCATCATTTATTATCTAAATAATTATTGTTAGAGTATCACCATAAAAGATCATTTTGATCCAATAGCCCTAGATATGTCGATCATTAAAATTTAATTTTGATGGCCATGAATGATCGCATGATGGTTTGATAGATAGAAATCATCAATGGATCTAAAAATTTATAATGATGATTTTAGTGATATTTTTATTATACTATTAAAATTTTACTTCAATCGAACATCATTATCATGATCAATTTAGTACGGGATGATTTAATCTATTAAATAAAAAATACATGATGAAAACACCAAACGACATCTGATTATAAGATGATTTTTTAGATAAATCATATTTGCTACTATTTTGATCATTTGTACCGTAATGATCGTAAAATTTCAAACCATTATATGATTCCAACATATATGTATGGTTTAATTTTTATGATCACCACCATACAAATGATTAAAGTACTAACAAAAATTATTTATCCAAAAAATTATCTCAATCGAACATCGATTGGCCTTATGATTACTCATTTTTTATTTAACGATCAAAATCATTTCGTGCTAAATTGACCATACTATTGATGTCCGATTGAAGTAAAATTTTATAGTATGCTACAAAGTTTATCGAGATCATCATCATAAATTTTAAATCAATCGATAGTCTCTATCTATCAGATCATCGTGTAGTCGTTCATGACCATCGAAATTGAATTTTAATGATCGACAAAGCTAGAGCTACCAGATCAAGATGATCTTTTGTGAAGATACTCTAACAATAATTATTTAGATAATAAATGGTAAAAATATAATTGAAATTTGATTTCACTATTATAGGTTTATGTAATTATCCAAAATTATTTATAAATATCAACTAAATTTTTTTAAAACTCCAATTTAAGGGGTAAAATGATATGTTTTCACAAAATCATTGTTGCAGCCATGTAGATCTCAAAAAATTATATGAAATCACAAAAAAATCATTGAAATCCAATCTCTGGATCAAAAATTATGGAATGACAAAGTTTTTACCTACGACAGCGGTTAACCTTTGCCGTAGGTCACCTACGACAATGGTTACTCATAGCAGCTACGATAGGTATAACCTACGATAGTGGTTACAGAAACCCTGTGATAGGTCTAACGTATGATGATGGTTTTCTGTAACTGCTGCCGTAGGTTATGCCTACCGCGATGGTTACAAATAACCACTGCTGTAGTTTACGCCTACCATAGTGGTTATGGATAACCACCGCTGTAGATTTTATCTACCGCTGTAGTTATTTATAACCATCACGGTAAGTAAAATCTATGACAGTAATTATCCATAACTACTGCCGTAAGTCATACCCATCATAGCGGTTATGAATAACCACTGCTGTAGGTTCTATGACAGCGGTTTTAGAAACTGCTACTGTATAAGTATTGCCATAGTCCCTTTTTGTAGTAGTGTGATTATCCTTTGAGCATGGTGGACCATGTTGAATTTAGGAGATTTTTGAATGTAGTGCAACTATTGTTCAAGATTCCTACTCGAAATACTATCAAAGATAAAATCAAGACTATTTATAAGGAGGAGAAGAGACAACTAACAAATTTGATTGAGAAGAATGGAAGTATGGTAGCAATCATTACAGGTATGTGGATGGCAAGTAATTAAAAGCGAGGTTATATGGTTGTTACTGTACACTTTGTTGATCAAGATTGGGCATTACAAAGTCAAATTCTTAGGTAAGTGATTCTTATATTATATACTTTATATTTGATGTGCTTAAGTGACTTATTTTACATAGTTGCTAATAATTTATGATTTTTAATAGGTTTGCTAATATTCCTTCTCCACATACTACAATGAACCTTGCTGAGGTACTTATTGAGTGTTTGTTGGATTGAAATATTGATACTAAATTATCGACAATTTTCTTAGATAATTGTAGCACCAATGATGCAATGGTTGATGTCTCAAGGATAAGTTGCAATTTAGTACTTAATTTATTATAGTCTGATAGATTCTTACATATGCGTTATTATGCTCACATATTGAATTTAATTATAAAGAACGGTTTAAAGGTGATTAAGAAAGGGATAGAAAATATTCATGATAGTGTGAGGTATTAGACAGCATCACCTAAGAGGTGTAAAAAGTTTGAAGAAATAGTTTGCTAAATGCGAGTTCATTATACCAAAATGATGAGTCTTGACTGTCCAACTAGGTGGAACTCAACTTTCTTAATATTGAAGACTGCTTTGATGTATAAAGATATTTTTGCTAGGCTGAAATAATGTGAGATAGAATTTAAATATTGTTCTAGTTATAATGATTGGGTACTTGGTTAGGAAGTTTATCATAGATTGAAATTATTTTATACAGTGGCTGAGGTATTTTTTGGTACCAAATTTTCAATAGCTAATTTGTATTTTTCAAAAATTTGTGATGTGAGATTAGAGTTGCTTAAGTGGCCTGAGTCTCTTTTTGAAGTGATTGAGAAAATGGCTAAGAAAAATATTGATTAAATTCAAAAAATATTGGGATGAGATTCATGTTTTGATGGGGTTGCTATAATTTTAGATCCGAGGTTCAAAATATCCTTGATTGAGTATTATTTTAGCAAAATTTATGAGGATATGGCTACTGAAATATGAAGTTTATTATGAATTACTTAATGAGTATCAATTTAGGGCTAATATGGAAAGGCAATATGAGAAAGACTCCTATTCAATGCAGAGTAATCATGGACCTATGAATAATCAATTGGTTGATTTTGATTTGTATGTGTAGGGGAAGAAGAAGGTCAAAAGCACTTTGGCGAAAATTGAATTGGATCACTACCTGGAGGAGGATGAAATACCTCGATCTCCTGATTTTGATATCTTGCTTTGATGGAAAATAAATAGATCTAAGTACCCAATATTACAAAAGATGGCTAAAGATTTGTTTGGCATTCCTGTGTCTATCGTGACTTCTAAATTTGCTTTTAGCACTAGTGGGAGGTTGTTGACTCTATACCACAATCGATTACATCCTAAAATTATAGAAGCCTCGGTTTGTGATAGCAATTGGTTGGATAGAGGTATTTTCATGTATTGTATGCTATTACTTTTTTTAATTGAATTTCTTTATTTGATGTGATGATTATTTATGTAAATTGATTTTTATTTTGCACGGGTATTAGTACTACACTTTCCAGAGGAGAGCAAAAGGAGATTTGTCATATTTTTGAAGATTTTGTACTTGAAGACAGCAGCTGAAGTATAAGTTTTTTATAGTAATTCTCTTAATGAATTCTATTCTTATTGATCACTATAATCAATTATTACTAATAATGATTAATTGTTTGTAGGTAGATCGGATGAAGAATGATGTTGCAACTAAGGATTAATCGAGAATTGTTGTTTAGGTCTTTTTAGAACTTGAAACTTAGATGTGCTTTTAAATTATGTTTGTGCTTTTATTTACTCCAGAGATATTGGAACTAAGTGTTATTGTTGAATGTTTTGATCTATTAAATTTATATTATGTTTGAGTATAGAACTAAGTATTATGGAACTAAGCATTGTTGAATTTTATTTGCTTAAGGTAATTTGAATTTTATTTTGATTGAATATGGAACTAAGTGTTGTTGAACTAAGTATTATTGAATTTTACTAATTTAAGACAGCTATAATTTATGGAATGGTAGTATGGCTTTAGAGTTGACAAAAATGAAAAAAATATTTAATGTGACTCAATTAGGTTTGAATCGTGTAAATCCGAATTATTTGATACTTGATTGAGATGGATTTGGACAAAAAAACCCAGTCTGGATAGTGTTTATGTTGGGTTTGGATAGTTTATTGGGCATTTAGGTTTGGGTTTGGATAGTTAGAAACCCATCATGAACCTAGCCCAATGCCATCCCTAAATTTCAACTTGATTTTATCACATGGTTTTAGAATTTTTGCTCCTATGAGATGACCATACTTGTGTGATGCTTGATTTGTAAAATCTACTAGCAGTTTATTCCATTTAGGGCTAGTTATTTCCTATTGAAGTGGCCTAAATCAAGGAGCGATTATGGAAGCTTTGGTAGATAAACATGGGTGTCTTTATGAAATCCTTAATTGAAGCTTTAAGCCTTCTCTTCTCTAAACTCTATTAGAACTGAGTTTAAGATGGTTGTTGATTGTGTCCAGGTTTGAGTACCACGTAGCTATGATAATTTTATCTAAATAATATTAATTTAAAAATAATTATGAAAATAATGCTCTTTCCAAAATATTTATCAAAATACTGACTAAAACAAAGTCACCCCATCATAGGGCGACTTTATGTGCTAACTCACTACCATTCATACCATATGGAAGGTGGAGTCAGTAACTAATAAGTCATCCTAAAATAGAACGACTCTATAAGTCATCTTATCATAGAGTGACTTATAGAGTCGTCCTATAATAAAGCAACTTTGTGCTTTTTCCAACCACAAGCCCCCATGATCCAATCAGTACCAACTTTTCTTTCTTGCATGCGATCATATGCTAACCATGTCTTTAAAATTTTACATCTCAACATTGCTTTCTATATTTAGTATTTAGATCAAATATTTTTTCATATCTTATATCCAATTTTTTAAAATAATTAATTTCTTTTTTTATCCATAAGTGCTAAGAAAATAGTCCTGATGAAACTGCAATCCTCTCAATCATCTATATTCTTCATTTTGCTAAGAAGATCCATCCAAACACAAAAATCTTTTCTCGTTGCATTACAAAGGTGGCAACAAAGGAAGAAATCTTTTCTCATCCTCCCCTCCCTTCCCCCCTTCTCATTGCTAACATTAACAATCAACGCTACCCTTCTTCTTATCCTATGGAGGAGTCTATTGCCCAATAGGACAACCCAAGGGGGGGGTGAATTGTGTTGTTAAAATTTTTTTCAATTAAAGATAATATATGCTATGCAGAAAGATAAGTAAATAGAAAATGCAGTGATTAAATGAGCTAAAACTAAATGCAGAAAGAAAAAGAGATCACAATCACACAAACAAAGCAAGTTTATAGTGGTTCGGTGCACCTCAAGCACCTACATCTACTCCCTAAACTATTCTTTGAGAATTTTCACTATAATCAATCTGATTACAGCATGTTTGTTTTCATCAGACTCACAAACAAATATAATTGGTTTTAGCTCAGGTCAACTAATCAAAATCTTTACAAGCCTTATCTCAAAGCTCTCCAAACTAATCCTAGTTTGATACAAATTTATCCCTTAAAGTTTCAGTCCTAGCAAATTAGAAATAAAAAATAGAACAACAAAAGAAACCCTTAAGGAAGGTTGAATTGTTGTTGTTGAAGCTCGATGGTTGGAGACTTGAATGCCAGCAATCAATGTTCTTTGTCCCTCTTTTTTAATACTCTAAAAAATCAAGAGAAATGTAGTTGGAAGTTGGTGGACACTCTTGATTAGCTTTGAATGCAGATTTATTTTCTTTTAGCGATGAACTATTCTACTTCTCTCTTTCCTTGGCTGTTCATCTATCTCTTGATGATCTTCTCCAACCTTTGTATGATTTGAACTTGAAACTAGCCGTTGGTGACCATTGGAGGTGGAAAATAGCTGTTGGGAGCTTTTTTTGATCAAATAATCATGTCTGAAAAATTATCCATTGAGGCTATCAGACATCGTCAAGTCAGCTCGAATTAATCTCGAGTTGGCTCGAATAGCACTTCTCAAAATTTCAACATTCTATTCGAATGAGAGAGCTGGCTTAGATTACTCTTCGAGCTGATTCAACAGCTTCTTCCAAAAATTGACGTTCTATTTTTCTGAGAGAGTCGGCTCGGATCTATCTTCAAGCTGGCTTGGCTTGTATTTCTGAAAAGTCAGCTTTCTGCCGACCTAAGAGAGCTGGCTCGACTCCTTTCGAGTTAGCTTAGCTCGTAGAACCATAAAAAGGTCTTTCTGTCATCCGAAGAGAGTCAGCTCGGATCCACCTCGAGCTGGCTCGGCTGCGTGCCAAGCCAAAACTTTGAAGATGTATCGTGCCATAGCTGGCTCGAATTCTGACAGAGTTGACATGATTTTCTCAAAATAATTTTTTTATGTCAAGACTCTCCGAACTTGATTTCTCTTGGCTTAAATGATCTTCAATTAAATTTAGAGTCTCCAAATAATCTTTTTCTTCTACAAAAGTATTGTTTGCCATACATGAAAGAATATTAGTATTGAAATATACTCTAATATTTTGTGATCATCAAATTCATTTACAGAGATAATAATCTCTTCCTTTTTGATGATGGTAAAATATTGAGCATATAGTATATATGTATAAAAAATTATTCAGTATATAGCATAAATGTAATGGCTTTTTATAATTCAATATATACTATTTGCACAAACAGTTTCAAATTTGAGAAAGTTGTATCTTTACAAAATTTACATGTGTGAACCTTTCATTTACCATTGAAATTTAAGCTCCCCCTCAATAAATGCATCTTATGAGGTGATTTTCAGGACAAAAATTTCAATAGTATCTATTCAGATTTTAACGTTTCACTTTTTATTTCATAAGAAATTGAGTTTGATGGATAATTTTAATGGATAAATTGAGTTTGATAGATATGCACAATTCAATCTTTCTCCTTCTTTTTGTCAACATCAAAAAGCTTATAATTATTTCATAAGAAAGTTATCAGAATCAATAAGACGTAAGCATGCCAAGCATATCATGAGTCTTTTGATAGCCTTTCTTCTTCAAGTTGATTTCTAGGCTTGACTTACTTTCTTAATATGATTTAATTCTAATTAAAATTTCTTATAAGATGTGTCTAAGGTATAATTTGACAGTCATTCACAAAAAACATTCACAAGAAGACACAAATTATATAGCAAGATAAAGTAAAGTAGATATTCATTAATTATTTGTATTGTTTACAAAAAGATGCTATCCAAACAATACAACATGCATTACAAAAGAAGCCAACCAAAATATAAAACTAGGTTTAACATAAGGATAACCTAAGGTAACTACTCTAGTCTTCATCTGGCACTTCCTCGATAATGGGGTCAAGAGGATAAGATGATGAGGAGGAAGAAGCTGATATCTTGCTCCAAATTCTAGCAAAAGGCTTAGAGCGAAGGGATGGAAAACCAGTGCCAGGCCTAACCGTGGCACTGAAGGGGGGTTTGGAAGAGGATGTGGGTGTAGGGGAAGGTTTGGTCTAAATGATAGAAAGAGATATCTGAGACCACAGCTGATCCAACTACATCTGAAATCGCCGAATCCTTATGACAAAAAGCTCTGTGCTGCCATGCTATGATATCATAATCTTCTCAGCCCTTCTAAGAATTTTGACAACCTCAGCTTTCACTTGATCGATCTCTTCAACTGTCCCATGCAGTCTTTTCTCCAATATATCTATATTTTGAGATAAGATGCTCATTTGCTGCATGAGAGAATCAAATTGCCCTCAGAAGATACTTTCATCTCCTCAAGACTGAAA
Source organism: Elaeis guineensis (assembly GCF_000442705.2). Taxonomy (NCBI): domain Eukaryota; kingdom Viridiplantae; phylum Streptophyta; class Magnoliopsida; order Arecales; family Arecaceae; genus Elaeis; species Elaeis guineensis. The sequence goes on along the minus strand of NC_025997.2, from coordinate 30,387,063 downwards.
AATGTACTATCAAAGATTTGAGGGATCAATCCTCGGGTCCGCGATAGTTCTGTAGTCCATGACTCTTTCTAAACTCTCAAATTTCAAAATGATCCTCAAAAACTCACCACGAAGCTACTGAAATTTAGTCTGAGTCTGCTCTAGAAGTGCCGCATGGCTCTGTAAAATCTGAGACTTGAAGTCAGCAAACATGCTCCTCGTGCGATCTACCATCTTATCCATAGCTCCCTCTGTAGAAAAGGTATGTGGCACTCTAGGTGTGCGAGGGGAAGCAAAATAATGCTCACCAACTATAGATCCCGGAGTCGGTGTAGGAGCAGGGGATGACGGTCCTACTGCAGGGGCAGGGAAGGACGGCTCTGTAGAATCTGAGGGTGAGGAGGAGGAAGATTCAGAAACTTCTTCGGACTACTCTTCTTCACCTCCTCTGATCCATTCATCTTCCTCTTTATGGAACTTCATACGATGGAGAGTGTGGATGGAGTTGTAGTCAGTATGTTTGAGTAGCTTATAGTTCTCTCCATCTAACTCAATGCCTGCTTCTCTGAATATTAGTGTGAAGACCATTCTGTATGGGAGATAAGCCTGACTCTTAGATTTTTCTGTGGTATTTTTCATCTGCTCGATCATAAAGAAGGGTAGATTTATAGCAGTGCCCTCAACAATGTGAAACATCATGCCCAGATCCCTCGAAGAAATCCAGTCAAATCTCCTTATCTGTGGGAAAAAAATTTGATTGATCATGCTGTAAAGAAGCTTCAGTTCAACGGGCAAGAGATTGGCATTGTGAATGTCAAATTTTTTTGAAAGATTCTTATTGAGAAGTTTCTGCATTCCATCAAAATTATTCGACAACTCCACAGCTTGGAGTCCAGAGGAGGGCATTTGCAGAAGATGCCCTAATCTTCTTTGGTCCAAAATAATCTCAATGCCCTTCATCATTGACTTAATAGGCTCGATACTAACCTTAGATTTTCAAAAAACTCTCTAACAAGATGGGGATAGGCCGGTAACTTGAGTGAACATATCATCTCCCAATCCTACTGTCGAATCCATGTTTCAATCAGAAACCCTTGTTTGTCCAAAAACTCGAAATTAACTTTTCTTCCAATTGTAATAGCTCTAGATGCCATAGAAAATCGAGTCGGAATAGAGGTCAAGGAGGAGGGGGCTGATCATGCTGCATCTTGGTGCTACTTCTTGGAATGGGTCTTGCATGGAGCCATTGCTCGATGCTTCTTTGCCTTGGTTGCATGGGATTTGGGTGCCATGGTTTGGAGATCCCAAGGGTTTGAGGGTTGGACGAGAAGGAGAGATAGGATTTTGGAGGGTAATATTAGGGTTAGAGCCAAGAAAAGCTCGGAGTGGGTAGGCTCGGATGAAAGGGGAGCAGGGTTTCGAGAAAAGATTGGTATGATTTAAAAACTAGGTCCTAACATGTCTAGCAAGCTCGAACTTCGTCGAGTCAGCTCGACTGCATAATTGAGCCGGCTCAAGCCAAATTTTTTAGTAATTCATAAAAATTCGAAATAAATTCAACAAATTTATAAAACACATGAATGAAGTCCATCAAAACATAAGTAAAAAGATACTAAGAGATTTTATCATTGAAGATGATCACAAATTTCTAATTCACCTCTAATTAGATTAAATCTCTCTTCATTTAAAGATTTTATCAAAATGTTAGCCAATTGATTTTCATTAGATACAAATTCAAGTATTGTTGGTGCAAAAATCCGCTTGCGTCGGAGAAGCTGGAGTCGGAGAAGTCGCGGTCGCTGTCAGGACCTGCAAGGAAAGTCTAAACCGGAGGTGGGGTTGCTCCGGCAAGATCCTCCGATGCTCAAGTCAGTTCTCTGCCTCAACAAGAATGGAGCGCTCGAACGGAGAATTTAGCAGAGTTTTGAGATAAGAAATGAGCTTATAGAATAACGTATCTGGGTCCTCCTTTTTATAGGCGGAGGAGGTAACGGATTGATGGCGACGTTTGTAACCGCCTGGTAGTGGGCTGCCCAGGGTCAGACGAAATTTGCTGCGAAGAGTAGTGGAGTAGACCCGTGGCCATCACTGGGGCGTGCCACGTGGAATCTACCGTGGGAAGTGGGGCGGCGTTTGCTGTCGCGTCTTGCCAGCGGATGGGAGAATCGTGCGGTATCCGTTGCAGGAGGTGGAGCAGGATCGTGGCCGTTTATCGTGGCCTGTCAGGTAGTAATGGAGCCGCGTGGGATCCGCCGTAGGGAGTGGAACAGTGTGGCGACCGTTACTGCGGCCTGTCAGGGGGTGATGGAGCTGCACGGAGTCCGCCACAGGAAGTGGAGCAGGATCGTGGCCGTGATTGTGGCCTGGGAGTGCAGATCTGCTTGCTGAAGTTTGGCAGCGGTCGGAGTCCGGACAGGGGCTTACCAGCGGTTGAAGTTGAGGACGGAGCCCGACTCCCGTAGGAGTCCGGGCGGAGTCCGCTTGCGGTTGACGTTGTTGGCGGAGTCCGGCTCCAGTAGGAGTCAGGACGAAGTCTGTCAGCAGCTGTTGGAGTTGAGGATGAAGCCCGGCTCCCGTAGGAGTCCGGGCGGAGTCTTCCTGCAATCAAAGTTAAAGGCCAAGTCCGGCTCCCGTAGGAGTCCGGACAGCTTACCAGCAGTTGACGTTGAGGACGGAGCCTGACTTCCGTAGGAGTCCGGGCGGAGCCCGGCTCCCGTAGGAGTCGGGGCGGAGTCTACTTGCTGTTGAAGTCGTCGGCGGAGTCCGGCTCCCGTAGGAGTCCAGACGAAGTCTGTCTGCAGCCGTTGGAGTCGAGGATGAAGCCCGGCTCCCGTAGGAGTCTGGGCGGAGTCTTCCTGCAATCAAAGTTAAAGGCCAAGTCCGGCTCCCGTAGGAGTCCGGACAGCTTACCAGCAGTTGACGTTGAGGATGGAGCCCGGCTCCCGTAGGAGTCCGGGCGGAGTCTACTTGCTGTTGAAGTCGTCGGTGGAGTCCGGCTCCCGTAGGAGTCCGGACGAAGTCTGTCTGCAGCCGTTGGAGTCGAGGATGAAGCTCGGCTCCCGTAGGAGTCCGGGCGGAGTCTTCCTGCAATCAAAGTTAAAGGCCAAGTCCGGCTCCCGTAGGAGTCCGGACAGCTTACCAGCAGTTGACGTTGAGGATGGAGCCCAGCTTCCGTAGGAGTCCGGGCGGAGTCTACTTGCTGTTGAAGTCGTCGGCGGAGTCTGGCTCCCGTAGGAGTCCGGACGAAGTCTGTCTGTAGCCGTTGGAGTCGAGGATGAAGCCCGACTCCCGTAGGAGTCCGGGCGGAGTCTTCCTGCAATCAAAGTTAAAGGCCAAGTCCGGCTCCCATAGGAGTTCGGGCGGCTTACTAGCAGTTGACGTTGAGGATGGAGCCCGGCTCCCGTAGGAGTCCGGGCGGAGCCCGGCTCCCGTAGGAGTCGGGGCGGAGTCTACTTGCTGTTGAAGTCGTCGGCGGAGTCCGGCTCCCGTAGGAGTCCGGACGAAGTCTGTCTGCAGCCGTTGGAGTCGAGGATGAAGCCCGGCTCCCGTAGGAGTCCGGGCGGAGTCTTCCTGCAATCAAAGTTAAAGGCCAAGTCCGGCTCCCGTAGGAGTCCGGACAGCTTACCAACAGTTGACGTTGAGGATGGAGCCCGGCTCCCGTAGGAGTCCGGGCAGAGTCTACTTGCTGTTGAAGTCGTCGGCGGAGTCCGGCTCCCGTAGGAGTCCGGACGAAGTCTATCTGCAGCCGTTGGAGTCGAGGATGAAGCCCGGCTCCCGTAGGAGTCCGGGTGGAGTCTTCCTTTGAGGTCGGCATCGTGGGCGGAATCGTTGATTCTGTTGAAGACTTCGGCTGTGGGTATTTTATACCCAACACCAGTCCTCCTACTTTCGAGTTTGAATTTCGAACGAAGGAAGTACAGAGAGATGGGTACAACCGAAGCCGTCCCCTCGAATCCCACGCACTGCTGCCCCCAGATATTTCGGCATTAAATGTGCGCACGTCAGAGCCCGTTTTCGGTGAAGGTGACCTGAAGAGTCTTTTTGAAACCCCCGCCAGAATGCGATCCCAAGCATCGTGCTACGAAAATTTGTGGACGGTCAACCCTCGATAGCGGTGAGGGGGACATGCGGGACACATGGCACGCACCAGTTGGCCCAGGAACATCCGCCGCCATAATTGCGCTAGGATCCATCGGCTATTTAAACCCCCTAATCTCCTTTCGTGGCTTCATCCTGTTGATAGGACGATACCTTTCTTTCGCCTGAGAGCCTAGCTACTCAGCTACTTCCCTCGCACTAGTCCTTGCCTTCTTCAGCCCTCCAATTTTTCTCTGAGGGCTCCCACACCATGTCCTCTACCCCGGAGTCCATTCTTGAAGGGATGTCTAGGGCTTGGAGGAAGGCGAGGAGGAGAACGGCGGCCGGTGAGGATCTCCGTCGTTTTAAAGGGGGCTCAAGGAAGAATTTCTTCAACAACAGGGGTTTAATAACGGGGGCCGCCGGTAAAGTTATCCTGCCCGAGAATTTCGGAGTAGCAAGGCAGGATGATACCGGTCAAGAGGGCAGAGCTGTCGTCACAAGCTGTGGCGGGATCCTTGATGCCGTCGGGGCCGAGGGACCAGAAGCGGTCGGCGTCGACGGTGGGGCAGCAAAATCTGTTGCAGGGACGGTGGAAGTAGCGCATGCCGATCTTGCCGAAGCATTTTGGGTGGCGGCTGTCGTGGAGCATTCGGAGATGGAGCATATCCCTGGCGTCACTGCTGCCTCCAAGGTGACTCCGGCTCTTCTTGAAACAGGTCTTCGTCATTGCTGCCGTTGCCCTTATCACCCCCGAAAATCTATCCCACCCTTTTCCCCCTAAGGTTGGGACTTCGGAGATGGAGCGAAGTGAGGCGAGGCGAGAGCCGATAGGTCCATTACACGCACTGGAGAATGCGGCTGAGAAGGACAGAGACGGGGAGAGGAGTTTGCAGCTGGGAGCGGCCTCCGGTATATCCTTCCCGAACCGTGTTCGTGAGGCTTGTATATCTTTTTTTCCTGACCCATCGGGTCTTGTAACGTATATCTTGTTAAATGAAAGGGAGATTTTGCTACCTTGTCTGCATCTTGCATCGAATAGTTGTTTGTCGAGCTTCTTCATTTTCCTTTCTTCTTTCTTCCTCCTTTTCTTCTCTTTTTTCTTCTTCTCTTTTTTTTTTTTTACGTCGTCCTAAGGTCATCGACGACTTCTTTTATCCGTGTGGGGTTGTTATCTGCCGAGCTCCTTTTCGACTTTTACACCGTTCAAAGATTCTCGGTTGTCATTTTTCCATCAATGGCTGCAGGTTCGCTTGGGGCCACTCGGGCCCGGGGTCCCTCCTAGGGCTTGAATTTGGGGATCCGAGCTTCAGTTGCCCTTGGGCGCTATTTGTTTTCCAATCATCACTGTTGCGATCCATTACCTTCCTTTATTGCTTGGAGTTTTTTTTTTTTTGCTGAAGTCGAGGCTAAGTTTGGCTCCCATGGGAGTCCGGACGGAGAATCCCTCTTGAAGTTGGAGTTGTGGGCGGAGCCCGGCTCTCGTAGGAGTCCGGGCGGAGCCTTCCTTGGCATCGTGGACAGAGCCCGGCTCCCGTAGAAATCAGGGCGAAGTCTTCCCGCAATCAAAGTCATAGGCAAAGTCCGGCTCCCGTAGGAGTCCGGATAAGGTTTATCGGCAGTTGCTGTTGTCAGCGGAGACCGGCTCCCGTAGGAGTCCGGGCGGGGTTGTCCTGTAGTTGATGTCGGCGATGGAGCCCGGCTCCCGTAGGAGTCCGGGCGGGGCTTAGCGCATATGGGCGTTGCAGGGCCTTTCCCTCATCCGGTCAAAAAGGATCGGGCCTTCGACCTTGCTCAAGTTAGGGTGAGGTTCTCCTCCTGTCCCTAACAGGGCTGTGGGGGCACATATGGGCATTGTAAGGCCTCTTCCCCCATCCGGTCTAAATGGAATCGGACCTTCGACTTTGCTCAAGTTAGGGCGAGGTTCTCCTCCTGTCCCTAACAGGGCTGTGGGGGCACAAATGGGCGTTGTAAGGCCTCTCCCCCCATCCGGTCTAAATGGAACCGGGCCTTCGACTTTGCTCAAGTTAGGGCGAGGTTCTCCTCCTGTCCCTAACAGGGCTGTGGGGGCACAAATGGGTGTTGTAAGGCCTCTCCCCCCATCCGGTCTAAATGGAACCGGGCCTTCGACTTTGCTCAAGTTAGGACGAGGTTCTCCTCCTGTCCCTAACAGGACTGTGGGGGCACAAATGGGCGTTGTAAGGCCTCTCCCCCCATCCGGTCTAAATGGAATCGGGCCTTCGACTTTGCTCAAGTTAGGGCGAGGTTCTCCTCCTGTCCCTAACAGGGCTGTGGGGGCACAAATGGACGTTGTAAGGCCTCTCCCCCCATCCGGTCTAAATGGAACCGGGCCTTCGACTTTGCTCAAGTTAGGGCGAGGTTCTCCTCCTGTCCCTAACAGAGCTGTGGGGGCACAAATGGGCGTTGTAAGGCCTCTCCCCCCATCCGGTCTAAATGGAACTGGGCCTTCGACTTTATGAGGTTGCCCTTTTGTTTTTGATACAGTTTGTTTGAATTATCCAAAGACATGTGGGTATGCGGTTTTCGATTAAAATGAAGTCACTGGTAGTACATACGTAAGTTTTCTGAGCTCCACGGCCGCGGGAGGTCGGCTCCTCCGAGCTCCTTGAGATGATAAGTTCCGGGCCGGACTACTTCTTTGACTTCATAAGGTCCCTCCCAGTTTGGGGCGAGTTTCCTCCGGTCCTGAGGTTGCGAGATAGCAGCTCGTTGAAGCACTAGATCTCCTGCTTTAAAGGCTTTGTTCTTGACCCGGGCATTGTAATATTGAGCAACTTTCTGTCTGTAGGCTGCCATTCGAACCTGAGTGATCTCCCATCTTTCTTCCAGCAGGTCGAGGTTGGCTCTAAGATTTTGTAAATTTTGGTGTTCATCGAATGCCACAACTCGTGCCGACGGGAGTTTAAGCTCGATCGAGATGACGGCTTCCATTTCGAAGGCTAAAGCGAAGGGGGTTTCCCCCGTAGGTAACCTCTGGATAGTTCGATACGCCCATAGCACATGATAAAGCTCGTCTACCCAAGTTCCTTTTGCCTTTTTAAGCCTTGTCTAAATCCCCTGCAAAAGGGTTTTGTTAGTCACCTCAGCTTCGCCATTCGCTTGAGGATGGGCTACTGACGTGAAGTTGTGGGAGATGTTTAGATCTTCGCAGAATTCGACGAATCTGGCTCCCGCGAATTGCCGCCCATTGTCAGTGATTAGGGTTCTAGGCAAACCGAACCTGCAAACGATGGATTTCCAGACGAAATCTTGCACTTTCGCTTCTGTGATTTTCGCTAGTGGTTCGGCTTCAACCCATTTGGTGAAGTAGTCGATCGCTACAAGGAGAAATTTTCTTTGTCCAGACGCCATAGGAAAGGGGCCAAGGATGTCCATTCCCCATTATGCAAAAGGCCATGGGGCACTCAAAGGTGTGAGCTCGGTGGCGGGCTGTCTCTGGACGTTGGCGTATCTCTGGCATCGATCACACTTTTTGACATATTCAATCGAATCATGATGCATCATTGGCCAGTAATATCCTTGGCGGAGTAGCTTATGGGATAAAGACCTGGCTTCCAAATGGTTTTCGCAAACTCCCTCGTGTACTTTCCATAAGGCGTAGTCAGCTTCCGAGGGCCGGAGGCATTTTAAGAGGGGCAAGGAGTATGATCTCTTGTACAGTTTACCCTCATAAAGGAGGTATCTCGAGGCTTGATTTTGGAGTTTCCGAGCTTCTTGGTCGCGGGTGGCCCGCCCCTCCTTGAGGCCCTCCGGTGATGGAGTCGATGGTCCCGATGGGAGGCCGGTCCCCGGGTTGCTCCTCCCTTCTCGGCGGTTCAGGCTGTGGAAGGGCTCTTGGCCGGTCTCCCCCACCCTCAGGCCTGCGGTGGATGAATCTGTCAAGTCGACCTCGCCGAATGAGCTCCTCGATCTCGTCCTGGAGCTGGATGTATTCCTCTGTGTCGTGGCCGTGGTCGCGGTGGTAGAGGCAGAACTTGTTGGGGTTGCGCTTCCCGGGGTGTGTGCGCATTCTCTCCGGCCTAGGGAGTTGCTCCCTAACCTCCATTAATACCTGGGCCTTCGAGGCATTGAGGGGGGTGTAGTTGCGGAATCTCCCTGGTGGGAAACCCCACCGAACCCCACGGTCCGGGCTTCTCTGCCTGCGTGCCTGGGGAGGAGTATGGGCGCGCTTATGCCCAGGAGGGGATCGAGAGTGCGGTCGGACTTCCTTTGGCCTTTTTTCCACTGCGGGCTTACTCGAATCTCCTGCTTGCCGCTCCCTTGCTGTCTCTTCATCCTTCATTTTGAAGGCTTCTTCCGCTCGGGCGTATCCCTCAGCCCGGGCCAGCAAATCGGCAAAATCCCTGGGATACTTTTTCTCCAAGGAGAACAAAAGATCATTCTTCTGAAGGCCGCCTTTCAGGGCGGCCATGGCAACTGATTGGTCCAAGTTCCGGACCTCCAGCGCCGCAATGTTGAAGCGGTTGATGTAGGCCCGTATGGACTCCCCTTCCCTCTGCTTGATGTTGATGAGGGACTCCGAACCCTTCCGGGGGTGCCGGCTGCTGACAAAATGGGCCACAAATTGGTGGCTCATTTGATCGAAGGAGAAGATGGTACCCGGTTTCAAAGTCGAATACCAGTTCCTCGCTGCTCCCTTCAAAGTAGACGGGAAAGCCCGGCATAAGATGGCGTCAGGAGCACCGTGAAGCAGCATCATCGTTCGGAAGACCTCCAGATGATCAACCGGGTCTGAAGTCCCGTCGTAGCTTTCGAACTGGGGAAGCTTGAAGTTTGGCGGGATCGGTTCCTGCATGATCGTTTGGGAGAAGGGAGGGTCAGTACAAATATCCTCACCATAAGCGGGGGGCGCATGGCGGAGTTCTTCAATCCGCCGGTTCATCTCCTGGAGCCTCCGGTCCAGAAAATCCTCTCGACTTCGAGTCTCGAGGGTCCTCTGGCAGAACGGGGGCAGGAATCTTCCAGGGGTGGAGTCGTGGTCCGATTGAGGGCTCTCTACCCTCGGGTTTGTTTTCCCGGGAAGGACGGGGCGGCTGGCCCAGGTGGCCCACCCCGCCGTCGGGTTCTGACATTCCGGAGACGCCCTTTCCGGGTGCACTGACGCCTGTGGCTGCTGCTGCTGCATTGCTTGCACAGCTTCGACGAGGCCTCTGACCTGCTGTGCCAGCAAGTCAAACTGCTCCGCGCCGACCGCCGCCGCTGGAGGAGGAGGAGGAGGAGGTTGAGAAATAGGAGGGGAGGCTGGAGCCTGAGACCTGGCCGCGGAGGCCATGGACCGTCGCGTGGACGCCTTGCGTGGAGGCATCGAGTGTGGATCCAGCGGGGGAAAATAAGGAGTGGGTGTCGGAGGAGACGATCGGAGGCAGCTCCGTTGAACGCTCCTTTAAGAACAAGGGTACTGCGAAGGTTCAGGCCCTTCCTCTAGCGCCAATCATGTTGGTGCAAAAATCCGCTTGCGCCGGAGAAGCTGGAGTCGGGGAAGTCGCGGTCGCCGCCGGGACCTGCAAGGAAAGTCTAAACCGGAGGTGGGGTTGCTCCGACAAGACCCTCCGACGCTCAAGTCAGTTCTCTGTCTCAACAAGAATGGAGCACTCGAACGGAGAATTTAGCAGAGTTTTGAGATAAGAAATGAGCTTATAGAATAACGTATCTGGGTCCTTCTTTTTATAGGCAGAGGAGGTAACGGATTGATGGCGACGTTTGTAACCGCCTGGTAGTGGGCTGCCCAGGGTCAGGCGGAATTTGCTGCGAAGAGTAGTGGAGTAGACCCGTGGCCATCACTGGGGCGTGCCACGTGGAATCTGCCACGGGAAGTGGGGCGGCGTTTGCTGTCGCGTCTTGCCAGCGGATGGGAGAATCGTGCGGTATCCATTGCAGGAGGTGGAGCAGGATCGTGGCCGTTTATCGTGGCCTGTCAGGTAGTAATGGAGCCGCATGGGATCCGCCGTAGGGAGTGGAACAGTGTGGCGACCGTTACTGCGGCCTGTCACGGGGTGATGGAGCTGCGCGGAGTCCGTCGCAGGAAGTGGAGCAGGATCATGGCCGTGATTGTGGCCTGGGAGTGCAGATCTGCTGGCTGAAGTTTGGCAGCGGTCGGAGTCCGGACAGGGGCTTACCAGCGGTTGGAGTTGAGGACGGAGCTCGGCTCCCGTAGGAGTCCGGACGGAGTCCGCTTGCGGTTGACGTTGTTGGCGGAGTCCGGCTCCCGTAGGAGTCCGGACGAAGTCTGTCTGCAGCTGTTGGAGTTGAGGACGAAGCCCGACTCCCGTAGGAGTCCGAGCGGAGTCTTCCTGCAATCAAAGTTAAAGGCCAAGTCCGGCTCCCGTAGGAGTCCAGACAGCTTACCAGCAGTTGACGTTGAGGACGGAGCCCGGCTCCCGTAGGAGTCAGGGCGGAGTCTACTTGCTGTTGAAGTCATCGGTGGAGTCTGGCTCCCGTAGGAGTCCGGACGAAGTCTGTCTGCAGCCGTTGGAGTCGAGGATGAAGCCCGACTCCCGTAGGAGTCTGGGCGGAGTCTTCCTGCAATCAAAGTTAAAGGCCAAGTCCGGCTCCCGTAGGAGTCCGGACAGCTTACCAGCAGTTGACGTTGAGGATGGAGCCCGGCTCCCGTAGGAGTCCGGGCGGAGTCTACTTGCTGTTGAAGTCGTCGGCGGAGTCCGGCTCCCGTAGGAGTCCGGACGAAGTCTGTCTGCAGCCGTTGGAGTCGAGGATGAAGCCCGGCTCCCGTAGGAGTCCGGGCGGAGTCTTCCTGCAATCAAAGTTAAAGGCCAAGTCCGGCTCCCGTAGGAGTCCGGACAGCTTACCAGCAGTTGACGTTGAGGATGGAGCCCGGCTCCCGTAGGAGTCCGGGCGGAGTCTACTTGCTGTTGAAGTCGTCAGCGGAGTCCGGCTCCCGTAGGAGTCCGGACGAAGTCTGTCTGCAGCCGTTGGAGTCGAGGATGAAGCCCGGCTCCCGTAGGAGTCCAGGCGGAGTCTTCCTGCAATCAAAGTTAAAGGCCAAGTCCGGCTCCCGTAGGAGTCCGGACAGCTTACCAGCAGTTGACGTTGAGGATGGAGCCCGGCTCCCGTAGGAGTCCGGGCGGAGTCTACTTGCTGTTGAAGTCGTCGGCGGAGTTCGGTTCCCGTAGGAGTCCGGACGAAGTCTGTCTGCAGCCGTTGGAGTCGAGGATGAAGCCCGGCTCCCATAGGAGTCCGGGCGGAGTCTTCCTGCAATCAAAGTTAAAGGCCAAGTCCGGCTCCCGTAGGAGTCCGGGCGGCTTACCAGCAGTTGACGTTGAGGACGGAGCCCGGCTCCCGTAGGAGTCCGGGCGGAGCCCGGCTCCCGTAGGAGTCGGGGCGGAGTCTACTTGCTGTTGAAGTCATCGGCGGAGTCCGGCTCCCGTAGGAGTCCAGACGAAGTCTGTCTGCAGCCGTTGGAGTCGAGGATGAAGCCCGGCTCCCGTAGGAGTTCGGGCGGAGTCTTCCTGCAATCAAAGTTAAAGGCCAAGTCCGGCTCCCGTAGGAGTCCGGACAGCTTACCAGCAGTTGACGTTGAGGATGGAGCCCGGCTCCCGTAGGAGTTCGGGCGGAGTCTACTTGCTGTTGAAGTCGTCGGCGGAGTCCGGCTCCCGTAAGAGTCCGGACGAAGTCTGTCTACAGCCGTTGGAGTCGAGGATGAAGCCCGGCTCCCGTAGGAGTCCGGGCGGAGTCTTCCTTTGAGGTCGGCATCGTGGGCGGAATCGTTGATTCTGTTGAAGACTTCGGCTGTGGGTATTTTATACCCAACAAGTATAATATTATTATTTTGAATGTGATATCTAATAAAGTAATGCCTAATTTCAATGTGTTTTGTTCTAGAATGTTGAATGAGATTTTTTGTTAAGTTGATAGCACTAGTGTTATCACATTTTAGTGAAATTTTATTTTTCTCAATGCCATAATCCTTGAGCTGTTACTTAATCCAAAGGAGTTGAGCACAGTAACTTCTGGCAGCAATGTATTCGACCTCAATCATGGATAATGCTATCGAATTTTACTTCTTGCTAAATCATTAGATCAAGTTCAACCCTAAAAATTGGTATGCACCACTAGTACTTCTTCTATCAATTCTACATGCTCCACAATTAATATTTGAAAATCCAATTAAGTCAACTGATGTTTGTTTAGAGTACCATAGACTTAAGTTTTGTGTTTCCATTAGATATCTTAAAATTCTTTTAACAGCAAGCATATAGGACTTTTTAGGGTTAGATTGAAATCTTGCACATAAGCAAATACTAAATAATATATCAGGCCTATTTGCGGTTAAGTAAAGCAGAGAACCAATCATAACACTATAAAATTTTTTATTCATACTCCTACTATTTTCTTCTTTGTCAAGTCTGCATGTAGGGCTCATCGATGTGCCAATCTCTTTTACATTCTCCATACCAAACTTCTTAAGTATTTCTTTAATGTACTTGGTTTGGTTGATGAAGATCTCTTCTTTGGTTTGTTTGATTTGAAGCCTAAAGAAGAAGGTCAACTCCCCCATCATACTTCTCTCAAATTTATCCTGTATTAACTCAGCAAATTTTTGACAAAAATTCTCATTAGTAGCTCTGAAAATGATGTCATCCATATAAACTTGAACTACAAAAAAGTCATTTTCTTTTCAAAAGTAGTGTTGCATCTACACTACCTCTGCTAATTTTATTCTCTAACAAAAATTTGCTAAGTCTTTCATACCATATCCGAGGTGCTTGTTTTAGGCTATATAAAGCTTTATTCAATTTAAAAACATGATTTAGAAATAAATGATCTTCAAATCTATGAGGTTGTTCCACAAATACTTCTTTAGCAATATAACCATTCAAGAAGATATTTTTCACATCCATTTGAAACAATTTAAAGTTCATGTAGTAAGTAAAAGCAAGTAATAATCTAATAGCTTCTAGTCTTGCTACAGGAGTATATGTTTCATCATAGTCAATCTCTTCTTCTTGATTATAACTCTTGGCCACTAACCTAGCTTTATTTTTAACTATATTATCATTTTTATCTAATTTATTTTTGAAAATTCATTTGGTTTCAATAATGGGACGGTCAATAAGTTTGCTAACTAGTGTCCAGACATTATTTTTTTTAGATTGATTTAGCTCCTCTTGCATAGCAAGCATACAATTTGAATCATTTTCAGCCTCTTCTATGCATTTGGGTTTAATTCGAGAGATGAATGCAAGATAATTAAAAGTATCTCTAAAAGATGATCTAGTTCTTATCCTTTGTGAAGGATCATCTATGATTAAATCTCTTGGATGGTTGTGTGCATATTTTCACTCATTGGGCAGATCATTATGCCTTTGGATTACCTCTTGTTTAGTACTGTTCTCTTGTCCTGCATCCTTTGTCCATTCATCTTCATTTTGGGTTGATCTTTCCTTCAAATTGAGCTCCTTCATCCCATTCTCTAGAATTCATGCATCATCTTCAAATATATCTTTCTTTCTCGAAGATATATCATTAGCTTCATCAAAGATAACATGAATGGATTCTTCAATAATCGAGATGCATTTGTTGAAGACTCTATATGCTTTACTAAATGTGGAGTATCCAAGAAAGATATCCTCATTTGCTTTAGAATCAAATTTATCTAGATTATTTTTTTTATTATTATAAATAAAATATTTACAACTAAAAATATGAAAATACTTAATGTTAGATCTTTTTTTTTTTCAAAGCTCATAGGGAGTTTTCTTTAAAATAAGAAAAATTGAAACTCTATTAAGGATGTAATATGCTATGTTAATGACTTTAGCCCAAAAATATTTGGGTAGGTTCCCTTCACACAATATGATATGGACCATATCTACTAGAGTTCTATCTTTTTTTTCAACTACACCATTTTATTGTGGGATTCTTGGTACCGAAAAATTATGTTCAATACCATGTTTATTGCAAAAATCTTCAAAAAATTTATTTTCAAATTCAGTTTCGTGGTCACTACAAATGCAAACTATAGTTGAATTCTTTTCATTCAAAATTTTTTATTAAACTTTAAAAAGATAAAAAAAAATTTATCTTTATGTGTCAAAAATAAAATTCAAGTAGAATATGAGAAATCATCAATTATCACAAGTCATATTTCTTTCCATCAAGGCTTGTGGTCCTAGTGGATCCAAATAAGTTCATGTAAATTAATTCAAGTGGCCTAGTAGTAAAAATCATATTTTTAAATTTGAAACTCTCCCTAGTTTGTTTACCAAATTGGCATACATCACAAATATGATCATATTTAAAATTCAATTTGGGTAGTCCTTTTACTAAATCTTTGACAGCTAATTTTGAAAGAATATTTATGCTAGCATGGCCTAACCTATGATACCATAGCCAATTAGTTTCATTGATCTTAGTATCTTTAACAATAAGGTATTGGCCACTTTTTATGACTATCTCATTACGATCAACTAAGTAAATGTTGCCACACTTATGTCTAATGAATTTGATACTAGCATCAAAGGGATTAGTGACAATGCATGAAGTTAATTTAAATATTACTTCAAAACTTTTGTCACGCAGTTGACTTATACTAAGCAGATTATATTTTAAATTATCAACTAACAATGTATTATCAATGTAGGTAGAAGGAATAATCTGAATTTTACGAATCCAATGATCTTTCCTTTGTCATTATCGCCAAAGGTAACTACTCTTCCTTTTTTTTCTCAAGGGTGAAGAATTATTTCTTATCACCCGTCATATGTCTTAAACAGTTGCTATCCAAGTACCATTTGCATTTTTATCCATTGGCTGTAAGGCATTCCTGCATGAAAATCAAGTAGCTTTCTTCGGTACCCAAGTTTTTTTTGGATCCTTTAGGATTGGTAACTATGGTTCCTTTTACAACTCAAATTTTTTTCATTATTTTGCCATTGATTTTTTTGAATTACATGCAAATGCTTTGTGTCCTATTTTTCTATAGCTAAAACATATTGCGTGAAAAGTGTTATAAGTGGATGATGATGCAGAAAAGAAGTTTTTAAGAAATTTTTATTTCTTTTTCTATTTATACCCTAAATCAGCCTTATCATAGACTCCCTTTTGACTGTTTAATATCATTTTTAGCTGATCTAAACTACATGTGAATTTTTCTATCAAATATTTTAGTTTTTCAACTTTCTTCTTTAAGATTTCATTCTCCTCCTTTAATTTATTATTGTTTTGAAATATTTCTTCTTTTTCTTTGATTAATACTTCAATTTTTGCTTTCAGATTTTTATTTTTCAAACTTATCTTTCTAAATTCTTTTATTAAGTCATGAAAAGTATCTTGAAGTTCATTAAAAGTAAATTCTAAAAAAAGTTCAGAAGATACCTCATCATCCAAAGCCATGAGAAAGAAGTTGGCTTCATTTTGAGTCTCCTTATTAGAGCCAGACTCCTTGCTGTCACTCCACATTGCTATTATGGCCTTCTTCTTAGTTCTTTTAAATAATTTCTTCAAAGTTGGACAGTCAGCCTTGAAGTGTTTCAGTTTTTTGCATTCGTAGTACAAAGATAGTTCCTTCTCTTTCTCTTTCTTCCTGCTCAGCTCATCCTTGATCAAGTTTCTCTTCTTGAATCTATGTCTTCTTTTTCCCATAAATTTTTTGAACTTTCTGATTACTAGGGCCATGTCCTCATCATCATCATCTTTGACGGACTGGCTTTCATCTTCCTCAATTACTATAGACTTTAGGATAATTATCTTCTTCTTTTTATTTTCCTTTTCAACATGCTGTCCCATTGCCAACTCGTGTCATCAATGACCCAATCAGCTCCTCGAGAGGCAATTTGTTTAAATCTTTGACCTCTTGAATTGTAGTCACTTTGTCTTCCCAAGACCATGATAAGGACCTGAAAATCTTTCTCACCAAATCACTGTTAGAATACACTTTACCAAGACTTTTTAATCCATTAATAATATCTATAAACCTAGTAAACATGCTAGTGATAGATTCAGATGGATCTATTTTAAATAATTAATATTGATGCACAAGCATATTGATCTTTAATTTTTTTACCTGATTAGTCCTTTCATGCATAACTTCAAGTCTGTTCCAAATTTTTTTGCAAAATTGCATGTAGAAATTTGGTTGAACTTATTGACATCAAGGGGATAATAGAGTATATTTATTGCTTTGGCATTTAATTGAGCAAGCTTCTTATCCTGCTCATCCTAATCTTTTTCAAATTTTGATTTTTCAGTGCCATCTATAATGATTGTAGGTGTGTGAGATCCATTGATTATGATACTCCACATATCATAGTCACGGGTTTGTATGAATATGTACATGCGTGCCTTCCAATAGGTGTAATTAGATCCATTGAAGAGCGGTGACCTATTTATGGATTGCCCTTCAGTAAGTGAACCTCCCACTTGAGTTATCATGATTTTTTTCTCTTGATCGTGAGATCAACAATTAGCAGAGAACTAAGGCTCCGATATCAATTGTTGCCCAATTGAACAACCCAAGGGGGGGATGAATTGGATTGTTAAAATTTTTTCAAATTAAAGATAATGTATGTAGTGCAGAAAAATAAATGAACAAAAAATATAGTGATTAAATGAGCTGAAACTAAATACAGAAAAAAAAAGATCACAACCACACAAACACAGCAAGTTTATAATGGTTCGAAACATCTCAAGCACCTACATCTACTCTCCAAGCTATCCCTTAAGTTTTTCACTGTAATCAATCTGATTACAGCTTGTTTGTTTTCACCGAGCTCATAAACAAATCTAATTAATTTTAGCTTAGGTCAACCAATCAAAATCTTTACAAGTCTTGTCCCAAGGCTCCCCAAACTAATCCTAGTTTGGTACAAATTTATCCCTTCAAGTTTCAGCCCCAGCTGAAACTGTTACAACAAATAAGAAATAAAACATAGAACAGCAAAAGAAACCCTTAAGGAAGGTCGGATTGTTGTTATTGAAGCTCGATGGTTGAGGACTTGAATGCCAACAATCAATGCTCTTTGTCCCTCTTTTTTAATGCTCTAAAAAATCAAGAGGAATGTAGTTAGAAGTTGGTGGACACTCTTGATTAGCTTTAAATGTAGATTTTTTCTTTTAGCAATGAACTATTTTGCTTCTCTCTTTCCTTGTTTTTTTTTTTCTCTCTTGATGATTTTCTCCATCCTCTGAGTGATTTGGACTTGAAACTAGTCATTGGAAATTGCTGGAGGTGGAAAATAGCCGTTGAAAGTTTTTTTTGATCAAAAAATTATATCTGAAAAACTATCCATTGAGGCTATCAGACATCATCGAGTCGGCTCAGATTGATCTCGAGTCAGCTTGAACAGTATTTTTCAAAATTTTAATATTTTATTCAACTAAGAGAGTTAGCTCGAATCACTCTTCGAGTCGGCTCGACAGTTTCCTTCAAAAATTGATGTTCTATTTTTCTGAGAAAGCCGGTTCAGATCTATCCTCGAGCTAGCTTGACTTGTATTTTTGGAAAATCAACTTTCTATCGACCTGGGAGAGATGGCTCGACTCCAGTTTCGAGCTAGCTCAACTCGCAGAATCAAAAGATGGCCTTTTTGTCATCCTGAGAGAGTCGGCTCGGATCCACCTCGAGCCGGCTCGGTTGCATGCCAAGCCAAAATTTTGAAGATGTATCATGTCAGAGCTAGCTCAGTTTCTGACAGAGTTGATTTGATTTTTTCAAAGTGATTTTTTTCATGTCAAGGCTCTCCAAACTCGATTTTTCTTGACTTAAATGATCTTTAATTAAATTTAGAATCTTCAAACAGTCATTTTGTTCTGTAAAAATATTCTTTGTCATACTTGAAAGAATATTAGTATTGAAATATGTTCTAATATTTTGTGATCATCAAAATTATTTTCGGAGACAACAATCTCTTTCTTTTTGATAATGACAAAATATTGAGCATATAGTATATATATACAAAAAATTATTTAGTATATAGCATAAATGTAATGGTTTTTTACAATTCAATATATATCATTTGCACAAACAGTTCGGATTTGAAAAAGTTGTATCTTTACAAAATTTATATGTGTGAACCTTTTATTTACCATTGAAATTTAGGCTCCCCCTCAATAGATGCATCTTATGAATTGATTTTCAGAATAAAAATTTTAATAATCTCTGTTTAGATTTTAACGTTTCACTTTTTATTTCATAAGAAATTGAGTTTGATGGATAATTTTAATGGATAAATTGAGTTTGATAGATATGCTCAATTTAATCTTTCTCTCCTTTTTTATCAATATCATAAAGCTTATAATTATTTCATAAGAAAGTTATCAGAATCAATAAGATGTAAGCATGCCAAGCATATCATGAGTCTTTTGATAGCCTTTCTTCTCTAAATTGATTTCTAGGCTAGACTTGCTTTCTTAATATGATTTAATTCTAATTAAAATTTCTTATAAGGTGTGTGTAGGGTATAATTCGACAGTCATTCACAAGAAACATTCACAAGAAGACACATATTACACAGCGAGATAAAATAAAGTAGATATTCATTAATTATTTATATTGTTTACAAAAAGATGCTATCCAAACAATACAATATGCATTACAAAAGAAGCCAACCAAAATATGAAATTAGGTCTAACATAAGGATAATCCAAGGTAACTACTCTAGAGTTTATTTGGCACTTCCTCAATAATGGGGTCAAAAGGATAAGATGATGAGGAGGAAGAAGCTGATGTCTTGCTTCGGGTTCTAACAAAAGGCCCAAGGCGAAGGGGTGGAAAACTAGTGGCAGGCCTAATCGTGGCACTGAAGGGGGGTCTGAAAGAAGATATGGGGGTAGGAGAAGGTTTGATCCGAGTGGCAGAAGGAGATATCCGAGACTACAACTGACCCAACTGTACCTCAAATCACCGAATCTCTGTGACAAAAAGCTCTACGCTGCCATGCTGTGATATCATAATCTCCTCAGCCCTTTTAAAAATTTTGGCGACCTCAGCTTTCACTCGACCGACCTCTTCAGCTGTCCCATGCAGTCTTTTCTCTAATATATCTATATTTTGAAACAAGATGCTCATTTGCTGCATGAGAGAATCAAACTGCCCCTCAGAAAATACTTTCATCTCCTCAAGACTCTGAAAAAAGTACTATCGAAGATCTAAGAGATCAATCTTCTGGTTTGCGATAGTTCTATGGTCCACGACTCTCTCTAAACACTCAAGTCTCAAAGTGATCCTCAGTAACTCATTATGAAGTTGTTGAAATTGAGTCCGAGTTTGCTCTAGAAGTGCCTCGTGGTTCTACAAAATCTGAGACTTGAAGTCAACAAACATGCTCTCCATGCGATCCATCATCTGATCCATATCTCCCTCTGTAGAAAAGGTATGTGGCACTCTAGATGTGCAAGAGGAAGCAGGATAATGCTCACAAGCTACAGATCTCGGAGTCGGTGCAGGTGCAGAGGATGACGGTCCTACTGTAGGTGCAGGGGAGGATGGCTCTACAGAATCTGAGGGTGAGGAGGAGGAAGATCCAGAAACTTCTTCGGGCTACTCTTCTTCACCTCCTCTAATCCATTCATCTCCCTCTTTATGAAACTTCATGCGATGGAGAGTGTGGATGCAGTAGTAGTCAATATGTTTGAGTAGCTTGCAGTTCTCTCCATCTAACTCAATAGTTGCTTCTCTAAATATCAGGGTGAAGACCATTCCATAAGGGAGATAGGCCTGACTCTTAGATTTTTCTACTATATTTTTTATCTACTCGATCATAAAGAAGAGTAGATTTATAGCAGTGCCCCCAACCATGTGAAACATCATGCCCAGAACTCTTGAAGAAATCCAGTCAAATCTTCCTGTTTGTGGGAAGAAGATTCAGTTGATCATGTTGTGAAGAAGCTTTAGTTCAATAGGCAAGAGATTGGCATTGTGAATGTCAAATTTCTTTGAAAGATTCTTGTCGAGAAGTTTCTACATTCCATCAAAATCATTCGACAACTCCACAGCTTGGAGTCCAGAGGAGGGCATTTGCAGAAGATGCCCTAATCTTCTTTGGTCCAAAATAATCTCAATGCCCTTCACCATTGACTCAATGGACTCGGTATCTAACCTCAGATTTTCGAAAAACTCTCTAACAAGGTGGGGATAGGTCGGTAACTTGCATGAGCACATCATCTCCCAACCCTGCTGTCGAATCCACGATCCAATCAGAAACCCTTGTTCATCCAAAAACTTGAAATTAACTTTTCTTCTGATTGTAACAGCTCTGGATGCCGTAGAAACTTGAGGTTGAACAGAGGTCAAGGAGGAGGGGGCTAATCATGCTGAACCTCGGTGCTGCTTCTTCTTGGAATAGGTCATGCACAGAGCCGCTGCTCGATGCTTCTTTGCCTTGGCTGTGCGGGATTTGGGTGCCATGGTTTGGAGATCCCAAGAGTTTTAGGGTTGGACGAGGAGGAGAGATTGGATTTTGGAGGGATTAGGGTCAAAGCCAAGAAAAGCTCGGAGTGGGAAAGCTCGGATGAAAGGGGAACAGGATTTTGAAAAAAGATTGATACGATTTAAAACTGGGTCCCGACATGTCTAGCTAGCTTGAACCTCGTCGAGTCAGCTCGACTGCACAGTCGAGTCAACTCGAGCCAAATTTTTCAAAAATTTATAAAAATTCAAAATAAATGCAATAAATTTATAGAACATATGGATCAAGTCAATCAATACATGAGTAAAAAGATATTAAGAGATTTTATCATTGAAGGGGATTACAAATTCTTAATTCACCTCTAATTAGATTAAATCTATCTTCATTCAAAGATTTTGTAAGACTATTAGCCAATTAATTTTTAGTTGATATAAATTCAAGTATAATATCATTATTTTGAATGTGATCTCTAATAAAGTGATGTATAATTTTAATGTATTTTGTTTTAAAGTGTTGAATAGGATTCTTTGTTAAGTTGATGGCACTAGTGTTATCACATTTTAGTAGAATTTTATTTTGCTCAATGCCATAATCCTTGAGCTGTTGCTTAATCCAAAGGAGTTGACCATAGTAACTTTCGGTACCAATATATTCGGCCTCGATCATAGACAATGCTATCGAATTTTGCATCTTACTAAATTATGAGATCAAGTTCAACCCTAAGAATTGACACGTGCCTTTAGTATTTTTTCTATCAAGTCTACATCCTCCATAATCAGTATATGAAAATCTAATTAAGTCAATTGACATTTGTTTAGAGTACCATAGACCTAAGTTTTTATGTTCTCATTAGATATCTTAAAATTCTTTTAACAATAAGCATATGGGACTCTTTAGGATTAGACTGAAATCTTGCATATATGTAAATACTAAATAATATATCAGACCTACTTATAGTTAAGCAGAAAACCATTCATACCTCTATAAAGTTTTGCATTAACACTCTTATCATTTTCATCTTTGTCAAGTCTGCATGTGGGCTCATCGGTGTGCCAATCTCTTTTGTGTTCTCCATACCAAACTTTTAAGTATTTCTCTAATATACTTGGTTTGGTTGATGAAGATCTTTTCTTTAGTTTGTTTGATTTGAAGCCCAAAAAAGAAGGTTAGCTCTCCTATCATGCTCATTTCAAATTCATCCTATATTAACTCAGCAAATTCTTGACAAAGATCCTCATTAGTAGCCCTAAAAATGATGTCATCCACATAAACTTGAACTACAAGAAGGTTATTATCTTTTTCTTTTCAAAAGCAGTGTTGTGTCTACACTACCTCTGTTGAATTTATTATCTAACAGAAATTTGCTAAGTCTTTCATACTATACCCTAGGTGCTTGTTTTAGACCATGTAAAGTTTTATTCAATTTAAAAACATGATTTAAAAATAAATGATCTTTAAATCTAGAGGATTGTTCTACAAATACTTCTTCAGTGATATAACTATTCAAAAAAATACTTTGCACATCCATTTGAAATAATTTAAAGTTCATGTAGCAAGCAAAAGCAAGTAACAATCTAATAACTTCTAGTCTTGCTATAGGAGCATATGTTTCGTCATAGTTAATCTCTTCTTCTTGATTATATCCCTTGCCCACTAACCTAGTTTTGTTTCTAACTACATTATCATTTCATTCAATTTATTTTTGAAAATCCATTTGATTCCAATAATGGGATGGTCAATAGGTCTGCTAACTAGTGTCCAGACATTATTTCTCTTAAATTGCTTTAGCTCCTCTTGCATAGCAGGCATCCAATTTGAATTATTTTCAGCCTCTTCTATGCATTTGGGTTCAATTTGAGAGATGAACGTAAGATAACTAAAAGTATTTTTAAAAGATGATCTAGTTCTTATCTCTTGCGAAAGATCACTTATGATTAAATCTCTTAGATAGTTGTGTGCGTACCTTCACTCCTTGGGCAGATCATTATACCTTTGGATTATCTCTTGTTCAGTACTCTTCTCTTGCTCAAGCATCTTTTATCTGTTCATTTTCATTTTAGGTTGATCTTCTTTCAAATTAGCTCCTTCATCCTATTCTTTAGAATTCTACACACCATCTTCAAACATATTTTTCTTTCTCGAAGATAAATTGTTAGCTTCATCAAAGATAACATGAATGGATTCTTCAATAGTCAAGGTATGTTTGTTGAAGACTCTATATACTTTGCTAGATATAGAGTATTTAAGAAAGATACCCTCATCCACTTGAGCATCAAATTTACCTAGATTATCTTTTTCATTGTTAAGAATAAAATATTTACAACTAAAATATGAAATAGTTAATGTTAGATCTTTTTTCTTTCTAAAGCTCATAGGGAGTTTTTTTTAAAAATAGGACGAATTGAAACTCTATTAAGGATATAACATATTATGTTCACAGCTTCAGTCCAAAAATATTTGGATAGGTTCCCTTCACACAATATGGTACAGGCCATATCTACTAGAGTTCTATTTTTTTTTCAACTATACCATTTTGTTGTAAAATTTTTGATGTCAAAAAATTATGTTCAATACCATATTTATTATAAAAATTTTAAAAAATTATTTTTAAATTCAGTACCATGGTCACTATGAATATAAACTTTTTTATAAAATTTTGAAAAGACAGAAAAGCTTCATCTTTGTGTGCTAAAAATAAATACAAGTAAAATATAAGAAATCATTAATTATCATAAGTTCATATTTTTTCTACCAAGACTTGTGATCCTAGTGGATCCAATAAGTCCATATGAATTAATTCAAGTGGCCTGGTAGTTGAAATCATATTTTTGGATTTGAACTCCCCCTAGTTTGTTTACCAATTAGCATGTATTACAAATATGATCATATTAAAATTCAATTTGGATAGTCCTTTTAACTAAATCTTTAGCAGCCAATTTTAAAGGAGTATTCATGCTAGCATGGCCTAACCCATGATGCCACAGCCAAATTGATGTCTTTGATCTTAGTATCTGTAACAATAAGGCATTGGTCACTTTTATAGCTATCTCACCAGATCAACCAAGTAGATGTTGCCATGTCTATATCCAATGAATTTGATACTAGCATTAAAGGGATAAGTTATTATGTATGAAGTTAATTTAAATATTACTTCAAAACCTTTGTCACACAGTTGATTTATACTAAGTAGATTATATTTTAAATTATCAACTAATAATATATTATCAATATAGATAGAAAGAAGAATCTGAATTTATCAATACGAATGATCTTCCCTTTGCCATTGTCGCCAAGGATGACTACTCCCCCTTCTTTTTCTCAAGAGTGAAGAATTACCCCTTATCACCCGTTATATGCCTTGAACAGCCCTATCCAAGTATCATTTGCATTTTGATCCATTGGCTGCAAGACATTCCTGCATAAAAATCAGTAGCTTTCTTAAATATCCAATTTTCTTACATTTTTAGGTTAGTAACTATAATTCTTTTTGGAACCCAAATTTTTCACTATTTTACCATTGATTTTTATTAAATTACATGCAAATGTCTTGTGTCCTATTTTTTCTACAGCTAAAATATGTTGCGTGAGAAGTGTTATAAGTGGATAATGATGCAGAAAAAAAATTTTAAGAAATTTTTATTTGTTATTCAGTTTATACGCTAAATTAGCCTTATCATAGACTCTCTTTTGACAGTTTAATCTCATTTATGACTTATCTGAACTGCATGTGAATCTTTCTACCAAAGGTTTTAGTTTTTCAACTTTCTTCTTTAAGATTTCATTCTCCTTTAATTTCTTATTGTTTTGAAATATTTCTTATTTTTCTTTGATTAATACTTCAATTTTTGCTTTCAGATTTTATTTTTCAAGCTTATCTTTCTAAATTCTTTCATTAAGTCATGAAAAGCATCTTAAAATTTATCAAAAATAAATTTTAAAAAAAGTTTAGAGGATACGTCATCATCCAAAGCCATAAGATAGAAGTTGGCTTCATTTTGAGTCTTCTCATTAGAGCCAGACTCTTCACTGTCGCTCCACGTTGCTACCATAGCCTTCTTCTTGATTTTTTAAATGATTTCTTCAAAATTGGATAGTCAGCCTTGAAGTGTCCCGATTTCTTGCATTCGTAGCATTGAATAATTCTTTTTCTTTCTCTTTCTCCCTACTCGACTCATCCTTGGTCAAGTTTCTCTTCTTAAATCCATGTCTTCTTCTTCCATATTTTTTTGAGCTTTTTGATTACTAGGGCTATGTCCTCATCATCATCATCTTCG
>NC_025997.2:29659222-29738872 GCF_000442705.2 Elaeis guineensis | reverse complement strand
TGAAGAGATTGTGAAAATCACTTGGGAGGCAAATCTTTGGCTTATAAAGTTTTACGACAAGGATATTATTGACCCACCATAAAGAAAAGATACAGCTGAACTTGTCGAAGATGTGAACCATGTTAGAAGCATGCAAACATATAACATCAACCGATCAATCAACTAACGTCAATTATTGCACTATAGCCCTTCGCACAATGAGAAATTGACATACTTGATCCTTTTCCCTCTGGCATCTAATCAGAAAAAATTCATAGTGATTGCCATTGATTACTTCACCAAATAGATGGAAGCTGAACTTTTGGCACAAATCACTGAAAGTAAGATAGAAGATTTCATTCAGAAGTCGATCATATGTAGATTCGGTCTACCACACACCATCATCACTGATAAAGGCTGATAATTCGTAATTAGAACTTCAAAGAGTTCTGTGTAAAATTTTACATTACGTACAAGGTCACATTAGTCGGCCATCTGTAATCCAATGATGAGGTGGAGGTAACCAACCGAACAATCTTGCATGGTCTCAAAATCAAGCTGAATGAAGCTAAAGGCCTCTGGCGTGGAAGAACTGTATTCGATCTTATGGACATATCGAATAACTCCTCGCATACCAACGAAAGAATCGTCATTTCAATCTGGCCTATGGAATAAAAGCGATAATCCCACTTGAGATCGGATTACCATCAGTAAGGATGGAACAATACAATGAGCCAAGTAATTTAAAATATCGGAGAGCCAATCTAGACTTACTTCTGAAAGTCGGACAGCAAGCTCAAGTTCGAATGGCAGCATATCAGCAAAGACTAGCCTGGTATTATAATATAAAAGTTAAACCAAAGGTCTTCCATCCAGGAGACCTGATTCTTATAAAGGCAGAAGTCTCAAAAACCTCTGGATCAAAAATAATTATCTCCAAATTGGGAAGGATCCTACAAAATAACTAAGACACTTCGATCAGACGCATATCGGCTAGAAATTCTTGATAGAATAACTATTTCTTGGACCTGGAATACCAATAATTTGAAGATGTATTATCAATAAAGTTGTTCGTATGTACAATGTTCAGAAAGAAATATTGAATTTCAGAATTATGAAAGCTTCAACCAACTACAAATGATAGTAGATCGATAAATAAACGATCAATTTTTATCGACTCTATCTCTATTTTTTCTGTAAAAATTGACACACTAACTATATTTCGATTTTCACTGTAAAAATTAACTCTAGTCGAATAACTACTTATGCCGACTTAGTTTTAATCAAGCAGAATATTATACTGATTCGACCCCGATCAAATTGAAAACACAGACTTGACTACGATCAGTCAAAGGATATTCGACTTACTATCGTTTATCAAATATCTAGACATACCGACTTGACTACGATCAATCAAAGAATATTTGACTTATCACCGTCTATCCAAATACCTAAAAGGTAAAGTATATCGATCAACATTCGACTAATAGATAAATTCTACAACAGTTATTACTGAACATTCGATTTATCTATTGGTATTCGGCTGTCCGACTTGATTTTATGACATTGGAAGTTCATAAAGAAGAGAGAATTTATACTTTGAAATTTTTTTTTTATTCATTGAAGGAAAAGTTGCACAAAAATTGGACCAAAATTTGATTATAAAATTTGTCTAATTCCAAAAGAAAGTGAAAATGCTACACCGATCACCAGTCATTTTCTTCGTCATCTTGCTCCAGCACAGCTTCGGTAGCTGGAGCAGGTCCTGGTGCAGTCAGTGCGTCATCTTTGACTGGTGCGGTGCCCTCTTCAGTAGCTTCTTCTTCTGAACTAGGAGGAACGATGCTGCTCAAGTCCAAGTCCAGAAATAATTTATCGACTGTATCTTGACCGTCCTCGGTATCCAATGCAGTAGGAAGCAAATCCACCTTCGAGAATTTTCTCCTTGAATACTTTCGAATTCTTGAAGTCTTGATGGCTAGATTCAGGGCATCCCTCACCGACTCAGCTTCAGCTCTTGCAGAGGCCGACTCAGCATCGATCAATGCCAGCCTTTCTATGGTGGCCCGATGTCTTTCGTGCTCCACTTTCAATTCTTCAATACATCCATCCCTCTCTTCGAAGCCGATAGATGGAATACTTCTTGCTCCTGATCTGAGATTCGAAGGATGTGATGTTTTGACGAGCCGACTCAAGTTCGGCTCTAGAGGATTCTAGGTCGGCCGTTAGATGGAAGATTTCTTCCTGAAGCTTCGTGTCTCGATCAAATGCCGCTTGCAGTTGTTTGACGGTAGCAATTTTTTTCAGCAGTGACGGCTGCCACCTTATCCATCCAAGATCGATGAAGTCGGTGATCTTCTGATACCCACGCTCCAAAGCGTGCATATCGTGTGCCCACTGAAAATAGAAGACAAATCAAGTCAGATTTTAAAAGAAGAAGAAATGTCAGAAGATTACCCCAAGTATCGTTGGGTAGAAGGAAGAGAACATTTTGGACACTGTCTGATTCTTTCTGTTCTCCCTATCTGTCAGGAGAAGAGCAGCTTCAACGAGCTACTTGGCCAATGCCAAATTGGCCAAGACTGACTCACCCTCGAAATCCTGATGTCAAAAAGTGTGGGAAGGCTCGCAGATGACCCATCATCAGCCGAAGTCACCAGCGTCTTCCCTCGATCTTCGATTAGCGGCCCCACGCTTGAGACCACCAGAAAGTTGGTGGTTGACTGTGCCTGAGAATGTTCCATTGGAGGAACAGCTGGCATGGCTGCAGACTGCTCAAGTTCGACCGTGACTCCCATTTTGGTCTGAACCTCCACTGATGGAGCCACCGATGGTTCTGCTGTAGCTCCGTCGTCTCTCGCCATCCCATCTTCAGTAGACGGAACCTGAGTCAGAAGAAGCATTGTCAGTGAAGGAAAAGAAACTGTTTCTCCTCGAAAGGTCTAGGTTGCAGTAGATCCTTACTGATTAGCAGCAGAACTAGAGATCAAATTTCAAATTATCTGATATAAACCTTTACGGAGGTCTGAATATGCGGATCCTCTACTTCGCATGCACGTCAGACGCCACAAAAAAGTGGGATGAACTCCAATCCAATTGCCTTCATAATTCAATCAAATGAGAGAGGAGATGTACTGATGTGATACTCACACCAGCAGGTGAGATGCCCAAGATGGATCCATGCTCAAGGAAAGAGGGGCGGCAACAAGAGGAGAGGGCAAAGGGGAAGAAGGGACCTCTCTCTCTTCTCATGCCTCTCTCTCTCTTTCTCTCTTCTCTCAATCTGATTTGTTTGCTATGCATCCATAGGTAGAGACCCTCTCTATTTATAGATGATTCTCATGACCCAATAAGTATAGGAGTCCTAACTCAAATCTGATTTGAATCAGTCCAATACTCATGAAAGAAAGATTCCTACATGAGATACAATTGTCATCACATATCATAATTAATTTACACTCACTCCCTCACCCACATGGGATGCCCCAAATGAGCAAAGCTCCAGGTGCTGGATGGCCCATAATAGAGAAAAATTCTAGTGCAAGTGGAATACTCATATCTCATCAAAAATAGATTCGATTCAAATCCGATTCGAAGCTGGTTCGAAATAATTTCGAAAGACTGTCAATCTCAAATTTTTAAGACTTTTATACCAAGTCTAACTTAGATTTTAGACCCAATTAAAACTAATTAATTTAAATCTAATCTGAAATTAATCAGTACTTAAATTTAATCTTTCATATGCTTCATGGATCATAGATCAAAAAGTGTTCACCTCCAGGATCGAACCTGAACCTCATGTGTAGTGCTAGCTAGACATAGTCAACTCTTCAATCTTGTTTGATCCATAACTTAATTTTTAATTAAGTTAGTCTATATGTTCAATCAAGTCAAGTACTTCTAAATTGGACATATAAATATAGGCTAATTTTTTCTACTTTATCTGACTTGTGTGCGTGACTCCATAAGTTCAAACACTAAGTTGGTAGCACAGGAACCAATTCTGTACTAATCGAGATACCATCTAACAATGGTTCTTGATGTCCAGATAAGTTGAATTATCATAAAGGAATATTTCAGAATCCATACACTTGGTTACGGCATAATTCATCTTTTTGACTCTGAATGCTCTAGGATGGTATCAGGTTAACTGTCAACTGAGATTGCTTCATCCGTATTGTATTTCAACCTTTCAAATTCATCTCATGGATTATCCTAGCCAAGGCTTTGCTAAATTGAAATACAGCGATATATCAATTCTAATAATCTGGAGGGATCAATCCCATCTTGATTCACACATAGACTTTGCAAGTACTTGACCGTATCTAGTAACCTTCTGTCACTGTATTAGAAATCCAGATAGTCCGACATCAAAACACAGTGAGTTGCTTGCAAGTCACTATGGTGATCTCAAATCTGAAGGATACTTATATCTATGTGTTTTGCGAGCAACTCTTGACAGCAGAATGCTCAGCAGGTGAGTCATTTGTTCAGTAACGATGTACCCCTACATCTCACCTGTATGCCATACCAATGTCACCACACTCATTGGTTAAGAGGACAACCAACCTATATGGCACACAATGATCTCCACTCGATAAACATCATCATCCTATAATGACATATCATTTGATCACGAACATGTTTAAGAACTATACGATAAATCCTCTTTTTATCGCACACTAGCATAGTTCTAAGGACTTCATCACAGTACAAGAGTTCAAGGAAGATGCAACTTTATGATGAAAAATATCAAAATAATTTTTATTCAATAATCAATAATTCATATACAACGATGAACTCAATCATAACATGATTGATTTTAGGATACAATTCTCAACAACTCTGATAAGTAGTATATTTTTATATTTATTGGAGGTATTTTTGGTAATTTATGGTGCTAACATCTTCTTAAAAATTTTAATTTCATGAATTTATTGAATTTTTCTAAAAAATAAAATGATTTAAAAAAATATATAAATTAGATATATTTATAAAAAAATAGATGTTAATTTAATTGAGTAATTTAAGCACCAAAATGAAGAAAAATTTTTAAAAAATTTAATATATATTTTTTCCAATTTTTCAGGAGAAAATCGGAGCATAAATGGAGCTAAAATACCCTTAAAAATAAAGAAAATAGCCTTCGGTGTACGGTGGAACGGTCGGTCGGTCCACAGATCCAGAGTGCAGTCCACAGGAATAGTTACGCGGTCCACAGGCATGGTTCACAGCGAGAATAAGATCTTGGGCGCGATCCAACGGTTGCGATTCAATCCGACCTAGATCCGACGGTTCAGACTCGATGCCGACTTTGAATAGGACTCTTTTGCGTGATCCGACGGCCCAGAAGCAATCCATCACGCGATCCAACGGCTGTTATCGCTTCCGACTGTGTTAAGGACTCTTTTGCACGATCCGACGGCCAAACTTCATCAGAACCCAGATCGGATGGCTGACATTTGATCCGACCCTGATAAGGATTATAACTCTGATTTTTGAGTAGATCTGGGCGGTCCGAAGCTGATCCGATGGTCAGGAATATTCCTAAGGAGATTTATATGATTTCTAAGGTTTTAGGACTCCTTTTCCTACCAAAAAATATGAAAAATTCATCTATAAATAGGGGTCCGGGAATAAGCTTTGGAGCAGAAAAATTGAGTAGAGAGTAAAAAAAATAGAAAAAAAAATAAAATAGCTTTAGGGACTCAAGGAAAAGAAGGAGAAAAGCCGGTTCACTCTACGGAATACGACGGAAGACGGAGAGGTCATCAACCATCTTCCTGATGAGGCTTGGCTGATCAACTTCAGATCCTTGTTACAGTTTTATTTTTTTTATTTTATTATTCATTTTAAATTTTTGTACTTGAATTTCAATTTTAATTAATGCAAAATTTATTTTCCTGCACTTTAAATTCTGTCTTTTATTTTTTGCACGTAGATACTAGGATCTAATTAGTAGATCTTAGTACCAATTTATTTTTATATTTTTTAAATTTTTATTATTTATTTTTATTGCAAGTAGATGCTAGGATCTAGTTAGTAGATCTTAGTACCCGATTTATTTTTCGTACTTTTAATTTTATTTCCGACTTAAATTACTTTCTTCAAAATTTTATTTTTTTTTATAAAATCAAAGATTTCAAATCAAAATCCTGCTTTCTCTGTGGATTCGACCCGACACACTACTTTCTACATATTTTTAATTTTTATTGAAGTCGAAATTTGATTGATAATCACGGTGTCTTAACGACAGCATCTTGATCCTATCAATATGTAGAAAGTAGTGAGTCAGGTCGAATCCACAGAAAAAGCAGGATTTTGATTTGAAATCTTTGATTTTACAAAAAAAAATAAAATTTTGGAGAAAGCAATTTAAGTCAGAAACAAAAATTAAAAGTGCAAAAAATAAATCGGATACTAAGATCTACTAACTAGATCCTAGCATCTACTTACAATAAAAATAAATAATAAAAATTTAAAAAGTATAAAAATAAATTGATACTAAGATCTACTAATTAGATCCTAGCATCTACGTACAAAAAAATAAAAGACAGGAATTTAAAGTGCAGGAAAATAAATTTTGCATTAATTGAAGTTGAAATTCAAGTACAAAGAATTTAAAAGGAACAATAAAATAAAATAAAAATAAAACTATAACAAAGATCTGAAGTTGATCAGCCAAGCCTCGTCGGGAAGATGGTTGATGATCTCTCCGACTTCCGTCGTACTCCGTAGAGCGAACCGGCTTTTCTCCTTCTTTTCTTGGGTCCCTAAAGCTATTTTATTTTTTTTTCTATTTTTTTCTACACTCTCTACTCAATTTTTCTGCTCTCAAAGCTTATTCTCGGACCTCCTATTTATAGATAAATTTTTCATGATTTTTTGGTAGGAAAAGGAGTCCTAAAACCTTTAGAAATTGTATAAATCTCCTTAGGAATATTCCTGGCCGTCGGATCAGCTTCGGACCACCCAGATCTACTCAAAAATAAGAGTTATAATCCTTATCAGGGTCGGATCAAATGTCAGCCGTCCGATCTGGGTTCTGATGAAGTTCTGACATCGGATCGCGCAAAAGAGTCCTTAACATAGTCGGGAGTGATAACAGTCGTTGGATCGCATGATGGATTGCTCCTGGACCATCAGATCGTGCAAAAGAGTCCTATTCAAAGTCGGCATCGAGTCTGAACCGTCGGATCTAGATCGGATTGAATCTCAGCCGTTGGATCACACCCAAGATCTTATTCTCGCTGTGAACTGCGCTTGTGGACCGCGTAACTATTCTTGTGGACCGCGCCCTGACTCTGTGGACCGACCGATCGGTCCACCGTACATCGGAGGCTATTTTCTTTATTTTTTAGGATATTTTAGCTCTATTTTTGCTCCGATTTTCTCCTAAAAATTGAAAAAAATATGCATTAAATTTTTCAAATTTTTTTTTCATTTTGATGCTTAAATTACATAATTAAATTAACATCCATTTTTTTATAAATATATCTAATTTTATATTTTTTTCAAAATCACTTTATTTTTTAAAAAAATTCAATAAATTCATGAAATTAAGATTTTTAAGAAGATGTTAGCACCATAAATTATCAAAAATACCTCCAATAAATAAAAAAATATACTACTTATCACATTCCCAACTTGAACTTTGCTCGTCCTCGAGTAAAGAAAGAATTTAGAATTAAGTACCGTTTAACTTAAAGTTTTGAATTTCACCAAATAATTTTTAAAAGATCATTGATATTCAGTAGAGTGTAAATGAGATATATCATTGGAGTATTAATACTAGTTAATATGAGAGTTAAACTAAGAACACTAAATTTTTTTGAACTTTTTAAATTATCTCTACCTTTATCTCCAAATTATTAATTTCATATGGACAAGTATATTGTTACTTCTGTCCTTCATTTATTGATTATTTTTTTTATTATTTTTTTTTTAACATTGTACCGCTATTGAGTGTCTTAACCCCTTAAGCTTTCTGTTTGACCCATGTAGCGAGTTTTCAGTCAATGACTCCCAAACCAGATGACTTTAGGGCACTAGGTATAAAATACTCCTTGAACCTACTTGCTCGAATCAAACAGGCTACGAGTTAAAACTAGCTTTACAACAAAGCTTCTTTGCCCTTCATACCTTTTGACGCGAAACTCAATGCTTGTTTAGGCAAAGAGACCTGATTACTCAGCATGAAGTACTAAGAAACTTTTTTTTTAAATATATGAAGAAACATATAGTTACTCTACACAAATCCATAAAAAGTAAACTCTTCTTTGATGCTGGTAAAAAAAAAATTTAGAAATGCTCAAAGAAAACTGTTTAAGTTTTAAACTTAACTCTTTATTGAGTTTTCTTAATACTTGATCCCTCAATATCTCACAAACTCTCTGATCTGTACATCAGAAAAATGCTTGGTTTAACTCAATTCTTAAGTATAATCAGATGCTTAAATACTAAATACTAACTTACTTGAAACTTTAAAAATTTAAAAATTTTTATTATCCCTCCAACTTAATCGATATTGTCCTCAATGGAGTAGAAAAAATGAACGATGCATGTAAAGAGAAAGAAAAGGAGAGATATCACCTGATCCATAAGTCTTTTCAAAACTGATTCTCTCCCCAACTTAGCCAATATTATTTTCAGATCCCTACAAAAGACACAAAGCAAGACTCGATTGTCCTAAACAAAATATAAAAGAAAGCAAAGGCAAAAGCAGAAATTGAAAACTGGGTTGCCTCCTAGGAAGCGCTAAGTTTACCGTCTTCAGCCAGACCATATGAAGATTCTCTCACCTATCCCGTGTCGAATATTGGATTGATAAATTTCAATGGTTTTGGATTGCCAATCTCAGAAAGATGGCCTATAATAAATTTCAGTAGTTTGTTGCCAATCTTAAGAAAGTATTTCACATCTCTATTTTTAATTTTAGAAAGATAATTCACAAACCCATTCACAGACCATTGTTTGTTGAGAATTTCTCCTATTTGTTCTTCTAAAATGCTCATGAATTGAGTTTTTGGGTTAGGAGTTAAGTTTGAAGTAATGGGTGCTGAAAGGGTGTCTTTTGATTTTAAACATGTGTACTCAGATGTGACCAAGGGTAATTTCAGTTCTGGAGGAGATAATTTTAAAGTGGAAGAACCAGCTTCTGGGGCTGAAGGGAATGGAATTTTTGGTGAATATAGCTTGGGTAACTCATCCACTCTCTTCTTTTCTTCAATCAGCATCAGTACTAAGCTCAAGTTCTTCTATTGGGTTAGCTTCAGTACTAATCTTTTCTTCTAAATTTACATTTTGGCTAACATCAATACTAGCCTCACTCACCTAGTCTTGGTATAGGTCATTAAGAATCTTTTCACTTTTAAGCTCAAAAATTGCATTGTCACTTTCAAATTGGAGATTCTTAGGTGGGACATTGCATTGATGACTTGGTCCAGATAGTTGGTGGATGGGTGGGTCATTTCCAAAATTCGGTATTGGTTCATTTGGTAATTGACCTAGTTCTCTCCTCATGGTAGATTCAGTTAATTGATCCATTTGTGCTTCTAGCCTAGCGAGAGATTGCTGTTGGGTTATGATCATTTGTTGAAGTTCGTTCAATCTATCATCAGCTAGATTAGTCTGTTGAGGAGGTGGGTATGACGACTGATTGTAATAGGATGGTTGGATAGGTTGACTAGGCTGACCACTATTATAGGCATAGTTTTGGTATTGAGGCCTACTCTGAAAGTTTTGCAAAGAAAAAATTTGAGTCTGAGCCTGAGTCTGTTGGGATCTCCAAGAAAAATTAGGATGGTTCCTCCAATCTTGGTTATATGTATTTAAGAATGGGTCATTGACAGGATTGGAGTAACCTTGAGCAGTTTGAACTTGTTCTTGAATGAAAGGTGAAACTGTGCAACCGTGGGACATTCGCTCACATGATGGGCCGAACTAGCACAGATAGAACAAATCTCCTGATAATTAGGTGGTGGTGTGTATTGTGCAGGAGATTGTTGATCTAATGCTAGGAACTGATCAAATTTCTGGAAAAGAAGGTCGACTTTATCTAATCTTTGGGCTATTAGGTTCAGATCGGCCTTAGGACTGGAGTTTGAATATTTGATCTCATAGAATGATGGAAACATTGATGGATTATAGGTGGAAGAAATAAAATATTCTTTCATCTGCCTAGATGGTTCTTAAAATTTTTAGCCATTTGATTATCATGTTTAGCATGGATCAGTCGTTCAATTTCAGAATTAGGTTCAACTAGGTCAAAAAAAATTATATCGTGCATGTATTAGTGCAAACCCTATTATGTGTGTTGTTGAGAATTTTTTTTTTTTAAGAAAGAGGAGAAAAAGAAGAGAAAAGAAAGAAAGAGAAATATTTTAAAGGTGAGATCCTTAAGAAAAATCTTAGACCTAAAGACGTAAGATGAGAAGAATTAGTTGTGGTTAAGTGTTAATTGCAATCAAGTTAGCTAATAGTTAAACCTAGACACCTACAGGTTTCTTAGACCTAACAGTTTGATGTAGAGTGGCTTAGTCTAGATACAAATTGGGTTTGTTCTCACTTTTTCAACTAGCCAGGTAAGAGGTGAGATCGTGGGGGTCCCTCCGTTGCTTGTCTTAGACACCAATTGAATTGGCCAGGTAAGCTAATGGACCCAATTAAATAACCACGAGTCCACTTAGGCAGAGCCTTTGTAACCTCTAGCCTTAGACACTAGTTTCAGGGGTGAGTTTGAACTTACTTTGCACTTGACTTCACCACTGTTCTCAAACTGAACTCAATTGATCCTAGGGGTCAATGTCTACTTGATTTTAGTTAGGTTTGGGTTAATGTGGGATGCTGGTTGGTTGTTTTTGGGCCAAAGAAGGGTGATGAAATCTCCACCTTACCTTGTTATGGGTGTTGCCCTTAAATTGATTTGAGATGAATATGCACAACCAATTTCAAACAAGGAGTTCTATGCAACTAAATTAGATGCATGAAGCTAATAAAACTTGAAAGCTTACCTTATCTCCAGCGATCACCAAAAATAAATCTACAATGATGAATGCTCCTAAAATTAAGTTTCTACTCTTGTCATGTAATTTTTATTAAGTTTATGTGGATAAATTTTAAGTTAATTAAAAAAAATAGTAATTAATACTAAAAAAAATTAGTTAAAGCCAGCGTTAGGATTGATCTCACCAAGCAAAATTGAAAGCTTTCTATCTCTTTTTTGAATTTTTTTCTGTACAAAGATAAAAAAAAATAGAAAAATTAGTAAGTTAAATTTATAAGAAAATTAAAGAAATCAAATATTAAAATTGTTGCCTTATCCGACAACGGTGCCAAAAATTGATACGATCAAGATGCTGTCGTTAAGACACCGTGATTATCAATCAAATTTCGACTTCAATAAAAATTAAAAATATGTAAAAAGTAGTGAGTCGGGTCGAATCCACAGAGAAAGCATGATTTTGATTTGAAATCTTTGATTTTACAAAAAGAAAATAAAATTTTGGAGAAAGCAATTTAAGTCGAAAATAAAAATTAAAAGTGCGAAAAATAAATCGGGTACTAAGATCTACTAACTAGATCCTAGCATCTACTTGCAATAAAAATAAATAACAAAAATTTAAAAAGCATAAAAATAAATTGGTACTAAGATCTACTAATTAGATCCTAGCATCTACGTGCAAAAAAAAAAGATAGGAATTTAAAGTACAGGAAAATAAATTTTGCATTAATTGAAGTTGAAATTCAAGTACAAAGAATTTAAAAGAAATAATAAAATAAAATAAAAATAAAACTGTAACAAGGATCTGAAGTTGATCAACCAAGCTTCGTCAGAAAGATGGTTGATGACCTCTCCATCTTCCGTCGTACTCTGTAGAGCGAACCGACTTTTCTCCTTCTTTTTCTTGGGTCCCTAAAGCTATTTTATTTTTTTTTCTATTTTTTTCTACATTTTCTACTCAATTTTTCTGCTCTCAAAGCTTATTCCCGGACCTCCTATTTATAGATAAATTTTTCATGATTTTTTGGTAAGAAAAGGAGTCCTAAAACCCTTAGAAATCGTATAAATCTCCTTAAGAATATTCCTGGCTGTCGGATCAGCTTCAGACCGCCCAGATCTGCTCAAAAATCAGAGTTATAATCCTTATCAGGATCGGATCAAATGTCAGCCATCCGATCTGGGTTCTGATGAAGTTCTGGCCGTCGGATCGCGCAAAAGAGTCCTTAACACAGTCGGGAGCGATAACAGCCGTTGGATCGCGTGATGGATTGCTTCTGGGCCGTCAGATCGCGCAAAAGAGTCCTACTCAAAGTCGGCATCGAGTCTGAACCATCGGATCTGGGTCGGATTGAATCTCAGTCGTTGGATCGCGCCCAAGATCTTATTCTCGCTGTGAACCGTGCCTGTGGACCGCGTAACTATTCCTGTGGACCGTACCCTGGCTCTGTGGACCGACCGACCGGTCCACCGTACACCAGAGGCTATTTTTTTTATTTTTTTAGGATATTTTAGCTCTGTTTTTGCTCCGATTTTCTCCTAAAAAATTGGAAAAAATATGCATTAAATTTCTCAAAAATTTTTCTTCATTTTGGTGCTTAAATTACTCAATTAAATTAACATCTATTTTTTTATAAATATATCTAATTTCATATTTTTTTCAAAATCACTTTATTTTTTAGAAAAATTTAATAAATTCATGAAATTAGAATTTTTAAGAAGATGTTAGAACCATAAATTATCAAAAATACCTCCAATAAATATAAAAATATACTACTTATCAAATTTCTACTTAGACTAAAGCCAATCGGGGCATTATCTTATACCTATCTTTTATTCGAAATCATCGAACTCTTTGATCCCAAGAGCTTTAGTGAAGGGGTCAGGTAGATTCTCCTTTCTATCGATCATCTGAAGTTCAACGTTACCACAGTTCACGATCTCTCACACCAGGTGATAGTGACGCAGAACATGCTTGGTGCAATGGTGCGACTTAGGTTCTTTCACCTGAGCTATAGCACTGGAGCTGTCATAGTACAGCAATACAGGGCCATCAATGGAAGGTGTAACTCCCAGCTCGCTGATAAACTTCCGCAACCACACTGCCTCCTTTGCAGCATCCAATGCAGCAATGTATTCCACTTCGCATACAGAATTGGTCACAGTATGTTGCTTGGAACTCTTTTAGCAAATAGCTCCTCCATTTAGAGTAAATACGTAGCCCAACACGCTTCTGCTATCATCATAATCTGACTAAAAATTGAAATTAGTATATCCCACAAATTTTAGGTCAGTATCTCCATAGATAAGCCATTGATCTTTAGTATTTCTCAAATACTTAAGAATTACTTTCACAATCTTTCAATACTTTTCATCCAGATCAGATTGGTACCTACTCACTACCCCTAGTGAATAGGCCACATCCAGTCTCGTACATGTCATAGCGTACATGATAGATCCCACTATCGAAGCATATGGTATTCTACTCATGTACTCTCTCTCTCCTCAGGAGTTGTCGGACAATCCTTCTTGGAAAGAGTAATTCCATGGCCTATCAAAAAATAGTCTTTCTTAAAATTATCCATATTGAACCGCTTCAACAGGATGTCGATGTACGTGGTTTAGGACAATCCAAGCAACCTTTTAGATCTATCCCTATAAATCTTCATCCTAAAGATATAGGATGCTTCTCCTAAGTCCTTCATAGAGAACTGTGATGATAACCACAGCTTCACACTCTGCAAAGTCGGGATGTTATTTCTTAGTGACAGTATGTCATCCACATACAGCACAAAAAAAATGACTACAGAATCGGAAGCCCACTTATAGACGTAAAGCTTTTCTCCGTTCCTAACGTAGCCAAATATTTTGATCACCTTATCTAAATACATGTTCCAACTCTTAGATGTTTGCTTAAGTCCATAAATAGATCTTTTCAGCTTGCACATTTTCGACTCATCTGTGGATGTAAACCCTTCAGGTTGTATCATATACACCTCTTCTTTCAGCTCTCCGTTAAGAAAGTGGTTTTGATATCCATCACTAGATCTCATAATCTGTGTGCAGCAATAGCAAGTATAATCTGGATAGATTTGAGCATTGCCACAGGAGAGAACGTCCCATCATAGTCAATACCATAACACTGATGATAACCCTTGGCAACTAGACAGGCTTTATAGATCTCTATCTTTCCGTCTGCTCTTCTTTTTCTCTTGAAAATTTATTTACATCCTATGGATTTTATCCCTTCAGGTGGATCAATTAGTGTCCATACACCATTGATCTCCATGGACTCCATCTCGGATTTCATGGCCTCAAGCCATTTTTGGGAGTCGGACCTTTGCATGGCCTCCATATAGGTGATCGGATCCTCATCGTTCTCATCAAGTTTGATAGGATCACCGTCCCAGACTAGAAAATCATAGTATCTATCTGATTGATGCAGTACTCTATCGGATCTCCTTAATGGTGCCTCTACTGGCTCTGGATTCGATTCACCAATCAAATCTAATTCTATATGTGTCGGACCTTCTATCTCATGAACTTCATCAAATTCAATTTTACAAATATTAGCTCCTTCACCAAAGAACTCTTTTTTCAAAAAGACTATCCAGCTGCTGACAAACACTTTTTATTCTGCAGCGAGGTAGAAATAGTATCCTTTAGCTTCTTTTAGGTACCCTACAAATAAGCATTTGTCGGACTTCAGTCCAAACTTATCTGTCTTTAAATGCTTGACATAAACTGGACACCTCCAGATCTTAAGGTGTAAGAGCACCGACTTACGTCTAGTCCATATCTTATATGGAGTTTTATCAACAGACTTGGGGGGCATCTTATTCAGAATGTAGCAGGCAATTTCTAGAGCATATCTCCAAAAAGAGATTGGCAGACTCGCAAAGCCCATCATGGATCTGACCATGTCTAATAAGGTTCGATTTCTTCTCTCCGACACTCTGTTATGTTGCGGTGTTTCAGGAAGGTTCCACTATGAGAGAATCTCATTCTCTTCCAGATATGTTAGGAACTCACTGGTGAGGTATTCACCTCCTCGATTTGACTGAAGGATCTTAATACTCTTCTCAGTTTGTTTCTCTACTTCAGCACGAAATCGTTTGAATATTTCAAATGATTTTGACTTATGCTTCATAAGATAGACATATCCATACCTTGATAAATCGTCTATAAACGTAATAAAGCAGTAGTATTCTCCTCTGACACTTATATTCATAGACCCGCATACATCAGTATTTATTAGACTTAGGACATCGCTGGCTCTTTCATCTTTTTTCTTAAAGGTAACTTAGTCATCTTAGCAAGTAGACAGGACTCACAGGCAGACAATAATTCACAATCATTTATCTCAAAGACATGTTTCTTGATCAACCTGTCAATCCTATTCTTATTCACATGACCAAACCTACAATGCCAAAGATAGGATTCACTGACATTATCTAATTTAGGACACTTACTGGATGTGTACATTATACTAACAGACCGTGATATTATGTATATGTCATGTTTTAATTATCTACGCATAATTGTAGTATCATTCATAATGATATCACAAAAATCATCTTTTATTATAAACTTGTAACCAAGTTTGGCCAAAAGATCTGCAGAGATGACATTCATAAAAAAGGAGAGACAATAATGATAATCATTTAGCATGACACTACTGGACTCGAAGACAAGCTGTAAAGTTTCTAAGGCCATAACTGGAATAAGACTTCCATCTCCAACGTTAAGGAATCGCTCATCCTCTTGAAACTTCCTACTTATCTGCAGTCTCTGCAATGAATTATTTATATTGATAGAACTTTCGGTATCCAATACCCAGATAGTAGTATCACAAACAGAGAAATTACAAGGTGTTATCATATAAGTACCTTGTGAAGCAACTGCTTGCTTTTTTCTCTTGTTTTTAAGTCTGTTTGGGTCAAGGGCGGCTATATAAGCAGGATAATTTTTTTTTCAATAACCCAGCTTCTTACAGAAGAAGCACTCTACTTGACTCTTATCAACTTTTGATAGTTTGCTCTGCTTGGGATCAACGGTATGAAATTTCTACACCTTTTTCTTCTTTTCTCTTCTAGAAGATCGATGCCCTGCAGATGAATCTCTCACTAAATTCACGAGCTCCTTCTGGAGCTGGTGATCCTTCTCAAAAGTCTGCAATAATCCCAACAAATCATGATAGTTTATCACAGGCTTCGTCATTCTATAATGACTGAGAAAGGATAAGTAGGATTTTGATAGCGAATTTAGAATAGCATTCTTGCCTAACTGTACATGCAACGAAAATCCAAGTTTGTTAAAGCATTCAATCTGCTAAATCATGTACAATACATGATCGATGACTGAAGTCTCCCCTTACATACAGACATTGAACACTATATAGGAGATTTTGTATCTCTCTGCATCCTCAGGAGTGTCGAAGGACTCATTCAATATTTGAATGATCTCCTCTGACTGCGCATCCTCGAACTTACGACTAAGTTCATAATTCATGGTTGCCTTCATCATGCAATGTACAGTCATATGGTCATTGAGCCACTTCATGTAAGTGTCTCTCACGGCACGAGGAGCATTGACTGCAGGTTCTTCAGGTGCCTGATCCGTAAGGACGTACAAAATTCTCTCGTGCTCCAAGATGATCTTCAACTTTTGATACCAGCTATCGAAGTTGGGTCTAGTGAACTTGTCGCTGTCCAATAGCGTACGAAGGGATAGTGTGTAGCCATAACTGAAAGAAAAAAATATTAGTCTATTAGTATATGAATTATTTTTGATCCTGAAGATATGGACTTTAGTCTAAAGGTTCTCCCACTATTTTTATGAATTGGTAATCTCTACCTATAACTCAAGAAATTACACTAATTTTTTAGCGGGTACTAGAATCCACACGGATTGCATTCGGGCTCGAGTGCGGTTCAACCAACCCTAGCGCATCCATGGGTAGGTTCATAACCAATTATTTCTTCAAACAACTTCTAGCAATAAGTTTTGCTCCAGACTTTTCTTCAGCAAGCGTGTGGTGCCTCTACTAAAAATCTCGATTAGGTCCAACTATTAACATGACACACCAAGTGCATCCAACAAATGGATGTCCAGACCCGAGTGTGGTTCGACCAATCTGAGCGTTGATCTGAAGGTACATCATGATGGTCATATGATGAATGACAATTTCAATATGTAATAGACACCAGGCATGTAGCACCTCCAATACTTATTTGGAATATTGGATTCATTATCATGCACCTTAATGGGAGGAAATGATTAAGTTATCTCATAACTTTATTACTTTATGGATCTAATAATTTAGAAGATTTGATTTTATTAATCTAAGAATAAGAGAAGAAATCGACCTACAAGCTGCAAATTCTCCCACCGACTTCATCAAGTCATGTAAAAGATTAGACACAAGCTAGTCTAAAGACATCTAAATCAGTTACACTGATTCACCTTAATGGCATGGGTCTACACGAATTGACTAGTGACCTAATCAAAACATAATCTATTATATTGGCCAGATAAGTGAGATCAGTGGGAGGGATATGTCCTTAACTCACCGTAGATGCATCTAGGTGAATAGCTCCCAATTAAAAATTACTTGATCGAATCTGCCAAACTTATCTTAGACACCAACTGATTAATTAGTTTCAATTTGATTTATCAAAAGATTCGGGCTCAACCACGGAGCCATGATCATGATCCATTTATTAGGGTCAAACGCATAGATTTGATCAAACTATAACTATTAAGATTAATTTAGAGAAATACTGACCTGATTTAATTCAACACTTGATTAGATTTAATCAATTTTTTTATATAGTCCATATGTATTTCTAACCCTAGGTCTAACACATTAGAAGGACCTGATTCATGCTAACCCTTTGCCCATCGTGTTATGTGGTGTCTTAATGATCTTTAATTCTCAAATCTAGATTATTCAAAAACTTAATTCATAATTAAGTGTGTGAAACGTATGTTTCAATCTGTAAAACTATTCTACAAAAGTTTCAGATAAAGCATACCATATATTTCAACATATAAAAATAAATTTTTATAATATGTTTAATAATTAAACATGCATAGGTATGATCTAAACTTCATACATACATCTCATGTATCATGACAACCTTTAGATCAATACCGATTACATCATATGTAATATACAATTTAGATCTAAAATAATTTTATATCTAAATTTTATCTTATTATAATGAATCATAAATCACTTTAGATCTAATCTAAATATATTTATAATCAAAATAATATATAAAAATCTGTTTGCTTTTCTTCTTCATAAAATCGGATCACAATAACACCCCTACATGTCATAAGAAAATCCATCGAATAGGCAAAAGAGAGATTAATCTCTTCAATCTCCTATAACCGAATGATCTGGTGATCTCATCAATCTGAGTACTGAGTTACTAAGATCTGAAATTTAATTTCATATATAATTACATCAACATATAATTATTGATAAAACTATTTTATGTCATGAATATATCCTTGATCTTATCAATTATATTCTTCATCTAATCTAATTAGATTTAATATATCATATATATCATATCAAATCTGAAATATATCTTATACTGATTATAAAACATCAATTTTAAATTTGATATCATATAGAAAATTAATTAGATGCAAATATGAATGCATAAGGAATAAATTTTTGATAAAATTTGTTTTCCCGCAGTGCTGAATTCTAATAGGATTCAGATCTAAATATTCATCAAAATAGATTCAATTTAAATCTAAAATAAATCTCACTTTATAAGAGAAATAATAATATTAAAATTTTATTAAAATAAATTTAAAATAAATTTTAATTCATATTGTTATTCTATCAAAAATTCAACAACAGCAGAATTTTGTTA
Organism: Elaeis guineensis; assembly: GCF_000442705.2. Taxonomy (NCBI): domain Eukaryota; kingdom Viridiplantae; phylum Streptophyta; class Magnoliopsida; order Arecales; family Arecaceae; genus Elaeis; species Elaeis guineensis. The sequence goes on along the minus strand of NC_025997.2, from coordinate 29,719,999 downwards.
TAACAGACTTATAACAACCTCAATCAATCATTGATTAGGCATCTCTAATCCAATCAAAATCAGATAAAAATTTTATATAAATAAATTTAAATTAGATTTAATGTCACATAAAAAATTTTAATTATATCTTATATAATTAATCTTAAAAAATTTTATTATGCATGCATATATTTCAGGCCTGCTCTGATACCAATTAAAGGGAAAGAAACTGTTTCTCCTCAAAAGGCCCAGGTTGCATCTAAAAATTTTTTTATTTATCTATATGATTAAGAATCAAATTCTTACTTGATTAGCAGTAGAATCAAAGATCAAATCTTAAATTATCTAATATAAACCTTCACGGAGATTTGGATGTACAAACTCTCTACTTCGTATGCACGTCAGATGCCACAGGAAAGCAAGATGAACTCCAATCCAATTGCCTTCGCAATCCAATCAAATGAGAGAGGAGATATACTGGTATGACACCTCACACCAACAGGTGGGATGCCCAAGATGGATCCACGCCCAAGAAAAGAGGGGTGGCAATAAGAGGAGATGGCAAAGGAGAAGAAGGGACCTCTCTCTCTTCTCATGCCTCTCTCTTTTTCTCTCTTCTCTCAATTTGATTTGTTTGCTATGCATCTATAGGTAGAGACCATCTCTATTTATAGATGATTCTCATGACCCAATAAGTATAAAAGTCCTAACTCAAATCTGATTTGAATCAGTCCAATACTCATGAAAGAAAGATTCCTATATGAGATACAATTGACATCACAAATGACAATCAATTTGCACCCACTCTCTCACCCACATAGGATGCCCCAAATGAGCAAAGATCTAGGTGTTGGTCGGCCCATAATAGAGGGAAATCCCAATGCAAGTGGGAATACTCATATCTCATCAAAAAATGAGTCTGATTCGAATCCGATTTGAAGCTGGTTCGAAACAATTTTGAAAGGCTGTCAATCCCAAACTCTTTAAGATTTTTGTACCAAGTCTAACTTAGATTTTAGATCCAATTAAGACTAATTAATTTAGATCTAATCTAAAATTAGTTAGCACTTAAATTCAATCTTTCATATGCTCCATGGATCATAGATCAGAAACTGTTCACCTCTAGGATCGAACCTGAACCTCATGTATAGTACTAGCTAGACATAGTCAACTCTTCAATTTCGTTTAATCCATAACTTAATTCTCAATAAAGTTAGCTTGTATGTTCAATTAAGTCAAGTACTTTCAAATTAAACATATAAATATAGGCCAATTCCTTCCTACTTTGTCTGACTTGTATTCGTGACTCCATAGGTTCAAACACTAAGTCAGTAGTACAGAAATCAATTCCTGTACTAATCGAGATATCATCTAATAATGGTTCTTGATGTCTAGATAGATCGAAGTATCGTAAAAGAATATTTCAGAACCCATACACATGATTACTACATAACTCATCCTTTTGATCCTGAATGCTCTAGGATGGTCTCAGGTTAACTGTCAATCGAGATTGCTTCATCCGCATTGTATTTCAATCTTTCAAATCTATCTCATGGATTATCCTGACCAAGGCTTTGCTAAATTGAAATACAGTGATACATCAACTTCAATAATCTGGAGAGGTCAATCCCATCTTGATTCTCACACAGACTTCGTAAGTACTTGACTATATCCAGTAGCCTTCCATCACTGTATTAGAAATCCAGATAGTCCGACACCAAAGCACAGTAAGTTGCTTGCAAGTTATTATGGTGATCTCATATCTGAAGGACACTTATACCCATTGTTTCGTGAGCAACTTTTGACAGCAAAATACTCTGCAGGTGAGTCACTTATTTAGTGACAATGTACCCTTACATCTCATCTGTATGCTATACCAGTGTCACCTCACTCTTTGGTTAAGAGGACAATCAATCCATATAACACATAATGACCTACACTCAATAAACGTCATCATCCTGTAATGACGTATCATTTGATCGCGAACATGTTTAAGAACTATACGATAAATTCTCTCTTTATCGCACACTAGCATAGTTCTAAGGACTTCATCACAGTACAAGAGTTCAAAGAAGATGTAACTTTGTGATAAAAAATATCATAATAACTTTTATTCAATAATCAATAATTTATATACAAAGATGAACTCAATTATCACATGATTGATTTTAGGACACAATTTCCAACAGTTGGGGCCGAAAGCTAGGATAGGCTCGAGAACTGTTTCTGACGGAATGTCGGATTCCCTCGTCAGTACCGATGGAGTAGCGAACCGACTCTTCTTCGATGGTCGGAAAGATCCAGCTTCAGCTGCTGCCTTCTTCTTGACAGTGTGCAAGCGGATGTCGGTCGTTGAAACTCGAGCCCTTGTCTACATAGCTGCAATAAAAAAGAAAGATCAGTATAGAATTCAAAAATAAACAAAAAGAAAAAGTGAAATGGCCGACTATGTTATACCTAAGAAGGTTACCGAACTAAGTCCGACATCATAGAGAGCTTGTTCGGTCATCAACTCTCGTTGTGGTGGAATTTTCATATCTTTCAGTCGGATGAAGTCTTTTCGATCATCGGCATCCATCCGACTATTCTCGTTGGGGTCAGTTCTTGGATCGCCCCAGCACGAAGAAAAGCCCCAAGGAGAAGAAGAAGAGGCAAAGAAAAATTGGTTCTTCCATCCATGAATGGACGATAGAAGATCGGAGATGAAAGAAAGACCTTTTCTCGGGTTGAAGAACCACCAACCCTTGATCTTGGGATGAGGACGAAGAACAAAAAAAGATCGAAAGAGAGAAGGACGAGATTCGGTCTGGATAAACAGACATAATAAAGCAAAACTAATGATCAGTCGGATGAAATTTAGAGCTATTGAGTAGGACAAAGATCATAGTAATCAAGAAGATTCCGGACGAACTCTGGAATCAAAAATTGAAGACCGATCCGAAGATCCTCGACATAAAATATGACCTGATCCGGAGGAGGAGAATTCATCCGACCGTCTGGATCAGGGGTGGAAAGTTGATACTACTCTGGGATACAATACTATTCCCGGAACCGTTCAACATTGGGCCCAGATAAGAAAAAAAATTTTATTTTCGGATCCGAAAGAGAGTCATCGACCGGATTCTCCGACCGACTATCTCGAGAAGATGAAGTCTTCTCACTGGCCATCGAAAATGAAAAACTAGAAAAGAGGAGAAAAAATCCTAAGAGAAAAATCTTAAGAGAAGGAAGGGAAACTCGACTTGGAGCTAAAGATGGTGCGAAAGACAACCTAGAAAGCTCCTAGTACTAGGACAGCAAAATCTTCTATTGTAGAGAGGCGACAAATGCAAAAGTCAAGCCTAGATGAAAGCGACTTTATATATATAGGACCCCTCAACAGTCCAAATGAAATCAGTTAAATCAAGATCTCTTCAAATGTCGATACGTGGCAACATCAAGACCGACTGTTGGTCGGACGGTTCGACGCATCTGCTTCCAGATTATGCCACCTCACTATTATCCACATGAATGACATAGAGCCAATGGTATTTGGACACGTAGCTAAGACCTATTAGTCAGAATCAAATCGTTCAGATTTTCTAGGCACCGAATTATCTTCTTGAAACGACAGTCCAATGATACTTTCACAGTTATCGAAATAATAAAATAGCTGGAAATCTCTCATATTTCAAAAAATCATTAATGCCAGCAGCCGAATCGGGATCGAGGCAGCACGTGACAACTCCCTACGTCCAATGCGATAAACCACGTGACAGCATGCACGTCAGTCCACCTTGAACTTGGGAGTGGGGGGCAACTGTTGGAATAATTCAACCAACCCCCGATTCCAACTATAGATCGGCCTCATAAACACAATATGCCAACTGACAATCAGTTGACTGACCGATGGTCAGCTATTTTCAACCATCAACGAACAATCATGATAACTCAATTAATATCTGATCGATGACCATCGACATATCAGAGTTACCGACCGATACTCATTCGAATCTCTACGACTACCGACATATAGTTGGCTTATCTTTCCACGATCACATAATGCCGAAATGTATGGAACCTACATATCTAACCATTATAAATGGTTATCAACTATGTGTCGCGATTATTAGTGGACATAAACAGTCCATTAACTCCATAATTATGGCCTGATAATTGGGGTAATTGCCTTTTAGTACCATAAAAAATGGGACCACGTGCTCGACGGTTATATCTGAATCATCTATAAAAGGAAGATAAATGAACAACATTAATAAGACAATTCTGGACTGAGACTCTGTCATTTCAAATATTCTTCATCTGCTGTTCACCACTCCCCACTGACTTAAGCATCGGAGAATCTCCGTTGGATACAATTTCGATCAGTGTGGACTTCATTTTGCAGATATTCTTCACCGACGACAAGTGCAACAGGAGATTGACTGTAACACCACCATAACACTTCCCAACATCGATCTCTTGATAAATGGCAAGGAGGGCTTGATTCTGGACTTCTGAAGATGGGATAGTCATGGTCTCAGAATAGGTCAGCCTTCTGTCTCTCGATGAGAAATCAGCATAAGGGAAGAAGCGATGGAATTAGATCAGGAGGAAGCCCCAACAATCGTGATACTCATATGGCGAAGGTGGCAGCCATTTCAGCCAACTTGAAGTGGGCCAGAAGGTTGGGCACCCCCAAGGCCCAGCCACATTAGTTCAACGCGAGTCTGCCGCCTGATCCAAGCACTCTTGGGCTACTGGGCCCAAGCCCAAGCAATGCAGTTTCCCCTCCCAGTAATAGCCTCGGTCTGGTGCCTAGCCGATGGAGACGGACAAGTGACATGAGATACCAGATGTACTTGCTGAGGGCGTTTCAAATCTCCCAACGTGCCGGTCTGATACAGAGGATGGTGTGGCAACCAAAGTACAAGAGCCTAAGACCTCAAATACAAAGGAGAAGCACATTGTCAGGTTGCCACCTTGGCCGTCAAGGGAGCTATCCAAGCGTGAGAAGGTGGCCTAGCTTGTGAGGAGCACCACTGGCTTTAATAAAGACCAGTTGAGCATTTTTAAAAGAGGGGTCTAGGTGAATGGGTGGAGGCAGACGACAATAAGCGAGGCCACCAACTAGACTAAGGTAAATAAAAGGAATCTGTTGTAAGAGAAGGGCATCTTTAATCCCACATTGATTATGAGTCAAGAAAAACTTTAGCTTATATAGAATGAAACTTTTTCTCTCCCATGAGGTATCTTTTAAACGACAAAATCGTGAGGCTCAAAATGGCCAAGACCTGAGTGGCCCAAGACAGCCTAAGTTGAAGCGGACAATATCTCATGTATGTAGGAGCGGAGATCGACTCAGCTATCCGAGCCATCCGACTCTTGACACCAACAGAATGGTGCAACAGAGACTTATATGAAATGGGACCTTCTCTTCCCCATGAGGTGTCTTTTAAAGGGCAAAACCGTGAGGCTAAAAATGATCAAGATTTGAGTGGCCTAAAATAGCCTAAACCGAAGCGAACAATACCTCATGCATGTGGGCTTCACTTGTCCTAGAGAAAGATGAATATGCTATTGTGGAACTATAGATGGGCTGGTAAATCCTCCTTTATATCTAAATTCAAAAGACTTGCTCAGCTTCACAAACCAGTCGTCCGTGTGTTGTTTGAAACAAGATTCTCTGGAAGAAGCCTTCAACAAGCCTGACGGTGTCTCTTGAGTAGGTGGGGGTTTTATGCTATTGAATCACAAGGACTGTCAGGTGAGATCATTGCTCTTTGGACGGGAGAGTTAGTGAATGTGGATGACTTTCACAATTGTTATCAAGAACTCTTATCAACCATTTCTGAATGTAATATGAATCCTTGGGCTTTTGGAGCTATCCATGCAAATACTCAATATGTGCAACGAAGGCAGCTTTAAATGAAGCAATGACTGTAATCCAAATTGGTATCCCCACCCTCATTGCTGGAGATTTCAATTGTATTGAGGGGCTAATGACAAGAGGTGGTAAACCCTTCTCCTTTAACAAGATTGAAGTTAGGGAGCTCAAAAATTTTGTCCTCTAAGGGATTCCAAGACTTGCGGTTCATTGGCTCTAGGTATATGTGGTACAACAATCGAATGGGTTAAGTCAGGGTACAGGAGAGGATTGATGGAGCATATGCTCTGGGGAACTAGATCTTGCGATTTCCTAATTATCAAGTGCGCCATCTCCCTCACATAGCTTCAAGCCACTATACTATCCTGATCTTTACTGATGTTCTATGTGATTGCAAGTCCCCATTTCGATTCAAGGAGATTTGGCTAAATTATCCATACATAATCTTGGAATGTGGTGAGGGATGCTTGGAACACCCTTGTATGAGGTGGTGTCTGTATCACATGATTTATACGTTGGAGTTAACCAGGAGATGGCTCAAGAGGTGGAACAGAGAGGTTGTGGAGAACATTTTTAGAAGGATGAAAGAAATTGAAAAATTTATCCATGAACTTCAGTTGAAGAAAGAGAACTAAGGAAGTCTTTCGAATGATGAGATGGTGTCCTTACGGCCTTGCTTTGAAAAGCACCATGAACTTGACACTATAACATTTTTTGGAGGCAAAAATCAAGGATTATATGGATCCAGGATGGCTATAGTCACACAAAGTTCTTCCACCAGTCCACCATTGTCAAAAGACATAAGAATTGCATCAGACTTTTGAAGGATAGTGCCTTGACAATGACAGATGATACCCAGATTATTAGAAGAGAGCTTCTTTAGTTCTTCAAGGCCAAGTGGACAGATGATGTGGGGAGGACTACCCCCTCTTTCATACCACCAGACAAAATTCTTTCAACCTATGAGAATGCAACCCTCATTGAACAAATAAAGGATGTACAAATTGTGCAAGATATCAAGTGATTGGCACCTGACAAGGCTCCTTGATTGAATTGATTTTGTCCGGTGTTTTTCAAAATGTATTGGGGAATCATTCATCGTGAGGTTATACTAGCTATCTATTAAACAATTTTTTCTCACCTTTGCTATGCCTCTTTCTTTGAAGGATACAGTCATCATGTTGATTTTGAAGAGACCTGATGCAACTGAGCGGAGCCATTGTCACCCCATCAGTCTCTGTACCACCTTTTACGAAGTCATTGCTAAGATTTTGATAAGTAGAATGCAACCTATTTTGCCCACTTTGGTTAGTCCAGAATAGGGTGCTCTATTAGAGGCTGAAGCATATTAGATAATATATCCTTGTTGCTGCAAGAGTTGCAGAGGCCCCTGGCTCGATGAGGACTAATTGCGATCAAGATTGATTTGGAGATGGCTTATGATCAAGTGCGTAGGGAGTTTCTTGATTACACCATGAGACAATTTGGGTTCTATATGAGATCTGGATTTGCTGGTTTATAGGATGTATGCGGCTATCTTTCTTCACTATCTTAGTCAATGGTACCCCCATCGAGTCCTTTTCCTTGACTGTGGGCCTTCATCAGGTCTGCCCTTTTTCTCCCTGTATGTTTATATTGTGTGTTGATGTTTTATCCAGAGCTCCAAGGGTGGGGGTCCTGAATCATTTGTTTGTTGCATATCAGCCAACTGCAGAGTCTCCAGCCATTTCTCTTTTATTCCTAGCCGATGATTGCCTCCTTTGTGTCGATGCCATGATACAAAATGCAGGTTCGATAGAGGCTTCTAGAGAGGTATTGCATGGTATTTGGTCAGAGGGTCAATTTGCATAAATCTTTCATCCGTTTTAGCCCCAAATTAAAGCCACTTGTGAAGAACTCTATTAAAGAGCGTTTGGATATAAGCAATAGAAAAATTCTTTCTATACCGCATGCGGCATAAAAAAAATATACCATGCTATCTGATTGGACCATATATCTATCGCTTTTCAATGCGCATTTAATGCCAGCAGTTCCATTTTTTTGTTTAAAATTTTGAACGATAAAATGCTTCTCTTTTTCTGAAAAAATTATGGCATCCTATGTCGATATTATGATATCTTGTATCGATATTATGACATCCTGCACAAGATGTCATAATTTTTTCACAGGATGTCATAAATAGAAAAGGATATTTTAGTCATTGAAAAATTTATAAAAATTTTAAAGGATGAAAATATTCTTATCAAAACTATGATATCCTATGAAAAAATTATGACGTCTTGTGTAGAATGTCATAATATTGACACGGGATATCATAATTTTTTTAGAAAGAAAAATATTTTCGTCATTCAAAATTTTAAATAAAAAAGTGGAACAGTGAGCATTAAATATGCATTGGAAAGTGATGGTTATGTGACCCGATCAGATGGCATGGCGTATTTTTTCTACACGGAATGTGGTGTACAAAGAATTTCTCATGAGCGGTATGGTAATTGGATCTATTTGGATGTTCCCTTGACCAGCAAAAGGCCAAGTCTGAGTGCAAACCTTTGGGGCAGAGCATCATGAAGAGGCTTTAGGGCTGAAAATCTAAATCGCTGTCCATATTGGGGAGGGTTATTTTGATCAAATCGGTATTAAGTGCAATGTCCACCTTCCTTATGGCAAACATGATCACTCCAAAGGGGATGGTGGCATGGATGGAGCCACCAATGAGGAGCTTCTTTTGGGGCACAGCTGACGAAACTTGGAGGGTCCATCTTCTGGCCTGGGATAAGGCATTTCAGCCGATCTAGGATGGTGGTTTGGGAATACAATCTTTCAAAACAAGAAGAGATACATTAATGGCTAGAACGCAGTGAAGTTCATGGCTGAACTGGATAACCTGTGGTGTGTGATCTTGAAAGCGAAGTATGGAGCATGGGATGTATGCTCCACACTATCAGCCCCTCACAACATCTCCTCCCTTTGGAAAGTTTTATCCAATCATGCTCCTATCGTTTTGTCTAATGTCAGATTGGAGATTAGAAATGGGAGGCAAATTGACAGGATGAATGCCCATGGCTGTCCTCGGTTCCTTTGTCTTGCTGGATAGCACCTATCAACTATGAAGTGCTTGTGAATCTAAATGTGAATAACCTACTTCTTCATGATGGTAGAATATGGAATGTTGAGCTTCTTCATAGTGCTTTTGATGACACATGGGCTGAGAGGGTGTGTGCCATCGCCATGCCAGGCAGCGATACTCCGGGTAGACGAAGCTGGGGGCTTTCATGCGATCATAGAGTTAGGACTAGTGGTCTCCATGAAGCATGCTGTAGAGAGGTTTTGATGAGGCGGGATGTTGCATGGGTGTGGAAAGTAGGGTAGCACCCTGGAATGGCACTGTTTTTTTGGAAAGTAGCCTGGGGAAGAATGACTCTCCAACACATACTATTAAGGTGGTATGAGATTGAGTTGTCCTTCACTAGCAAACTGCTTGACTACCAAATAAAATAACTCAATGAAGAAGAATTTTACTCTAATTTTCTTATTTTGCTTGAGAGAACAAGTTTACCTTGGTTAAAAACAAAATTTGAGCACATCTAAACATTTTTTCACTTTCAACCAGAAGTGAAATGTTTCATACTTCCCAACACACTAGCCAAAAACCAATTTTTAGCAGAACAGGAAACTCAATTGCTACTAGATCAAGTCCTATCAGATGAATTCATCTTCATTTAGAAAGCTTTTCAAATCGAGGATCTAACAATACTGCTTTCACTCTGCAAACTTCACCTTCCCCCCTTGATATCCTGCCATCATTGGTGACTTCAACATTATCACCTCTAATTCTTGTTATGAAATCAAAGTTCATACTGATCGGATGAACATACATGAAGATGTCATTCTCTCCAAATTTATGCAATTGATCAGGGTGATGAAAAGGGCTCACCATGTCTTGAAATATGTGACATACTATGGGATGACCAGGCTCAATTATAGTTACTTCTTCAGTCACAGAGTCATAAAGAAATTCTTCTTTGAATCTTGGAAAAAGATCTCGTTCTTGTTCTCAAAGCCACAACAACCATCCAGCAATTCCAGCAATAGGCATTAGCCAGGGTATCTAGTAGAGTATGCTTATCACCGACACGGCATAAACTTATCTATATGGTCGGAGGGATAATGCGGTGTACGATGAAGGTGGTGCAATCTTTAGAAGTAAGAAGAGATGAGAATGTGTAGAGATGACCAATAACATCTGTTTTTGGATACTTTGGGAGTCCGATTATCTCCAAAGAGAAAGGATTGTAGAAGAAAAGTATACCGTTTCGATGAGCAAGTAGCATCCTGACTAAGATTCTAGGCAGGCAGCTCCTTGGAGATGGGGAAATCGAACACTGCAACAGTTGGGATGGGAATGGTCGCACAAGTAGCATGTACTGTTCTCATTGTTGTTGGCTCTGTACAGCATCAACCATGGCTTGTCCTTGGAAAATTTGGTTATATCAAGCAGCTTGACAGAGCTAAGCACCATCTTTTGCAAGTGTCACGAAGTGCAGGGTAACATTTGAGAGGTAGGTGGTCGATGGATTGCAGGAGATCTGGTTGCAAATCGGTTCATCTTCTTTCGAATTCCTCCGATGTCTTCCAACGTTTTGAAGATCTCATCCTCCAATGTGCAGTTGTTCTTCTCGAATTCCTCCTCTAACTAGTCGAAGACTCATGCATTACACAGGGTCGGATGTACGAAAATAATTTTTCAGATATTACTGTATTTTTATTATTATTCAAATTATTATTAATAATAAATTAATATTTTAAAAATAATATTTTTATTATTATTTTAAAAATAATATTTTTAAAATAATATTTTATTATTAATTTTTAAAATTAATTTTTTAAAAATAATATATTATTATACAAATAGTATTTTTAAATTAATAATAAAAAAATTATTTTTAAAAATAATATTTTAAAAAAATAATATTTTATTATTATTCTAAAATTAATATTTTTTTCTTCAAATTATTATTAATAATAAAATAATAATATTTTTTTTCCTCCCTCTCTCCAAATATTTTTTTTTCTTCTTTTTACTTTCTCCCGCTGCCCCTGCCCCCCAGGTCATGGCCATCTGTGCCGCCCTCGCCCTAGCCCCACCCTACCATGGTCCGCACCGAATGCACGAAAATAATTTTTCTGATATTGTTGTATTCTTATTATTATTTAAATTATTATTAATAATAAATTAATATTTTAAAAATAATATACTTATTATTATTTAAAAAATAATATTTTTTAAAATAATATTTTATTATTAATTTTTTAAAATAAAATTTTTTAAAATAATATATTATTATTATTAATAGTATTTTTAAAATAATATTTTAAAAAAATAATATTTTTATTATTATTTTAAAATTAATATTTTTCTTTCTACTTCAAATTAATAATAATAATAATAATAATATTTTTTTATTTTTTCTTTTTTCCTCTCCTCCCCAAATATTTTTTTTAAATTAATATCCTAAGAAAATAATATTTTAAATTATTATTAGTAATAAAATAATAATACTTTTTCTCCTCCTCTCCAAATATTTTTTCTCCTTCCTTTTCTCCCGCTGTCTCCCCTCCCCCCACCCCCACTGCGTCCCTCGGCTCTGACGCCATCAATCCCCCTCCTCTCCCCTCTACGGCCCCGCCCCGTCGCCGTCCCTTCTTGTTCCCTCCCTCGGCCTCGTTGAATCCGATCCTCCGCGGCTCCGCACGAGAACCGACGACCACCCCTCCCCTCTCCTAACTTCGACACCACCAACTTGGCCCCACCCCACCACCGTCTATGCCGCACCCGTCGTCCGTGCGGCATCTAGCTCCGTGCGACCACTAAACCCCCTCCCCTCCCCTCCCACGGCTCCGATGCCACCAACCCCCCTCCCCTCCCCTCCCCTCTGCGGCCCTGCTTCGTCGCCGTCCCCTCCTATACCCTCCTCCGACCCCAGTAAATCCGAGCCCTCACAGCTCCACACGAGCACCGACAACCACTCCTCCCCTCCTCTGGCGCGACGTCGCCAACCCCCCTCCCCTTAGCACCACCAACCCCCCTCTCCGGCCTCGGCCGCGAGCGATCGTCAGTGCTCGCATGGTCGCCAACTTGGAGCGGCCGAATAGAGAAGCTTGGACGGTGGCTGGGGTTCACCAGTGCTCGCATGGAACCGCGAGGGCTGGGGTCGCGGCAATTCGTAGGGGGTTTCCTTAAATTGGTGGAGGTTTTCAATATTTTTCTATTCAGGTGGTACAATCAAACTCATTTGAGGAGCTAAGTTGGCAACATCCCAACACTTTTTCTTTGAATATATATATATATATATATATATATATATATATATATATATATATATATATATATATATATATATATATATATATTTCTTAAATTGATGGAGGTTTTCAATATTTTTTTGTTCAGGCTGCACAACCAAATTCATTTGAGGAGCTAAGTTGGCAACATCTCAACACTCTTTCACAGAATATATATATATATATATATATATATATATATATATATATATATATATATATATATATATATATATATATATATATATATATATATGATGTCTTGCAACGTTTTGAAGATCTCATCCTCAAGTCTGCTGTAATTCCCCGGCAAAGAGTGAAAGAAAGGAACAAAGAGAAAATTAAGTGATTGTAGAATATATTTTTTCTCTACATTATGTAGCACATGCTATCTGTATATTATTATTATTATATTGAGGACAATCTCTTCTATATATTTACTTGGATTAACCTGATACCTTCAGTTTGTTGAATATTGATCTAGTTGTATCATGTTACTTCTTTTTTGTCTCTGATAAGAAAAACAGTGTTATATAATCTCAATTATATGATTTATGAAAGAGGTTTGGATAATCTAGCATCAGAGATGTTGTAAAAGGAATCGATAGATACGCTTGCTGGGATTCTCTGATGGTTTTAAACATTTAGAATGGATTTAATTAGTGATGAAAATATACATGTCTCCATGGAGTCTTAGACAGTATCATGGTAGAGGGTGCTAACTAGTTTAGTCGGTGAAATCATTGGGATTGGCATCCATAACATTGATAGGAGTACTGCGCTCACCAGCATCTTGATGCCAGTAATCTAACAGGTCTGATATACATCAGAAATTCTCAGTGTAGGTCATCATGCCATCCAGCGAATATGTTGTCATTTATATAACAATGTATAAAATGATCTGCATTAATGCTTCATGCTTTTCTTTTCCTTTTTTTTTTTTTTAATTTTGGTAATTTGCGTGGTTTATGCTTCAAATCATAATAGTGAGAGCATAATGCCCAAAGTTATTCCGGTCCTTTCTTGTTGCTGTATCTGGACTGTTGAGGAACCAAGAAGACATAGATATCCTGTGCATTTGAAAGATTATAAATATATTAGAAATATTAATTGTATTAGGATGTTTCAAAATATAGAAACAAAATTAGTCGAGGGTTGGTGTGGTTCTTTTTATAGAGAAGGCATGTGGATGAGAAAAGCAGCCCCAGTTGTGAGATAAGCAAGCAAAATTTATCATTTGATTCACAACATAAAATTGCCCCTTTGAGCAGAATGGCTTTTGATTGGTACGAGTTCTCTCCTGTGACAGAAAGAATAGGTTTCTATCACTTCAACCTGATGGAAATCTTCGGTCCAATTATAAGAGGCTACATATGAACCATCATTTACCATACAATGTTAGACTTTAAGTTTTCATTCAAAAGTTTTAATATCTTTGTAGATTCTGTACCCAGCCATAAGATGCAATCAACTCTTTGCTCAAAAAGTTATATTTGATTTTCTCAAAAAAAAAAAAGAAAAAAGAAAAAAAAAAAACCCTCCTCTTATCTCATTTTCTTATGTATATACCACATGGCTTCATTCCTAGAGGAATTAAAAGAATACAAACAAAAGAAATAGAGTGTACAAAGCATCCCTTACTTAAAATATATATTATATAAAGTGAAGGGGAGAAAATTACTCCAAATGTGAGTTCCATGCAAGGTTTTCATCTTGACATATATCTCGGCTTATAAACTTCATTTGTATTGATACTGGGTACTAGTTGATGCTATACAAAAAAAATTTCATCCCTTGCTATCTTGCATGGAACTGAAATTTTCTCATATGATTAGCATGGCGCACTCCCATATGATGCATATGATACAGAGTCATGCCATAAGTGCCACCATTAATTTGCTATAAATTCCAAGAAGAGCACCAACAGAGCTAAATAACAAACAATAGCCAGTGTCATGTGCAACGTACATACATGCGCATCATGTGGACTTGGACCTTTTCTACCTACCCACCAGTACATGACCGACCAATTACTCATCCATTGTAATGTAGGCCATGCGATCTCTGTGATTTGTGGTGCAATCAAGAAAAGGCTTTTGCAGTTAATGTTGGGTCCTGATGAGCTTACATCAAGCAAAAGTTTCCAAAGGTACACTCTGTGGGGTCAATGTTCAATACTCATCCACAACAGCCGTACCAACTTACTTGGAGCTTAAACTATCCTGGTTTAGGCCAGCACTAGCATGGTTTAAATTACCAGAAAAAAAAAAAAAAAAGAATATAAATGAAATGAAATAAACTACTCTAATTTTGATTTTCCAAGAAAATGATGAACAATATACTTTAGCATAATGCAAATATCCTTCCACTTCAACATTGGTAAAACATTTATGCTAATGACTGGAGGACAAATGTAGGTCTTTTGGGACAAACCATACTAGAACAAATAACCCCAAATGAACTATTCTTGACTTAGAAAGCTTTTCTGAATCGAGGATCGAGCCATACTGCTTTCACGTTGCAAAATTCAGTTGTTGTCCCGCCATCACCAGCTGAAACTGCTTACATATTCTCGTGAATCGAATTTTCCAATGAAAGAACATGAAAACACGATGAAGCCCTTCTCTCCAAATTTATGAAACCATTCATTTTGATGGAACCTCTTCATCTCCTTAAACGTCTCGGATTTTTTCCACTTAACCAAATCCTACCTCGGCAAGCTCCTTCACAACTACTTCCTCCTTCACAAAATCACAACACAATAACTTGTTACGATCCCACATAAAGATCATGCTCTCGCAACCACAGCTACATTGACCATCACCACAATTGCAACGACTGACGACATGAAAGGTACCGAGCGAAGCATCGACACTGTTAAAAAAGCATCCTTGAGGCCCACTTCTGGTCACCTACACAGCGTAAACTTACCTTTTATGGTCGAAGAGTAAACACGGGACACGGCAAAGATGGTGCAATCAGGAGAGGTGGGAACACTTGAGAATGTGTATAGACCTGATTGGCAATATCTACTTTCTTCTTGTTGCTTCAATGATATATCCATGCGTCTTTTTTTTTTTTCTTGCTTCAGTGATCCATCTGTCCATCTTCTTTCTTCAAGTGCCATACCTACCTAACAAAATAGTTAAAAAGTGAAAAAGAGAGAATTTAAATGATTGTTAGATGATATCTTAATTAGCAAACATGATTGTGTTCTGTTGTCTGAGAATAATGCATGTCGGGTATGTATATCTATTGGATAGCAAACATGTCGCTGTTCTTCACCTTCGTCCTCGACCTCCCAATCTCCCCCCATGGCGATTTCTGAGCTCTGGCGACCCTGCTGGCGGCGGCTGCGGAGGGGGAGGAGGTGGTGGAGCAGAGGAGCCGGTTGGGAAGCTCGGGGTTCTCCTCCAGAGCGGGCGATTCCAGGCCTCTCTAACCCTCGCCAAAGCCCTAATTTGCTCCCACAAAACGCTATTCCCCTCTCCTTTCCACCTCTACCAAGCCCTCTCCCTCTCCTTCCCTTCTCCAATCCCCTCCGCCGCCAGTCTCCTCGTCGCTGCCTGCGCCCACCTCAAATTGCCCGACGACGGCCTCCATCTCGTCTCGCACGTCGCCGAGAGCCACCACCCCTTCCCCTCTCTCACCTCCTGTAATCTTCTTCTCGAAACCGTCGTTTCTCTGGGAAGATACTCCGATGCCCAATCCCTCTTCTCCCAGATCGTGGCCTCCGGGACTAGTCCCGATACTTTCACCTATAACAAGCTTATACAATCGAAGGTCAAATCGGGCGATCTCAATGGAGCATTGGCATTGTTGGAGCAGATGGAGAGGAAACATCAGCTAAAGCCCAACGCTTTCACATACAATGTCTTGATCTCTGGTATGTGGAAGGAGCGTCGAGGGAAGGATGCCGTCAAGCTGTTTGACGAAATGCTTGAGAGAAGAATTTCGCCGACCCGAGTCACGTATAACACTATGGTCGATGGATACTGCAAAGCTGGAAATTTGGATGCTGCTTTTGGTTTTCGTGACCAAATGTTGAATGCAGGATTCAAGCTGAACATGATAACCTGCAATGCTTTGATTTCTGGGCTCTGTCTTGCCGACCGTATGGAGGAGTGCAGAAAGGTGTTGGAAGAGATGGAGGCAAATGGGCTCGTGCCGGATGGGTTTACTCATAGTATTTTATTCAACGAGCATGCAAAGTGTGGGAGTTCAGAAGCCTCTCTGGCGCTCTCTGAAGAAATAGCAGGGAAAGGTGTCAAGATAGGGGACTACACATGTAGCATTCTATTGAATAGGCTTTGCAAGGATGGGAAGGTTTCAAAGGCAGAAGAGATCTTGGAGAGGCTGGTGGAGAAGGGGATGGTTCCAACAACGGTGATATACAATACCATTGTCGATGGACACTGTCGGGTTGGCAACCTGGAGGCAGCATTCTCAGTGGTGAGGAGGATGGAATTGCATGGACTGAAAACAAATTGTATAACTTACAATTCACTCGTGAATGGTTTGTGTAAATTGCAGAGGATGGCTGAGGCGGAGGAATTGGTGATGGAGATGGGAAAGAATGGAGTGTCCCCAAGTGTGGAGACGTACAATATCCTCATTGATGCCTATGGACGGGCTGGCCGGTTCGAGAGGTGTTTAGAAATTCTTGATGAGATGCAAGAGAAGATGGGGCTTAAGCCAAACGTGGTATCTTATGGCTCTCTCGTGAATCGCTTGTGCAAGAAGGGAAAGGTCCTTGAAGCAGAAGCGATCTTCCATGACATGGCAAATAGAGAAATTTCACCCAATGTGCAGGTCTATAACATGCTTATCGATGCATATTGTGCGGTAGGTAGGATCCAGAAAGCTCGTACGCTGATTGAGGACATGAAGAGAAGAGGGACCTCTCCGAGTATCGTAACTTATAATGCTCTCATAAAAGGTCTCTGTAAAGAAGGGCGTATATCTGAAGCTGAAGAACTGACACTTTGTTTAGAAGATGAAGATCTAATGCCAGATGTAGTTACGTGCAATATAATGATCTCTGCGCACTGCAATATTGGCGATACGCATAGAGCTTTGGAGGTATATGAAGAGATGGAGAAGTTAGGAATCAAACCAACTCCAATCACATATCATGCATTAATAAGCGCAGTGTGTAATGAAGGAAGGATGGAAGAAGTTGATAAGTTACATCAACAGATGTTGCAGAGGAATATGGCTCCTAATAGGGGCATTTATAACTTACTTTTACATGGGTATGCAAAATGTGGAGATGAATGCAAGGTTCTTTCTTTACAGAAGGAGATGGCAGAGAGGGGCATATTAGCTGAAGAGATGACCAAAAATAATTTGGTAATGGATTAATTTGCAGTTCAGATGTGAGTGGCATCTTGCTCGATATAGAAATGGAAACTTAAACCATCAGTGTTGCTGGTAATTTGCTGTTCGAAGGGGGATCCGAAGCTACATGATGGCCTTCAAGACCTTCTCCCTTTTTATGGTTGCTTGCCAAATTATAAGATGGACAGAAAAACAAAGAAATAAAAACAGTGAAGCCGCCTTGTAAAGGAGTTAAGTATGCTGTGTATGGAAGAACCGTAAATTAAAAGAGAAAAGAGAGCACGAATCTTTTACTCATGACCAAGCAATAAACTGGATGCTTGGTAAGGGATCCAAGCAGAAAAGGAAATGCAAACAGAGAACAAGAATACAAGGGAACAGAAACAGCGGCAAAGTGCTGTAATTCTTTTACACGGTGAAAGGCGTCTCTTCTATAGACAGCTGCTGAATACTACTTTCCTGTGAACTGAGGACACTTGAATAATAGTTGAATGGACCTGGGAGCTCCTTTTGGTTGAAACTAAATGCCGACGTACGGGACTTCCTGATTTTATAGTGGAGATATGCTTCCAACTCTGCATATCATTCTTCAGATTATGTTTGAAATGTTGGTTAAATAATAATAATAATAATAACAATAATAATAATAATAATAATAATAAGAGCATGACCTATGGTAGACCTATTCTACGTTTTACTCCATTATATGGGAATCAGGGTACTGATAACTAATGCCTTTTATGGGGTTAGATAAGTAAAATCTTCTTGTAATCTCTTTGAACTTTGAATTCTGTTCCTCTGAGTCTTATACTTGCTGGGGTTATTTATTTCTGGTTATCTTTGTTGCGTTTGCATATTTGGAGCAAATGCATAAATCATTAAATTGTGATTAGCATCTTTCTTTTTCTTATCATCCTTTATTGTACTGTACCAAACAATGAAATTTGAAGCACCTTCATTGAGGCTTTCTTTCAATTGTTGATAGAGCAAAGTTTGCAGGACCATCTCGAACTATCCTTCTTGGAGCATACGGAGCCATGCCAGCAATGGATGGGGATGGTTCCAGCAATCAAAATGAAAAATCAGAAATTGATAAAAGAGGAGGAAAGGGAGAAGAAAAGTGAGGAAGAATAGAGGGGTGGAGGGAAAAAGAGGACAGGGGAGAGAAGGCCGTTGGAGACTTTCGGAGGGAGAGGCTCCATCCTCCTCCCAATCTGCTAATTTTAATTGAAAATCTAAAAAAAAAATGATGAAATCCACAACAACGTTGTGGAATTCATCCGATAAAAGAAAAATAAAAAATGCAATAAGGATCGAAGCCTCTATTTCGATCGGAAGGAGGTCAGAGCTCCTCTTCCAATTTTCCATCAGTTTCGACAGTGGTGTGACGATCTCTAGATACCCCCCCTCTCCTCTCTCTCCTCCTCCAACTTCTTTCTCTCTACTATGTCGGTTCGGATTCGATATAGAACAGTAAGAGGGCATTCTGAACTATGCCGCCAGTCGATCGGTCCAGGCCTTGGTTTTGGGTCTTTTGGCACAAGAAATCTTGTGACGGAGTATTGTTAGTTCTATCGTGTATACTATACCAGATAGATGTAGGATTTCTGTATATGTAGTAAAGATTCTGTGTTATGTGAGCATGAAAAATCAATTATTATTGTGCAATTTTCACCCTCTATAAACAATTGTACATGTAGAATTATCGAACTCCAAATACCTAGTCGATGGATGCCCACTTTCTGATACTACAGATTGAGAAATACTTTGTGCACCGCAGACGGTGCAGCTCGTGCACATCACCCACGGTGATTGGCTCACGCGCGGGGTCAGATGCAGCTTGTATGCACCGTCCGCGGTGATTGGCTCACGCACAAAGCCGGATGCAGTGCAGGAAAAAAAAAAAAAAAATTTCGCCAGCCTCACACAGGAGCCAACCACCATGGGCGGTGCGCATGAAGCTGCACCGCCCATGGTGCATGAAATATTTCTCCTACAGATTCTTTTGATGTCTGATGCTTCTAATTTTTAAAATGTTTAGACAAAGCAGTTCCGAATTACTCTCATAACGCAAGCTCTGGATTAGTTGTGCATCCTCCTCTTTTAGTGGATGTCGGGTTCCCATCTCTAACATCCAATGTGATTGTCTGGAAACAGAAGACCGATGTGTTTGAAATGGCGCACCATCCAACAGACTGCAAGTCCTTAAACTGTGTACTGTGCAATCTTACTCATCTTGGGGTAGCAGGACTAGCTGCCTCTTCTAGTCCTTATCATATTCTCCCTTCCTTCTTTGTTCAGTTGAATACATGGATTCATCGTGTTTAGGGGGTGCTTCATAGGGAGGAATAGTGAGTTCAGGGAAATTTTATGTGAGATGATAAGAGCATTGCCACACCTCTTCTAGTTCTAATTCTAAACCAAATGCCATTTCATTTGTCCTCTTTCCACTTCCTGATTCTCCATGTGTTATACAAAAAATATTCTTTATTAAACAGACTCTTGCTTTAGTTCTTCCTCTTGATGAGAAACATGATAAGCTACAGTAGCCAAGAATGAGGATGCAAATATATCGAGAGAAACAGGAGAGAGAACCAAGCCTAAATACTTGAAGCTGCATCAACCAAATCTTGTAACTCTCATTGTCGGATGAAGGAAGAAAGCGGCAGACTAAATCATTTCTTATATTGCTGAATATACTAGAAATTAGACCTAACGATACGATGAGATATGCCTAAGATCTTGCAAGATCTTTTATTTTCTAACTCCATGGATTGTATTCACACTAAAGTCGTGATCATCTGTCTGTATCAAGAAGATGAAAAAAAAAAAGAGAGAGAGGATGCATTGAAGACCTATTTTGCATGTGTATGTGAATTGTGCACACATCTATGCACGCATGTATGTGCACATGTTCCCATGCATGCATGTGCGCATGTGTATGGGTGCATGCATGTGTGTGCGTACGTGGACAATATCAAATATATGCCAACAGATATAATATTATAGTCACAGCCAATATGACATGACCCATATCAGTTCTAGTTACTCCTTGGGGATCATCTTTCACATTCTCCAACATTCATCCCATGCACCGAAAGCCAGTCCCGTCAAATACTAGCGACATGCCAAACCTTGCATCTCCGGTACAGCAATTCGATAGCAAGGCTCAGCACATTGGCCAAAGCTGCTTATAGTTCCCAGCTGGGTTAAGAAAGACAAACTGTAAATCCGGACATCTTGGAAAATATTCGAGTAAAACTAGTGCAGGCTGGATTGGTAAAAGAATGCTTAACCTGTAATTATGATGGTATAAATGACAAAAGAAAACCTGCACTGTCGCAACAAGATATTTGGGTTTCTATTCTTTATTCATCTGACCAATTATCATGGAAAGTTGGGCACTAAAATGAATAGGGCTTCAAACACCATTTGATGCAAGAGATCAAATTAGACAGAAGTCAACAAGGTTAAAATTGCTCCAACGATCTCTAGATTGCACAAAAAAATCAAGCTAGACAGAACGCTCTTTATCATTACCAGAAGACAAAACGGATTGTCTTCGGCTTGAAAAAGATATTAACAGCGTCTGAACAGAAGAGAAGATTTATACCCACAGATTTAGTTTGTGGCCAAAATGGTATTTAAAAAATCTCCTAAGTTCTAAACACTCATGTCTTGCATGGAAAGAAGGGTCTTAGATTTACAAACTTGAGATATTTATATTAAATCTTCCTAATTTTCAGCTTGCCTTATATTTAGCAGATGTCAATCAGATAGATCATGCAAGCAGGACATAAACTATGATCTGTGAGCTGATTTGTGATGATTCTTTCATACAATTCCTAAACTGGTCATTTTTAAGCTGCATGCATAAATTGACATGACATTTACCATTTTGTGGTTAGCAGCAGTGCTGCATGTCAAGCATGCTAAGCATTTTCTCTTGTCAGAAAAGTCACCACAACAGAGACTCAAAATTTCCATCTTCCCTCAAGCAGTCAGCCATCTCCTGTTTGCAATACAATGACCAGAGCATCATTGAGATTAATAATTATTCATGTTGACACAGTAGATTAACAACTGAAAACATGGCCTTCAATCTAAAAGCTCTCTTAGCAAGCAATCCTAGTTCTTTCTTACATTTCGATAACTGAAAAATGAGACCATTTCTTCTTTTTCAAAAGGTTTCTAATCAAGCAAGCCACCATACCCAGCTTCACTCATGAGCAGTTCGCACATAAAAATGCCAGTCTTTTTTCCAACAGAGCATAGTCTCTCCATGCCCCCTTTGCTGAGAAACATTGGTTTGTTTATCCCCACACTGATGAGCTATACTTCTGACCACAGCCTGGGAACCACAGTAGCTTGATGAGCAATTTGTGGCGACCGAGACAGGGTTTATAAAAAAACTTACCAATGCGATTAATTTGCCACATCTAACCACAGCAAACTACATGGAGCACACACTATCAACTAAGTTACAATTCCCTAGGTATCATGTCAAAAACTGGAACGCTTGCACAAGTTACATGCATGGCCACACATAACCATGTCAAGTCCTTTATATTGATTTTGTTACAATTCCCGGAGTAAAATAAATTACTAAATACAGATACAGTTTAAAGACTTCCAGGACAAAAGAAAAGAAAAGAACAGAAAAGATGCCCCAAAGCTGAAATTTAACTACCTGAATAGCTTACCTTCCTCTGCTGCCATGCAAAAAAGAGATTGATGAGATAAGGAGCACCCAGCTACACATAGTAGATCATACCCACTTCAATAAGGCTGATGTGAGGGATGTTTAAGGCCACCGCTGGGCCCCTGCAGTTCTTTCGAAGGAAAGAGTAGGCAACATTGATGACAAACTTCTTTAAAAATGATGAAGTTCTCCTGGCCTTTATATAAGAGTGACCCATGATATATGCAACTCCTGCCTGTTTTGCTTCCACAAGGGCCATTAGCTCTTCTCTAACCTGTGGGTCCATAGAATCTGCTTCTGACACCTCAAATCGAACCCGCCGTCTTCGGCTCACAGTTGGTGATTCTTGCTCATATAGTGATTGCAAGCTTCGAAGTGTTTCTGATTTGCTGCTCCTCACAATGGTAGAGTCACCCACATTCTCATCAGCATCCCTCACTACCAGCCTTGAGCCAGATGTCTCGGAAGTTCGTATAACAGCCATTCTTCCTTCAGGAGATGTGTCATAACTCCCTGACGATGTTTCCTCAGCTTCCATCTGAATGAACTTGGCAATGCTCATCACTAACTGGTTTTCGAAGTTGTCATCATCCCTCTGCACATCTTTGTACCCATATCTCACAATGCACCTGTACATCCTGTAGGCTCTGGGACCAATCCTACCTATAAGATACCGTTCGTCCACTGGAACATATGGGACTGGCACAGACTTCACACAAACAAAGACAAGAACTTGATGGAAAGCAGGAAGGTTGGTGACAAAGTGAGAGAAGATAGCAGGTACTCCTGTAACCAGCTCTGTGTAGATAAGTCCGATTCCAGGTACACGAACAATTCCAAGGCTGGGACCAAGAGTGAGGATCCATTTCATAGAGACCTTGTTTTGTAGGTCAAATTGATATTTCCTTCTAGTGCCATAGTGCCAGACATACATGATGACCATAAAAACAAACGAGAGCACAAGAGGTGCCCATCCTCCCTGGGGAACTTTCATAATTGAAGATGAAAGATAAACAGCCTCAATTGATCCAAAAAATATAAGGAACAACAAAGCAAATAAGACATTCTTTTGCCATACAAAGATGATAATCAATGCCATCAACCATGTGGTCACGAACATTACAGTTATGCATGCAATACCTGAAATTACAAAACAAGTATCCAGCTTCAAAATTAATATATGAAGGTGGCTGGTGATATTAGTTTGCATTAAGTATACAGAAGAGCTAATACTGATTCACAAAAATTAAGAGCAGAGGGAAGCATAAATTTATGCAAAGATATGTAAGCATTATTTCTGGGACAACCATGAAAATATGTAGTAATAAGAGAGAAAAATTTTTGAGCTTTTGCTTTATAATATTTATCAAGTTGATATAGTCAGTTACCATAGGCATTTCCAATAAGAGTTGTGTCATGAAAACCCACAGTGACAGCCAGACAAAGGACCATGAGAATCCAGTTTATTTCGGGTATGTAAATCTGACCGTAGATCCACCTTGATGTGTGGACAACCTTGACACGTGGAAAACAACCCAAAGCATGACACTGCTTGACAATTGAAAATGTTGCTGAGATGATGGCTTGGCTAGCAACTATAGCAGCAAGAGTGGCAAGCACAAAAATAGGCCAAAACACAGGTTCTGCAAGAGTATTGAGGCATGTGTATTGAGGCAAGCACAAAAATAACCCAAAGCATGTGTATGTTGCATATCCGAGAGTATTGAGGCATACCTGGAATGGATTCGTAGAAGCTTGTAGATACATCAGAAAAATTTTTAGAAAGAAATGCTGCCTGCCCCATATACTGCAACACCAGACAAGGGTAAATGACAGCAACAAAAGCGACCTGCACATAACAACAATGTCATTGACTTTCACAGTATAAACCACATGAATCGGGTAAGAAAGTGTACATGCAAAGATTATAGGAAAAATGCAAGTAGGTAAGACTGCATACATGACCATTCTGGCAGAAGCAAAAAAAAAAAAAAAAACAGTGCCCACCTGGCCACCAAAACAAAATCTGAGTGCTCCTTCAATCAGAGAGTGAATTCTTTATGGTACAAACTTCAGACAAGCAAGGAAATTCCTTGTAGGGTTCAAAGAAATGAAAAGGAGAATGAGGTAGAGAGGAGAGGCAGAGCAGGAAAAAAAGCTTCTTTGGGGGAAGGGAGGGTGTGGAGTGACTTGAACAAACGGTAGGAAAGGTAAATGAGTATGCAAAAGGAGCCATCCGGAGCAGCAGTGAGGAACTTCCACTTACATAGTAAAGCATCATGAAAAAGCCTATGCATTTCTTCAACTTTCTTAAATCTGATTCATAGAAAAAGCATAACAACTAAATAACCGCACCCCCCCCCCCCCCCAAAAAAAAAGGACCAATAATGCAGGTTCTCATCAGTTGTCTTCATTCTGTCTCTCGGCCGATTTTGCATGCCATCCTCTCTTTTGCTTGGCATACCACTCCTATCCGAGTCACTTGCTGCACTTGCAGCCTTCAATTAGTAATTTGACACGACCCAAATACTTCAAACTTTTCAATTGCTATTTCAGTTGTCCTTCTTTCATGATATAAACATCTATGGACAATCAACAGCTGTTAGCTCAGTTGGTTGGCACCTCTCTCTTTGGATCTTTTGCTCTTGGGAAACGTTCAAGGTTCAAACTGTGGTGGGAGCACATGACCACCGTGATACTCAAAAAATACATCACATATGCCACACAAGCAGAGGTTTATGAAGAACTAATTTTTCATGCGCATTACATTTTTCTATGTTCTCTACATCTATGCTTCATTATCTTGATTTTTCTTGCTCTAAGACGCAATGGTCATTCTCTCCTTCCTTGGTTGTTATTGGCAACTCATCTCCAATTTGCACTAGAGTGCTGCTATATTTGCCCAATAACCTCCAAAAAAAGGCAGTACACCTGGTTTTAAGTGGCAAACAAGGTGTACATGGGGGTTTGGTTGTTAATTTGGGGCCACAAAGCCAACTCTGGCCTTGGCAGTTGAAGAAAAATCATGAGTTGCAGCTATTTGGGGGAGTTCTTGGGGGAATGCCAAGCATTTCCCATTGTATTAATCATTGCTAATTTTGAAATCAACTAGTTGCAATGTCGAAAAGCCTTCAGAAAAAGATTTTGAGCAATCAACACCCATATTGAGATTGCACAAAAGCACCATCCAAACTAGTAAACCAGCCAAAAAAAAATAGAAAGATGTCATTTAGATATATGGATGCCCAAGTCAAGAAAAAAAGTTACAAGCTCATGTTGTTTAGGTGCAAAATAGGATGATCACGCTTTGCCAAACCTCTTTAACCTTTTATTAATGTAACCAAACCTCTATAACCTAAAATTCCATATCTATCAAATTGTTTTACCCATGGCTTTCCTCCAAGCTTAGAGTACATTTAAATGTCTCCCTTAAGTCACTATCATCATGCAAAGAAATCTCACACTTACCAATCATGCTTCATGTGGTTTTGTTGAATAACTCAGCTTGTTTAGCATCTGTTATTTTTCACAAAATTGCTCTTACAACCTTTGTTCAACTACTGCAAAGGTCCTGCCCAAGGTTAGCCAAACCATCTTGAACCATGTGGTTCGGGCCATACCAAAATGAACCGGGATGGTTTAGTCCCTTAAAAACCACCGAGCCCCCCACCCCCCTGCGTTGGCACCATTGAGGTCTCAAACTCTTTGATCTCTCCCTCTCCCTCTCTCACACACACACACAATTGATCTCTCCCTCTCCCTCTCTCTCATTTGATCTCCCCCCCCCCCTTCTTTCCTTCTGCCATGATGGAGCTCAAAGCTCCACAATACCCATCGCCGAAGACCACCGGTGAAGGTGACTCCAATGCTCCCCTCAATCATCTCCGACAGCAACTCAGATATCCTATCTTTCTTGCGCCCTCTCCTTCTCCTTCTCCCTCTCCCCCCTATATCCATCCCTCTGTCTCTTCTTCTTCTCTCTCACCCCCGGTTCTCCTAAGGTTAGGGTTAGAGTTTTCTCTCCCTCTCTCCCCCTCCCTCTCTACCCCTCCCACCTTCATCTCTCTCACTATCTCCCTCTTCCTCCCTCTCCTTCTTCCTCTCCCCCTCCCTCTCCCTTCTTGGCATGCCTAGACATGATATGGTACAGACTAATAGTGTATTGAACCAGTCACTAGCTGATACAAGCCTCAATACCAATTCGACCAACTTTGGTTCTGCTTATTACTCATCTCCTGGTAATGGTCATAAATACACGAACATTGCCTTAACTTCATTATAAATATAGCAAACCTTAAGCATTTAGTGTCTAGTCATTCTCATCTTTATATACCACTGCTCTCACACCCTCCTTTCTCATTGTTTGGCTATTTTATTTTATTGTCACTCAGTAACATTTCAAATATGTTATCAAAACAAATTGTAAAAAAAAATCAAGAACTCAAAAAAAATAAAAGAACAAAGAGAGAGCCAAACTATAAGAGACACCTCAATAAATAATCACAATATGATAAATATGAATGATCTCAAAAAATTACTCATTTGCATGAGACCATGAATTACTCACAAAAATCATCAAATTTCTCAAACACTTTGTCTGAAAATGGACTGAAAGTCATCTACGAAATCAATATTAACCAAAAAAACATCTCTATAAGTCTGATGATCTTCAAAACAGTGCATGATCTACCTTAAGATGGAAAAGGGGCATAGACAAAGTAGGTCTATTAGCAAGTACATGCTTATTATACTACCAAAACTCAAGGTTTTGCCTGTATACACCATTTCAATATTATGTATAAGTTCTAGCATGGGAATTCCAAATTATAGTCTACTGATGAATTCTGTACATGATTTCTTGAATGTGGTGTCATTGCTCATAAAGTGTGGTTTAATTCTGTTATTGGCTTAATGTCCTCAAGCATGTAAGTATTTACTCTTATCACTTTGCCTCTTGAATTTCAATATTACATATGATATATCACTGCTATGCATTATCAGAAACTAGGCACTGTGATATATCTTAACATTTGAGGAAAATGGAAAAGAAAGAGGTAATGGGCATCCACTGGTGTTTACTATAGCAATGTGACTCAAGGGAGGCAGTAATATGAATGATCACAAGCACAACTCTATATTTAGTCATGACAAGTAATAAAAAAGGACAAGTTTGCTTTTGCATCAGTTAATATGCGTTTGAAAGAAAAGATATTTTGCTTTCATATCATCATATTCATGATGGCGCTTTCTTCTTTTAGACAATTTCTACTTGATCACTTCACGAAGACTGAAACAGATATGTTTAGCTACCACACCTTAATGGATGAATCAGTGAAGTGGCCAAGATCTGCAAACATAGCTTCAGTACCTGCAGATATCATGAAAATTTGACATAAGATGCTACTAATATATTAAAGCAACAGGAGTCTTGGGCTAGGTTCTGCAAAATAACCTGTAATACAAAGGAGTATTCCCCCTAAAGAAATCCAGCCATCTCTTCCTGTCCTTCTGAAGAACTTAATAATATAGTGTGGAGAAAGAGAATGATAAATTGTGGGGTTCCAGTGAATGACATTGTACAGACCAATCACACCAATGCACAAGAGCCAAATGATGACAACAGGTGCAAATAGAAAGGCTACCCTGTGAGTACCTCTATGTTGTAAAGCGAAGAGACCAACCAGCACAATGCAGGCAATAATAATCACCTCAGCTGTGCATTAGATAATATAGCGTTCTCAGAAATTAAGCAAGACAATAATGACAATTATCAAGAAAAAAGTTTCGAAAATCTAGATGGTAAACATATCAATGAATGATATTTTACATTTTGTTATATAAACGGCTAATATAGATGTCATGACAATCAAGCATTTTCTAATGCAGCAAAACTTAGAATTACTTCTGCACAAAATGAAACTAGGGTATTTTCTCTGTAACAGGTATAAAGATATAAAGGTTGTTATTAAGCAAGTATTATTAAAAATGCTAATTAAATAATAGAACATCATGTTTGCAACCAACCACAACTGGCATATTTGCTTTAAAAAATAATTTTATTTATCTCAGCAATAATAACTCTTGCTAAGAAATGAAACTATGTAGAATTCCTGAGTTTTCATGAATGATTAGATCCAATAACAGGTGGCAAACTAGAACCAAAAAGGTAAGAATAATGGACGCAAGGATATCTAAGATGGTATCACAAAAGCCAAGAGAATTGCATGCAAAAAGAAAAGAAATGATAACAAAGATCAAAAACCACAGGAGAAAAAAGGTTTTCTTTAATTTGTGAGGTGGCAATAGATCAGGTCAGGCCTAGCTTAGCTCAGATCAAATTCAGGTCATCTCAAGAAACCTTTAACCTATAATTGACCAATTTACAATTGGGTTAAAAAGAATAAACCATGTCCGACTCATTTACTAAGGGTGACAATCGGGTAGAATGCAAGTCAAGTTAGATATAGATCAGGTCAAAAATCTGTCAACTCAAACTGAACTACTAATTAAACAAGTCAAAAATCCAAAACCAAAGCTGGCTTTAGTGATCTGACCAGACCTGCATAACCCATTTAAAGAAAGGTTGAATCTGGTTAAATGAGTTGAGCAATTCTTAAATAAGTTAAGCAAGTCCTAAACTAGTGAAATGGGTCGAGTCATGACCCAACTTAATTATTAAATGGTCAAAATGGGTTTAGCAAGTCACAATTCTAATCCTGAACCCAACCTATTGAATGAACGGGTTAGGTCGGTCGACTCATTTATGATCCAGACCCATTCATGCCAAACCTGAACCTAGTTGCAGATTGAGTTGGCAGGTCAGGTCATAAATTGTCATTTTATGACGACTCACACCCAACCTGTCAACCTAATTTAAGCCGTGGCTTGTCAATTATATACCTTAAAAAAAAAAAAAGAAACTTAACCAAGGAACCAAGAGGCATCCAGACGTGGGCATCCAAATAAAGTGAGAGTAGGGTTATCAGGCGGTCGCGTTCAAGTTGGATTTGGCCATATCCATATGTAACCCAAAATATATTTGTTAAATTCAAACAAACCCAAACCCCATTAAACTCTATATCCATACACAACGTTGGACCCAAAAAATGATGAATATTAGGTCGGGTTTCAGATAGAAATTGATACTATTTTCTCAAATTATTTAATGCATTCAAAATGCTACCTCATGAACTATGAAACACAAAAAAAAATATAATGATATAAAAATGTAAAAATTGAATCTCGAAGACATCCATTCAACCATTATTTTTGTTTGTAAACATCCATGTCATAGAAACATTATAAGAATACTACCACAAATGACATAGATAGGAATTTGGTGGAACCAGATCATACAATTTTTCTACACTATTTGATTAATCTTATGATTAGAAAGAAAAAATAATAGTTACACACATGAATGTATTTATATATGTATCTATGTATTTATGTGTGTATGTATATACATATGTCTACATGTATGCATATGGTCAGGTCAGATTTCAGGTTTCGAGTATGGATCTACCTAAATCCAAACCAGACCTAATAACCAGACCTAATAAGACTTGGATCTAATTTCAGAATTCAAACCCATCCCAATGCTTATTGGGCTAGTTTTTCATATCTAACCCTATGTTTTGGGTCAGTTTTGGCTCAGGTTAGTGGGTTATTGACCTCCATTGACACCCCTACCTGAGAGAGATAAAGAAGAGAGGAGCAAATTCGAAATAGAGAAAAAAACATAGTAAACCCAAAAGCATTTTCTGCTCCACTTCTTTCTCCAATAATGTTTAATGTCTCTTAACCATGAACCTCATGACTTCCTAATCAACCGATCTATTCCTTGACTAGCCCATAATTCTGTGAGCTGTTAGCACTATCCTAGGGGCCAACGAGTGCTTCAAGGGCTAGTCCACTTTATTGTTACCCAGGGCATGCTAGCATGCTTCTAGCATACTTGTTGATGCCATCCTAAATGTCTCTGTGCCAAACATCGCAAGTGTTGACACCATATGGTTAGTAAAGTACACAGTGCCAGAAATATTTAGCTTGCTTCAAGCCAACCATATGGTTCAACCTTTCCCACCCTTACTCCTCAACACTGAAAGCCTAAGCCAATTTGATCAAGGTTATAAAGTAGCCAAAATGAGGCCTTATATTCTACCAATAACTTCCATATCATTACCAGTGCAAAAAAGCCACTTCATATTGCAAATGAATTAAACAAAGCCAATTAGTTTGATCTATATTACGGATGACAATATGATTAAAGACGTTTATATTGTGATTCACTTTGGATGGCCACAAATTATGCTCTTTTGGCTAAAGAAAGAGAGCTGCCTTACATACTATTATTTATTGCACTTCATAGAAGTATAAAGACAAATTCTACTATATAGGTGAAAGACTCGTAAATAAAGTGTTTAATGGTGGTGAAATGACTGAAGAATGCTTTATCGGACATGATGTGGGAACCACTAGGGGATTTTTGAATCATACAACCCATACATACATTAAATGCATTTAGTAACTTCCATAAATAAAATGATCACAATTTTCTGAGGCTCTTCCGGGTACCTGCTGATAAAGCTAAATGGTGTATTAGTAAATTCACTACTATGTATATACAATACCAATAAACCCTAAATACCCAAACTCACATATACATCCATGCAAAATGGATGGACCAATATTATACAATCACAAATGGCTTCAAACACACACACACACACACACACGAGGAATGACTCAAAAGCGAATATTTAAAATTCAAGATTTAAGTAACACTTTAAGCTTTAGTAGTAAAGCATACTTAAAATTTAAAATTAAAAAAAAAGTGGCAGGATGGGAGGAACCCTGGCCAAAATTGAAAGAGGGTGGGATTCAAACACAGGTCATTGGTACCACCATCATAATACCTCCCAGTTTACAAGTAACAACAGCTGTTAGACTATTGGATTAGAAGAAAGGTAGCCAGTCCATGCATCAAAGTTCTCTCTCAGGACCTTTTCTTCTTTCTTGTCTTTTTAGCAAAAGAGATAAAAAACCAGCACATGGAATTACCTAAGTTCAATACTTAGAGAAACACCTCCAAGCTTCAAATTGAATCTATTTATTCAAAAGGGAAAAGTGATGCTATAGTTTTCGCAACAATAAGTTTAACATTAAGATATTAAGTAAATTTACAAAAATCATAGTTACAAAATAAACTCTTGGAATTATTGAAAATTTCTCCAATTGTTCTCATTTTGTCTCTTGACCAAATGGTTTTCCAAATAATTCTCCAGAATGAGTCAATCCAAAACTATTCAATTATTCTGGAATTACACACAGATTTGTGATTTATTGATGAATTATTTTATAACTTTTTTGAGAAATTTTATGTGGCACAAATTAATGATACCATATATCATTGCTAATAGCAATGTTTTCTGCTATCATTTGTTATTTTGCCTCCTATACTTATTTTTTAGTTAACAAACCTTAGTAAGTCCATATTTTTTAGTTTTATTATTGTTCTAATTCTTTGTTACCTGATATCTTTTTGAATTTTTGAAAATTTTTTTTGGATATTTTCCAAATTCCAAATAATTACATCTAACTGAATTGTTCCCGAATGTCGAATTTGTGACTATGCTAAAAACAACCAGCAATTTTAAATTGGCATATATCCATATATATTTGGAGGGAGGTGGGGCTGATATTTCAAAATTCATGCATACCATCATGTAATTTCTTCGCACGAACTTGCAACCCAGAAATGGATGACAACACTGCAAAAAATAAAAGAAAAGAAAAGAAAACTTAAAATTGAGGTGTAGCATCAGACAAAAATGACAATGAAATAATTATCTTGTACAAAAAGCCAACGTGTATCAAAATTAGTAAGCATCATGCAGAAAATAATAAAATAGAGAAAAAACTGCAAATCTATGGCATTGTTACCAGAAATTGCTGGTGTAAGAACACCATCACCTATCACCATGCAAGCGCCAAATAGAACTATAAGAAGTAAGCAAGTTCTCAGCCTTTTATGCTTCTCTAGAAACCTTTTCAATGGAGAGGTAATCATATTACGAGACATTTGTCCATGCCTATAGTAAGTAGAAAGCTCCTCATCCGCTGCCTGCTGATTAGGAAGCAAACTAAACTTTGCATGTCTGCAAAGGAGAGAGTATAGAGCAAATGGTCCTCCTATACAAAAAACCACAAATTATCAGTGCAAATTGAATAAGAAAACAAAATAAAAAATAAATAAATGGATAGTCAAAGGAAGCCTCCATGCACCTTCACCATTATCATTAGCACTCAAGACAATGATGACATACTTCAGCAATGGGATCAGAGTGAACGTCCAAAAAATCAAGGAAAATTACACCAAATATTGTCTCTTCATCTTGATGATTGCGTAGCTTCCCAGAAAATGCACTTCGATACACATAAAGAGGAGATGTACTCAAGTCACCATACACCACCCCAAAACTTTGATATGCTAAAGAAACAGGTTTTTGTAGTAAGCCTTCCAGTGAATCTGCAAGTTGATGGACCAACAGATTCTCCGTTATTGAAGGATAATGTTGCATTTTATTAGATACAGTAACCATATAACTGAGAGCTTCCTATGAACATCTTGAAGGTAAATTATGGTTCAAACCTAAAAGACAGTCATCATATACTACTATCAATAGTTGATTTGTATTACAAACAGTAAATTTCTATTATGCAGCCAAAGGTAGGTTACTGATTAGCCACAGACCTGAGGCTTGCATCTTGCCAACAAAAAAAAAACAAAAAAAGAAAGAAGAAGGCAATTGAATTGCTTTTTTTGCTTATATGACACTTCAAAGAAGTGTTTTCCTTTGTTAAATACCTCCTATGTAACAACCCCCTCAACTCTTTCTCTAGGACACCAGAAGCAGAAACCAAATACTAATGTTCAATTGCAGGGATAAAGAATTCTACAAATCCAGGTGTAATATCTAAAAAGCAAGAGCCTTTTCATATATATATATATATCTGTTTTCTTATAGCATTTCTTTTTAAGGAGGATTGTTTCAAGTCATATGATCATAGGCATCTCCCTGATACAGGTTCCAATGAAAAATTATGGACAACAAATAAAAGTATTGATTATTAGGTTTTGGTCATGAAGGACTGGCAACTGCAGAACATTAAGGTGATATATCAAATTCATGGATCTCAGCCAGCTGTGCTAATTTGTTATCTTCTAATCAACTGAGATAGTTGATGGTACAAGCATACCACATAAGATCTCCCTTACTATAAGTGAACATTGATAATATCTTTGTCACCATTTTTAATACAAAAAAAACACATAGTGCCAACAACTGTTAGCATGATTGATTAATTGACTGACACCTCACCCCTAAGGGGCTGCACTTCAGGAGGTCCAAGGTGCAAAACATGAGGATTGCTTTAAGGGGGGAAAAATCAGATAATAAGTACTGCTTTGGAAACAAAAATCAGATAGCAATTTGTAGCAACTATCAAAACATCGAATTCCTCAACTCAAGTAGATAGGTTGTAAGTTGCAATTATTTAAACTAATATTAGCACAAAATTATGCATGTAAGCTTCGCTGCTAAATCATTTCTACAGTACTTCTAAAATAGAAAACATACTTTTAAGCAAGGTTTTAAATCCATGGGGTTCGGTGGCGTCCTTGTTTCTCCTTGGAATGGACATACCAACGTCCTAACCCATCCCAATGGCAATCCCTCTAGACAACCTCTGTCTCTCCTTCCTTTTTCTTTCCTTTCTGTCTTTTTTTATTTCTTTTTTCTTTCTTTTTTTCTACCTTTTCTTTCTTTTCTTTTTCTTCTTCTTTTGTTTCCTTATCCCTTCTTTTCTTTCTCTTTTTTGTTTCTATTTTTCTTCCTCTTTTCTTTCTTCCTTCATTCCTTCCTTTCATTTTCTACCTTCCTTTCTTTCTTCCTTTTTTCTTCTTCTTCTTTGATTTCCTTATTTCTTTTCTCCATCTTCCTTCCTTTCTTTCTTGTGTGGATGGGTTACCTAACCTTCATCTTAGTCCCATTTTCTCACAAGAATGGGGTAGGGCGGCCGGATACTTCCCTTCCACCGGTGCTTAAAACCTTGCTTTTGAGTATTGAAAGTTACATACTAACAAAAGTCTGATTTCCATATATTTATAGGAAGTATATACTTGACTTGTGTGTTATTTGACAAATGTTCAATTTCCTTCTTGATTCTTTTCCATTTTTTTAAGTGAAAATTCTCTGGAATCTCACATCTTGAGTTGGAAGGAAGGCCGTACAGACTAACAAGTTCCATGCACATGACCATGCATCTGATTGTGATGATGATGTATTTCTCACTCTTACCATTGAGTATAACTAAATAGATAAAGAACAATAGATAAAATATAAACTATATCTGCATAATCTATATCTGGTTGTCGTATTAATATAATTTATGTCTGTGTAATCTATACTATGAAGATTGACATGCCCTGTCACAAGTAATGCAATGCACTCAAATTAGCAAGAGGGTCAATCATATTATTCCCTACTTTTCTATTTTGTTTGGTAGCATTTTTGCCAATTTCCACTGGCCACAACGTCCCCTGAGCCACCTCCTCAGAATTATCCTTCAACCATACAAGAGGTTGTTCTAATCAGACTCATCATATATTTTGTCATAGACAACGGTGGTGCAATTCACCAGTCATATGTTCTTCCAGCCCTCTCCGACAAAAGCCTCGACACCTACTTTTTCGCTACCCCACCATCCGCACCCAACCCTTTTCCTCTTTATATCCTCCAAGCTACGGGATTAAACATACAAACACAAGGTACCAAATTCCAGTTGCGCTAGAAATCCCAACTTTAACTAAATTTCAAGACCTCATCCAAAATCTAAACTATTTCACAGACGACCAAAACAAAGAAATACATCGTTAAAACCATTACTTACAAATTCCCAATTAGATAAGCTCCTTTTATTTCCAAATATCTATATAATCTAGCTTTAACCATCTTAGAAAGCAATTTTTTTAACTTCAATCCCATGATATACCATGTCAAAAGAAAGTTATTAAACAGAAATATCATATAATAATAAAAGTAGAGAGAGTAAAACTCCGCATATCTATGAATAAATATTAAGAGCGATAAAGTTTTGGAAAATTGGATAGCTACAGTAACACCAACACTAAACCTAACCCTAGATTAATCGGGAAAAAAACAATACACAGTGCTCACCCTCTGGTTGTCGGAAGCCATCCCTCTCTCCTGATCCATTGCGAGCGATTCCACCGCCGCCGCCGCTGCTATTATCTACCGCGGACGAGAGCGAATCAAGACGATTAGAGAGAAATCTCCATTTCAAATCGTAGGTCGCAGCAAAACGAGAAAAAAACAAAAAAAAAAAAAAAATCTAGAGAGAGAGAGGAATTTGTTGGTAAAATAGAATGGAGTGGGACGGACGATTTGAGCACGACGACACTCGGCAAATACCCACCGCTGAGCTGGATGGATGCGTCACCTCCCCATGAGTGAAAGGTACTCTTACCGCAATCTTGGTGGGCGACTTTGCGCACTCTCTCACGCACTCAGCCTAAGCCTAACCAAATTCTACGCGATGATACAACTTCGATCAAAATAGATAAAAAAATATAAAAACTTGACATGCTTCCTCCTCATCCTTTGATTTCAATGAGAAAAAATACAAGCAATAACAAGAAATTTATAGAAGACTTGACCAAATGACATGGCTAAGCTTGATCTCCCATTAATCCCATGATATTCTATAAAATAAACCAAATTTCAGATCCGCGAAGCTCGATGTTTTGGAAACTCCTTCTCATGTTACAAGTCATATTCTGGCTAGGAGTTTTTTCTTTTTTTCTTTTTTTTGCATATTTGTGTCAACCTATAAAATAATCAGACCACAGATAAGGCAATTTGGTTGCTGTCTAAAAATATATTTATCGTGCTGCATGTGAAAATAAATTACAAGATACTGATGCTATTCATATGTGGTCATCGAATTTAATCCATAGCTTGTATTACAATCACAATTAGATTAAAATATTATAAATTTCATGAT
Source organism: Elaeis guineensis (assembly GCF_000442705.2). Lineage (NCBI taxonomy): Eukaryota > Viridiplantae > Streptophyta > Magnoliopsida > Arecales > Arecaceae > Elaeis > Elaeis guineensis. Next base: position 29,683,685 of record NC_025997.2, on the reverse strand, counting down.
TTAGTGGTCTTTTTCTTAAAAATCTAGAGGGAAAAAAAGCTTTGTTCAAAATTACTATAAAATATAGTACTCGAGCCAAACAAGTTTGCCCACGATCTAGATTAAGATTGAATCAAATATTACATTCCATAATCATAACTATCATATATCACATGGCATCTCCTGATTATAGAGTCCTACATGACGCACAGATATTATACTTCACGTATTCACAAAACTCATACAAAATCATGGACCATCATTTGATGCATAAATAGCCGTGGTTGTAAAATAGATCTCATTTGTTCAACCGAGCTGGTGTGAAGCTCGAGTCAAATATGGTCCCAGAGGATCTAGGTGCAAGTAAGCCGAGGGCGGTGAGGGATCCCTATCATCCGTCCCAGATAAGTAGGTAGGAAGGGGGCCGATAACACCGCGGGGAACCGCGTGCCACTGTGTATAATCCATTCACTGAATGGCTGACCAGATGGGCCCACAGATCTTGTTGCTTTTCGCGCATAGAGCAAGTTCGCGTGGACAACGTACGGACGAACGAGATTTTAAACGAATAAATAAAAGAAAGCGGTCTGTATCAAAAATTAAAAAGAATAATTACTTGCAGGTCTGAGATTATAATAGCATATATGTCATTATGATTAAGTTAAACGTAAAATCAAATCCATTAGGAGTTTTAATTCCCAAAAGAGACCTCAGTGCGGAGAAATTGATGCATACTTATCTCATTTATAAACAAAAATTCTTTTTGTACGAAAGGTTGACCGTTGATTGGGTTTGGATTGTTCTGAAACTCACCTGATTCTTTTCTGATTTTAGAGCAACCATTATCTTCTACCTTCCTATTGAAGATAGCTACTGGTGAGAGCTCTATCAAACCAATAGCATAATTAACTACTTAAATCTGAAGACCGAATGTAAAGATAAGAGAGACATATTCATCCTGCAGGATATTTTATAATTTAATTTTAGACTATACTCACATCAAAGTGAATGGTCATTCACTTGTATCAAAAAAATAATAATAAAATAAAATTAATTAAACTAATCATTAGTAAAAAATTAATTTCAATATTAAAAAAATTTAGTGATAAAAAAAATCATCATAATACTTATTATGAAAAGTGCATAACTAAAGGTATAAAATGACGATAAAAATATGTCATTACTAAATATATATTAATTATGATGAAAATATATTCATCATCATAGAATTAAAAAAAATATTAGTAATGATCATTTCTATCACAATATGGTATTTTTCATCACTAAAAATTAATCTCTAGTTGTCTTAACAAATTTATCATCAAGAAGGTTATATTTTTATAACAAAATTATTTGTAATGAAAGTTTTAAAAATTTTATCATCAAAAGGTACACTATCATCACTAAAATATTTAATAATTAATCTTCTATAAAATTATATAATGCAATATAGATTTGATGATAATATATTTTATTATTGAGTATTATTGTTATTTTATGACAATTACGTTCATCATAAATTATTGAATGTGATGACGAACAAAATTCATCCATAAAATATTATTTGATCGTGTTATAATATGATAATATTTTTTTTATAAAAGAATTATAGTAATTTTATGATGAATAAAATTACATCACTTTAAATATTGAATTTAGCTACAAAAAAACTTTATCCTATATATACTATACTACATTTCTGATGAACATATAATAATAAAAAATATTTTATCACTGAATATGATGATAATTTATGATGCATTAAATTTCATCACCAATTATTATATTTTTTGAGATAAAAATTTATCACCAAAGTATCAAATTTATGACAAAATAATGATAAAAAAAATTTTATTATCAATATTAATATAAATTTGTTGAGTTAAATTTTATTGTAAATAAATATATATTGCCTATACAAATAAAGCTTATAAATATTCATAACATCTATTATTGTTCTAAACTTATCATCCATAAGAAAAAGATAATATTCCATATAAAAATCAACTCACAAACAACAAAAAAAATAATTTCGAGTCATAATTTGAAGAATCTTCAAAAATATCAGAATCATAATGAACCATAATATCATCATCAATCTGCATGCAAAATATAAAAGTAGTTAAAGAATTATAGTATAAGAGTTACATAAATTTTATTATTTTTTACAAAAAAATTTATTAAATTTTTATTAAATAATATTTAAAAAATATATTACCTATATTATCATGTACTAGGAGAGGCATGTGAAATGGAAGTATTAGCCACTATAGATGTAAGCATACAGCCATACTAGTCATTGATGGTAATAATAGTTTTATCATGAAAAAAAATCATAGACAATAATAGATGATGAGAAATGTAAATAACCAAAAACATGAATAATCAATAATCCAACATATTTCATCATAAAAATTAAGAATTTTAGTGACCGTAAGATATTTGTGATGCTATTATTTTCATCATAAAAAATATTTATAGATAACTACTAATTTTTATAAATAAAAGAAGAATACGTGAGAAAAAAATTATGCTACCAAGATTACAAATATTTAGTGACCCAAGATATTTTGTCATAAAATTTATAAAATTTTTATGAATGTAAATTTTGTCATGATATTGTAAATATTATGATAAAAATTTCTCACCGTATGATAGAAATTGATGTCAAATACTTATTGACACTTATTTTTGTCATAAAAAATGGTCAAGATAAGTTCTAATAAAAAAAAATAAGAATATATGATGAAAAATTTAAGTCACTAAAAATATAATATTTAATGATAAAATATATTTTATCATAAAATTTATGAATTATTAATGATGCTAAATTTATAACTGTATAGTAAATATTGTAAAAAAATCTCTCCATATGGTGAAAATTGGTGCCAGATATTCATTGATGCTATTATTTTTATCATAAAAAATGATCTTAGATAAGTTTTAACTCTTAAAAATAAAATAAGAATAGATAATGAGAAATTAAAATCATAAAAAATATAAATATTTAGTGATCCAAAATATTTTATCACGAAATTGTTAATGATACTAACTTTGTCATAATATAATAAATATCATCACAAAAAAAAAATTTCCAAATGATGAAAATTAGCACCAGATATTCATTGATGCTATTATTTTTATCATAGAAAGAAGTTATAAAAATTTCTAATTTTTAAAAATAAAATAAAAATATATGGTGAGAAATTCAAATCACCAAAAATATAAATATTTATGATACAAGATATTTCATCATGAAATTTATGAATTATTAATGATACTAAATTTTATCATGATATAGTGTATATTCTCATAAAAATTTTCTTCATACGATGAAAATTAGGGCCTTATATTTGGTGACATAGTTTTCTAACAAAATTAATTTTTATCATGAAAGAAATCACTAACTTTAGTAGTGTTGGGTATAAAATACCCCCAGCCGAAGTTTGTAAAAGACCGATCCTTCGGGGCTCTTCCGGCTCCCGACCTTGTATGTGGCACCTCTCCGAACTCCCTCGGCCGTCCGAACTTCTTCGACAATGGACTTCTGCGTTCACCCACCGGGCCGCCCCAAAGGCCCTCTGGGCCTCACTAATAGTCGACCTCCTACAGTAGCCAACCATTCCCGAGTCTCTCCCAGACTTCTTTCGGCCACGGACGACCCTACTCCGAACTTCTTCCGAGCTTCGTCAGCATCCAGCTTCTCCGACAATGAGATTTCTACAGTAACCAGACTCCTTCCAAGTTTCTACGGCGGTCAATCGCCTCCCGGATCCTAGTCGAGCTCCCACGAGAGCCGAACTTCTGCTACGAACGGTCTATTCCGAACTCCTACAGCGGGCTGTCTACCCCAGATATCTACTGTAAGCAAATTTCTTCCAAACTTCTGTTACAGGTAGACTCCAGCCGAGCTACTCCATAGCGAGTGGGCTCTGGACAAACTTCTACAGCGAGATACTACTCCGAGCTTCCACGACAACTGGTCCTCGCCCGAGATCCTACAATAAACGGCCCCCTTTCGACCTCTCGCGAGAACCGAAGTCCGTCCGAACTTCTCCAGCGGATGGATTCCAGACGAGCTTCTATGACGGACGAGCTCCAGCAACTGGGTCTCTGCGATAGTCGATCTCCGATGTCTGCCGAGCCTCCCCAGCGCTATCTGAAGTCCATCGCCGGCCGACCTCCTACCAGGCTCCCCATAAAATCGGACTTCCCCGACGGACGATCTTCTGGTGAGCTTCCCCATCAGATAAATCCCAGACGAACTTCCATAGCGATCGGACTTCTCCGGACTTCGTCAACAAAAAATCTCCATCCGAGCTTCTACAGCAGGTGACTCCCGCCTGACAGGCATCCTAGCCGAGCTTCAGCCATGACAAGAGCCACAAACCCTACTCCACTCGCTGCAATGGATTCCATGCGGTTCCCACTCTCTAACAAGCCACAACAAGAGCCACCATCCTGCTCCACTCTCTGCAACGGGTTCCATGCAGCTCCACCACTCTCTGGCAAGTCCCGATAATGGACACCACTCCACTCTCCGCAACAAGCTCCACGTGGCCTGAACGACCCCTGACGCCACTACTCTCTATAACAAACTCCACGCGGCTTCCCCTTCTTCTACTAGATCTTCACCCGATGCTTCCCCGCAAAGCATCCACCAGGCGATCCACGGTCTCCGCGGCAGATCTCAAGCTCCGGCCTCACCTCCAGTTTTCCAGGCTCCTCTCCTCCCAATGGTGATCGGGCGGAGCCAATTGACCTGCTGGTTCAGCAGATCAGAGGCCTCACTGAAGCAGTGCAGCCATGCAACACAACAACAGCGCAGGCGTTGGTGCGTTGGAGAGAACATCCGAAATTCCAAAATCCGACGTAGAGGGCCACTTGGGCCAGTCGCCCGTCTTTCCTGAAAGACAAATCCGAGGGTGGAGAGCCCTCAGTCCGATCACGATTCTACTCCGGAGGATCTCTACCTCCATTCTGTCCCGAAGACCCTCGAAACCCACAATCGAGAGGACTTCCTGGATCGAAGGCTCCAAGAGATGAACCGGCGGATCGAAGAACTCCACCATGCTCCCCCTGCTTATGGTGAGGATATCTGTACTGACCCTCCCTTTTCTCAAATGATCATGAAGGAACGATCCCACCAAACTTCAAGCTCCCCCAATTCGAAAGCTATGACAGAACCTCCGGATCCGAGCAACCACCTGAGGCCTTCCGAACAATGATGCTGCTCCATGGCGTGCCAGACGCCATTCTGGTCGAGCTTTTCATCCACCCTGAAGGGAGCAGCAAGGAACTGATACTCGACGTTGAAGTCGGGTACCATCTTTTTCTTTGGATCAGATGAGCCACCATTCGTGGCTCATTTTGTTAGCAGCCGGCATCCCGGAGAGGTTCGGAGTCCCTCATCAACATCAAGCAAAGGAGGGGGAATCTATCCGGCTTACGTCAACCGTTTCAACGTCGCTGCATTGGAGGTCTGGAACTTGACCAATCGATCGCGGATGGCCATCTGAAAGGCGGCCTTCAGAAGAACGACCTTCTGTTCTCCTTGAAAAAGAAGTACCCCAGATTTTGTCGATTTGCTGGTTCGGGCCGAAGGACATGCCCGAGCAGAAGAAGCTTCAAGATGAAGGATGAGGAGACCGGAGAGAGCGGCAGCGGGAGACTCGAGCAAGCCCGCAGTTAAAAAATGGCCGAGTGAAGCTCGCCACGCTCTCGAACTCCTCCCGGGCACAGGCGCATCCGGACTCCTCTCCGAGCTCGTAAACAGAGAAGCCCAGACCGTCAAGTTCGACGAAGCTCTCCTCCCGAGAGATTCCACAGCTACGCCCCTCTCAATGCATTGAAAACTCAAGTGCTATGGAGGTTAGAGAGCAGCTCCCAAGTCGGAGAGGATACGTCGCACCTCAAAAGCGCAACCCGAACAAATCTACCTCTATCATCGTGACCACGGCCACATACGAGGAGTGTATTCAGCTCCAAGATGAGATCGAGGAGCTCATCAGACGAGGTCAGCTCGACAGATTCATTCGACCACCGACCTGAAGGAAGGGAAGATCGACCTAGGGCCCTGCCGCAGTCGAACCGCAAGGAGGGAGGAGCAGCCAGAAGATCACCTCCAATTGAGATTATCAACTCCGTCTCGGCGGACTCGGGGGGAGCAGACCTTCCGCGGTTATAGGGTTCGAAAAATTACGAATGTATTACCAATAACTTTGTCCTAAATAAAAATTCTCTTCATATTTCCGCATTCTTTCTTTTGGTATGAGCTTATAACGACGGGAGATAACTCCCCCATACAAATGAAATTAAGCGTTAGAACAGGAGGAGAACCTCGTCCTAACATGAGCAAAGCGAAGGCCGATTCTTAAAGACGGATGGGGGAAGAGGGCCTTACAACGTCCTTATGTGCCCCCATAGCTTGTTAGGAAAGGAGAGAACTCTCCTAAATGAGAAAGCGAAGGCCCCATTTTTAAAGACTGGATGGGGGAGAGGCCCTTACAACGCCCTTATGTGCCCCCACAGCTTGTTAGGAACAAGAGAGAACCTCGTCCTAACATAGAAAGCCGAAGGTCCGATTTCTAAAGATCGGTGGGAAAGCCCTTACAATAGGCCCTATGTGCCTCCACAGCCTTGTAGGAACAGGAGGAAACCTCGTCCTAACACGAGCAAAAGCCGAAAGGGCCCCGATTTCTTAAAGACGATGGGGGAGAGGCCCTTACAACGATGCCCTTATGTGCCCCCACAGTCTTGTTAGGAACAGGAGGAGAACCTTGTCTAACACGAGCAAAGCCGAAGGCCCAGTTTCTTAAGACCGGATGAGGAGAGAGGTCCTTACAGACGACCTATTGCCCCAAGCCTTGTTAGGAACAGAAGGAGAACCCATCCTAACATGAGCAAAATCGAAAGCTGATTTCTAAAGACGGATGGGGGGAGAGGCCCTCACAACGGCCCTTATGTGCCCCCACAGCCTTGTTAGGAACAGGAGGAGAATCTCATCCTGACACGAGCTGAAACCGACTGTGGGACAAGGGGAGGACCTCGTCCCGATGCAAACAAAGACTCGATGATCGATAAGGAGGAAAGCTTCCTCAATGACTCCTCTACACTCTCACGATCCCTCAAGAGCAGAGGAAGACCCTCACTCAAACACAGAAGAAAAGAGAGAGAAAAAGAAAAAGCGATGAACTACACCAATGATAGGTGAAAAATGAACTACGTCAAAGGCACAAGAGACCTCATCTCGATGAGAGAGAAACCCTTATCGAAAATCTCTAGTCCCTAAGGGCAAATCGACACCGGCGACGATCAGGAACCTTCAAACTACATCGACGCCAAACAAGACGGAAGACAAATGGAGTTTGATAAACAACCATTTAATACCAGAATGGACAAGGTAATAGACAATTTCATTTTATTTGTTGGTGAATACACGTTACAAAGCCTTAAAAGCCAAAAAAAAAAAAAAAAAAGAAAGAAGAAAAAAGAGGCTCTAAGGAAGCCCAGTTTCTTCTGACTTCGAGCTCTCAGTTCTGGCCCTTGCTATGGATTGCCTTAAATTTTCACTTCCTCTTCTAGTTCCATCTTTTTCAGCAGCATATCCTGAACATCTGGTGGAACCACCGGTCTCGCCTCTGACTCTCAAGCCTCCTCTCAAGACTCGAACTCCGCCTCAGCTTGACTGCCTGCTGCTCGTGGACCAGCTAAACTTTCAGCCATCGTAATTCAGCTTCCTCCCGCCAAGGGCTATAGACAATTCCCATAGTCCCCTCAAGGAGCAAAGCTCGTCAGAACCTTGTGCAGGGACAGGTGGACTCTCTCAGACAGCCACCTCTGAAGGCGGGCAACTTCGTCAGTCGTCGTTTGGAGCCTCCTTCGATAGTCCTCTACTTGTCTGCTCCAGTCGACTCAATAGGCATCGTAAGTCGCCTCGGTGTCCTGCAGTTATTTTGAAGGTCGGAGAACCTCTTCGACCAGTCTTGGTCGCGGTCAGTCTGACTGTGAGCCGGGACGAGCTCCCTTCCAGTCGATCGATCTTCTCCCGTGTGGCCGCCAGCTCGACTTTAAGGGAGCTGATCTTGGAAGCCTGAGTCCAAGATCGGTCGCTGGCACATTTTCGGAGTTCCTCAAGTTTCGTAATGAAGTCGGCTTTCTTTTGGTGTATTCCATGAAACTTTTCTTGTGGAGGTCCCGAAAGCGAGTAGCCTCCACAGTGGCCTCTGAATGGCTCTCCTTCAGCCGGTGAAGTTCGTCTTCCAGCTTCTTAGATTTTCTTGTCAACTGACGAACTTTTCTTTGGAGGTCTCGCATCATCGACTTCAAGGGAATATCCTCCGGCAGGGGAAGAGCTTCGGCAGGACACTGTCGTTGGAGGACAAGAGCGTCACGACTCAAATTAATGCAAGAAGACAAAAAGAAGAAAAAGAATACAAAAAAAAGGGGAGAGGGACCCTCCGTAAAGACGAATTTGGCTTCATTGATCAAATAAATTTCAAGTACAAGAGAATGAAAAAAAAATCACCACAAAGGAAAAAATATAAAACTAGAGGTTCCGGACCTCTGGGGCAGAAGTAGAGGGGGTCGGTGTCCCCGAAAGATCGTCAGTGGCAGCCACGGCAGTCGATGAGGTCCCGGCTGGAAGGAGACCGGCAGCGACTTCGGATGGTCTGGCTTCATCATTGGACGCCTCGTCCAGGAAGCCGAGATCCAACTCGGAAAAACCTCCCAGCCACCTTCTCTTGGCAGAGCTCGAATCCCTTGATGAAGGTGTCCTGGCCGAACTGGACCTTCAGATCCTCCATCTCGGGGAGGCTTTGAACTCCTCCACTGCTCGAACCCTTGCCTCCGAGACAGAGACGAAATCCGCACTTTCAATCTGCAAGAAGGGTCGAGGAGTCGACATAAGGGCTGAAGAATAAATTAAAGAAGCAGGAAGAAGGAAAAGGATGAGTTAACTTACTTCGAGGAAATATTCCAGAGAGTCCCAGACCCGCAGCTCGGATCGGCGAGGACGATCCTCTCAACTATCTCGGACAGAATGTATCTTTCGACCAGCCTCTTTATTAAGTCCCTATTATTGAAGGAATTTCCCCCCGGTCTTCCTCGGACCGCCGGCCCCCTCGGCGGCAACCCTGCGACTTCGACTCCTCCGGGCCAGGGTCTTCTTTCTCCTCCTCCCTTCGGTCCCGGGTGCCCCTCGGGACGAACCTTCGAAATGGGACCCTCGGTCGGGGGGCTCTGTGAAGGAGCTCGGGGGACTTCGGGTTCGGCGTCGGAAGGAGCTTCGACAGAGACGGGCATCGGAGCAGGCGCAGCCGAGCTTGTCCCTTCTGTCCTGGCTTTCTTCACCGACCCCGAAGTTGAGGCGTCTTTTCTCTTGTGGGTCTTGAGACCCTGGACTAACCTCCGAGCCACGCTTGCATCCATGTTTGCGATAAAAGAAAATCAGCATGGCTCTGAAATGGAACAAGAAGAAGGGGAAGCAAAAAAAAAGAAGAAAAAAAAAGGAGAGGGAGAGATACCGGCAGGTTAAGGGGGCTCAGGCCGACGTTAAACAAAAGTTGTTCCCTCAGAAGGTCGGGGAGGAGGGGGGCTTGATAGGCCTCGAGCTTTTTGGAGGCCTCGAGGTCGTCCCTTTCCAGGGTAGAAGCCCGACGGACGGAATCCCTCAGGGAGCCCCAAGGGGGTAATCCTAGCTCCAAGATCGGGCATCGGATATAGAAGAACTTCTCCTTCCAGTTATGGATAGAAGAGAGGGCGCCTTTCAGCAACTCCTTTCTACCGAACTGAGGGGAGAAGTACCACCAATCCTTTACCGAGGGATGACGCTTGAAGTGTAGAAGTTCCTAAACAAAGAAAGAGTCGGCCAAACTTCGGCTAAACTACAAAGAGAAAGAAACCCTATCAAAAATCTAAAGGAGTTCGGCACGATGAAAACTAGAGAAATATTCAGAAAACGAAAGAGAGCAACGACAAAGGACGGCAGCGGAAGTCGAAGTCCGGCATGGAAGGTCTCCTGGTACAAGCAGAAGCGGCCGGGAGGAGGGGTGCTAGTCCGGTCGATGGCCCGGGAAGCTCCAGCTCGTACTCCGAAGGAACTCCATATTGAATCCTTATCAGTGAGAGTTCATCCGGAGTCAAGGAGCCGGCGATGGTGTCCGACGTAAAGGCCAGACAGGGTTCGGTCCTAGCTACGGGTTTGTCTACGGTACCAGTACTATGGGGAACTGGGGCTGACAAACTCCTAGAACTGCTAGAAGATGAGATATCATAGGACATTTTAGATCAAATGGAAGCCACAAAAATCCCAAAAAATTGAGAAAATAGCAAATAGGTCCCCAAGAAAGCTAAACGAATAGAATACAAAGAAAAAAAGATGGAAAAACGTCAGGAAGTTTCGAAACTGACCTAGATTGATCCAAGAGTGCAGGGAGACGGCAAGGATGATGGAGGTCGACCCGGAGGACGTCTAAGGCCGGAAAGGATGCTAGAGAAAGCTGGAGCTCTCGAAGAAGAAGAGGAAAATCGAGGGATTCTCTCAAGCAAGGTGGAACCCCTGAAGGAGGAGAACGTGTTTAAATAGACCCCGGGATCCGGCGCAATAATGATTGCGGATCTTCTCTGGCCAGTCTGCACTCGCCGCGTATCCCACTCACCTCGACAGACTGTTGAAAATGGCTGGCAGCTGACAGAGTTATTATTACGCCATACCTAGAGCCACGCTTCGACGGAAATTCCAAAAAGAAAAAACCTTTTCCGAAAAGGCTCTAGTACCAGCGTGCCGAACGTCAAAATACCTAGCAACCATCGAGTGCGAAAATCGAGGAGAGCAGCTTCGATCGTGAGAATTTTTCTGTACTTCATTCGAAACCCGAACTCGAAAGTAGGAAAACTGGTGTTGGGTATAAAATACCCCCCCGGTCGAAGTTTGTAAAAGACCAATCCTTCGGGGCTCTTCCGGTTCCCGACCTTGTATGTGGCGCCTCTCCGAACTCCCTCGGCTGTCCGGACTTCTTCGACAATGGACTTCTGCGTTCACCCATCGGGCCGCCCCAAAGGCCCTCTAGGCCTCACTGACAGTCGACCTCCTACAACAGCAAACCATTCCCCGAGTCTCTCCCGGACTTCTTTCGGCCACGGACGACCCTACTCCGAACTTCTTTCGGGCTTCGTCAGCATCCGAGCTTCCCCGACAATGAGATTTCTACAGTAACCAGACTCCTTCCAAATTTTTACGACGGTCGACCGCCTTCCAGATCCTAGTTGAGCTCCCACGAGAGCCGAACTTCTGCTACGAACGGTCTACTCCGAACTCTTACAGCGGACTGTCTACTCCAGATATCTACTGTAAGCAAATTTCTTTCGAACTTCTGTTACAGGTAGACTCCAGCCGAGCTACTCTGTAGCGAGTGGGCTCTGGACAAACTTCTACGGTGGGACACTACTCCGAGCTTCCACGACAACTGATCCTCGTCTGAGCTCCTACAATAAACGGCCCCCTTTCGACCTCTCACCAGAACCGAAGCCCGTCCGAACTTCTCCAGCAGATGGATTCCAGACGAGCTTCTATGACGGACGAGCTCCAGCAACTGGGTCCCTGCGATAGCCGATCGCCTCTGATGTCTGTCGAGCCCCCCAGCGCTATCCGAAGTCCATCACCGGCCGACCTCCTACCAGGCTCCCCATAAAATCAGACTTCCCTGGTGGACGATCTTCGGGTGAGCTTCCACATCAGATAAATCCTAGATGGACTTTCCTAGCGATCGGACTTCTCCAGACTTCGTCAACAAAAAATCTCCATCCGAGCTTCTACAGCAGGTGACTCCCGCCTGACAGGCATCCCAGTCGAGCTTCAGCCAACGGTTCCACCACTCTCTGACAAGCCACGACAAGAGCCGCCATCCTGCTCCACTCTCTGCAATGGATTCCATGCAGCTCCACCACTCTCTGGCAAGTCCGACAATGGACACCACTCCACTCTCCGCAACAAGCTCCACGTGGCCCTGAACGACCCCTGACGCCACTACTCTCCGTAACAAACTCCACACGGCTCTGAGCGATCCACGACCAGACAGTTACAGACGTCGCTGTCAGTCAGTTACGCCTCCGTCTATAAATAAGGACCCCAGATACGTTCTTCTCTAAGCTGGTAACTCTATCTCGAAACTCTGCCAAAATTTCGCTCGAGCACTCCATTTCTGTTGAAGCAGAATACTGACTTGAGCATCAGAGGGTCTTGCCGAGCACCCCCAACTCTGGTTTAGACTTTCTTTGCAGGTCTCGATGGCGGCCGCGGTCATCCCAGCTCCAGCTTCTCCGACTTCGATAGAATTCTGCACCAACAGAATTGCTAGAAGAAGGATGTGTGTCTTTGCAGTACCCTTGTTCTAAAGGAGTGCTCAACGGGACTGATTCCGGTCATCTTCTCCGACATCCTCTTCTCCTTCTTCTACTAGATCTTCACCTGATGCCTCCCTGCAAAGCATCCACTAGGCGATCCACGGCCTTCGCGGCCAGATCTCAGGCTCCGATCACCTCCAGTTTCCAGGCAGGCTCCTCCTCCGACAACGACGGTCGGCGCGGAGCAATTCGACCTGCTGGTTCAGCAGGTCAGAGGCTCACTGAAGCGGTGCAGGCCATGCAACAGCAACAACAGCCGCAGGCATCGTGCGGTTGGAGAGAACATCGTCAGAATTCCAAAATCCGGCGGTAGGGCGGGCCACTTGGGCCAGTCGCCCCGTCTTTCCCGAAAAGACAAATCCGAGGGTGGAGAGCCCTCAGTCCGATCACGATTCTACTCCCGAGGATCTCTACCTCCATTCTGCCGAAGACCCTCGAGACCCGCAATCGAGAGGACTTCCTGATCGAAGGCTCCAAGAGATGAACCGACGGATCGAAGAACTCCGCCACGCTCCCCCTGCTTATGGTGAGGACATCTGTACTGACCCTCCCTTTTCTCAAATGATCATGCAGGAACCGATCCCGTCAAACTTCAAGCTCCCAATTCGAAAGCTATGACGGGACCTCGACCGGTCGACCACCTGGAGGCCTTCCGGACAATGATGCTGCTCCATGGTGCGCCAGACATCATTCTGTGCTGAGCTTTTCCATCCACCCTAAGGGAGCAGCAAGAAACTGGTACTTTGCGTTGAAGTCGGGTACCATCTTTTTCTTTGATCAGATGAGCCACCAGTTCGCGGCTCATTTTGTTAGTAGTCGACATCCCCGGAGAGGTTCGGAGTCCCTCATCAACATCAAGCAAAGGGAAGGAGAATCCATCCGGGCTTACGTCAACCGTTTCAATGTCGCTGCATTGGAGGTCCGAAACTTGGACCAATCGGTCGTGATGGCCGCTCTGAAAGGCGGCCTTCAGAAGAACGACCTTTCTGTTCTCCTTGGAAAAGAAGTACCCCAGAAATTTTGCTGATTTGCTGGCTCGGGCCGAAGGATATGCCCGAGCAGAAGAAGCCTTCAAGATGAAGGACGAGGAGACCGCGAGAGAGCGACAGGCGGGAGACTCGAGCAAGCCCAGTTGAAAAAGGGTCGAGTGAAGCTCGGCCACGCTCTCGAACTCCTCCCGGACAGGCACGTCGGACTCCTCCCGAGCTCGTAAACAGAGAAGCCCAGACCGTCGAGTTCGGTGAGGCTCTCCTCCCGAGAGATTCCACAGCTACGCCCTCTCCACGCATCGAAAACTCAAGTGCTGATGGAAGTTAGGAGCAGCTCCCAAGGCCGGAGAGGATGCGCTCGCACCAAAAAGCGCAACCGAACAAATTCTGCTCTATCATCGTGACCACGGCCACGATATGGAGGAGTGTATTCAGCTCCAAGATGAGATCGAGGAGCTCATCAGACGAGGTCGGCTCGACAGATTCATTCGATGCCGACCTGAAGGAAGGAAGATCGGCCTAGGGCCCTGCCGCAGCCGAACCGCCAAAGAGAGGAGGAGCAGCCAGAAGATCGACCTCCAATTGGGATTATCAACTCCATCTCGGGGGACCCGGTGGGGAGCAGACCTTTCCGCAGTTATAGGGTTCGAAAAATCTACAATGTATTACCAATAACTTTGCCCTGAATAAAATTCTCTTCATATTTGCGCATTCTTTCTTTTGGTATGAGCTTATAACGATGGGATAACTCCCATACAAACGAAATTAAGCGCATTAGGAACAGGAGGAGAACCTCGTCCTAACATGAGCAAAGCCGAAGGCCCGATTTCTTAAAGATCGGATGGGGGGAGAGGCCCTTACAACGGCCCTTATGTGCCCCCACAGCCTTGTTAGGAACAGGAGAGAACCTCGTCCTAACATGAGCAAAGTCGAAGGTCCGTTTCTTAAGATCGGATGGGGGAGAGGCCCACATCGATCCTTATGTGCCCCACAGCCTTGTTAGGAACAGGAGGAGAACCTCATCCTAACATGAGCAAAGTCGAAGGCCGATTTCTTAAAGACCGGATGGAGGAAGACCCTCTACAACGGCCCTTATGTGCCCCCACAGCCTTGTTAGGAACAGGAGGAGAACCTCGTCCTAACATGAGCAAAGTCGAAGGCCCGATTTCTTAAAGATCGGATGGGGGAGAGGCCCTTACAACGGCCCTTATGTGCCCCCACAGCCTTGTTAGGAACAGGAGGAGAACCTCGTCCTAACATGAGCAAAGCGAAGGTCCGATTTCTTAAAGATCGGATGGGGGAGAGGCCCTTACAACGGCCCTTATGTGCCCCACAGCTTGTTAGGAACAGGAGGAGAACCCGTCCTAACATGAGCAAAGTCGAAGGTCCGATTTTCTAAAGATCGATGGAGGGAGAGGCCCTCACAACGGCCCTTATGTGCCCCCACAGCCTTGTTAGGAATAGGAGGAGAACCTCGTCCTGACACGAGCTGAAACGACTGTCGGGAATAAGGGAGGACCTCGTCCTGACTCAAACAAAGACTCGATTGATCGACAAGGAGGAAAGCTTCCTCAATGACTCCTCTACACTCTCACGATCCCGTCAAGAGCAGAGGGAAGACCCTGACTCAAACACAAAGAAAAGAGAGACGAAAAGAAAAAGCGACGAACTACACCGACGATAGGTGAAAAACGAACTACATCAAAGGCACAAGGAACCTCGTCTCGACGAGAGAGAAAATCCTTATCGAAAATCTCTAGTCCCTAAGGGCAAATCGACATGGCGACGATCAGGAACCTTCAAACTACGTCGATGCCAAACAAGATGGAAGATAAATAGGTTTGGTAAACAACCATTTAATACCAGAATGGACAAGGTAATAGACATTTTCATTTTCATTTTGTTGGTGAAGTACACGTTACAAAGCCTTAAAGGCCAAAAAAAAAAAAAAAGAAAGAAGAAAAAGAGGCTCTAAGAAGTCCAGTTTTTCGACTCGACTCTCAGTTCGGTCCTTGCTATGGATTGCCTTAATTTTCACTTCCTCTTTTAGTTCATCTTTTCAGCAGCATATCCTGAAACATCCAGTGGAACACCGGCGCTCGTCCTCTGACCTCGAAGTCTCCTCCTCAAGACCTCAGACTCCGCCTCACATCCTTGACTGCCTGCTGCTCGTGACCAGCTGAACTTTCAACCACTGTAATTCGGCTTCTCCCACCCAAGGGCTACAGACAGTTCCGCCATAGTCCCCCTCAAGGAGCAAAGCTCGTCAGAACCTTATGCAGGGACAGGCTGGACTCTCTCGGACAGCCGCCTCTGAAGGCGGGCAACTTTGTCAGTCTATCTGGAGCCTCCTTCGGTAGTCCTCTATTGTCTGCTCAGCCGACTCGATAGGCATCGTAAGTCGCCTCAGCGTCCTGCAGCTATTTTTGAAGGTCGAGAACCTCTTCGACCAGTCTTGGTCGCTGGTCAGTCTGGACTGTGAGCCGGGACGAGCTCCCTTCCAGCCGGTCGATCTTCTCCGTGCGGCCGCTAGCTCGACTTTAAGGGAGCTGATCTTGGAAGCCTGAGTCCAATACCGATCGCTGGCACGTTTCGAGTTCTCAAGCTCCGTAATGAAGTCGGCTTTCCTTTTGGTGTATTCCATGAAACTTTTCTTGTGGAGGTTCCGAAAGCGAGTAGCCTCCGCGGTGGCCTCTGAATGGCTCTCCTTCAGCGATGAAGTTTGTCTTCCAGCTTCTTGGATTTTCTTGTCAACTGACGAACTTTCTTTGGAGGTCTCGCATCATCGACTTCAAGGAATAACTCCGGCAGGGGAAGAGCTTCGGCAGGACACTGTCGTTGGAGGACAAGAGTGCCACGACTCAATTAATGCAGAAGACAAAAAGAAGGAAAAGAATACAAAAAAATGGGGAGGGACCCTCCATAAAGATGAATCTGGCTTCATTGATCAAATAAATTTTAAGTACAAGAGAATGAAGAAAAAATCACCACAAAGGGAAAAATACAAAACTAGAGGTTCCGGACCTCTGGGGCAGAAGTAGAGGGGGTCGGTGTCCCGAAAGATCATCAGCGATGGCCACGGCAATCGACGAGGTCCCGACTGGAAGGGGACCGGCAGCGACTTCGGATGGTCTGGCTTCATCATCGGACGCCTCGTCAGGAAGCCGAGATTCAACTCGGGAAACCTTCCAGCCACTTCTCTTGGCAGAGCTCGAATCTCTGATGAAGGCGTCCTGGCCGAACTGGACCTTCAGATCCTCCATCTCGGGGGAGGCTTTGAACTCCCCATTGCTCGAGCCCTTGCCTCCGAGACCAGAGACGGAATCCGCACTTTCAACTCGAAAACCTACTCCTTCAACCTCGAGACTGTGCCCTTAATGCGGAGTACACAACAGCATTTACTTGCCAAGAAACATGTCCAATATTCTTTCACAGCATCAACTAATGGATCACATCTTGCATAGATCCAAGGGACTTCAATCTCTTCCTTCACCTATTTTGCATAGATCCACCAGTTGATGTCGTGAATCATTTTTTTTCGCATGAAGATACAATCTGAACCCATCTATTGGATGTATTGTGTTACTCACAGCCCAATTATGTTATTATTATTGTTATTATCTTTATTTTCCTAGTAATCCAAAATGGAGTGGTCACCTTTTATTTATGCTCTTTAGATCGTTTGAAGAGCATCATTAAGCTTTTGCAAGAAGAGAGGTTTTAACATACCTGGCTCTATTGGAAGCATAAGTGAGATATATTATTAAGTAGATACTATCGACAGCGCATGTAATAGAATTGATGGAGAGCAGCAGCACGTCCTTTGGTGAGGAGACCATAATACACCACATCAGGGTACTGAATAGTGCAATCACGTATGGCACTGATTGGAGGACTCTGTCGATTTCTTCTTGAGCACCTTATAAAATGTTGGCCTTCCAAAAAGAAGGGTAGAGAGAAAAAAAGATTGTGTCATAACATGATCATGTGATGATAAAAATAAACCAAAAACCTAATAAATAGTGAACATCAAGAAGAACATACACTGGGGCCAGGACCACTAAGAATGATACGATATTACCTGTGAAAAAAAAAACAAAATTTAGTCTCGAGGGACTTAGGAGGTTGTATTGCAACATATCTTGATTTTAGGATTATGTGCATTAGAAGTTGAATAGTGAATATTGAAGCGTGATATATAATGCTGAACTTTTCCAGATCCCACATTGGCAGGATGGGTCATATCCTTTTTATTAATTTATCAACATCAAGATGAAGGCTAAAAGTTTTTGAAATATTCCAAGATAACCTAATATTAAGCCAATATATAACAATAGAGTGATCAAAATATTGACTAAATATTCAATAATTTAAAACAAGGTTAGCCATTCCCTTAACATATAGCATAGAGCTTGCATCCACCAACAAAAACCAAATTTGCCAAATAATGGTACCAATAATGTTGTTAGTGGTGATAGTGCGAGGTGTGGGTGGGTGAGCAATTGAGAGAGAGAGAGAGAGAGAGAGAGAGAGGGAGGGAGAGAGAGAGGACACAAAGACCAGCTCCAAAAGCCAATGGGTTTTCAATAGTAATAACTATCATCTTTGGGCCGGGTGGGGGGGTATTCTCTTGATCTTCCAAGACAATATTGAAAGAACCAAGAGAATCTAATGACTCAATGCCAATATCATGGCTGCTTGAGTGCAACTTGAACCTAACCTCGCTCTCTTATATATAGCCCCAATGCAACCATAATGGTACACCTGAAGTCTTGGTACGTGTCCCTTGATTGTCACCGCAGCGAAATCAATCATAAATAACTTTTATCATCAGCCATCGATCTGTGTTTGTGATATCATGTCATTTATGGCTGTGGTATGATGGGTCACATGCATTGCATTACAATCCTAATTTGTATCTCGAGTTAATTCGGATGCAAGCTACTTTAGGTTACGTAAGTCCATCAATCTTGCACCTTATTGGTGAGTCAATCGATCACTGCCAGGGAGATGTCATGCATCATCACATGAATGAACATTCCCACCAATCCCCGTCTAACATACGAAAGCCACCCAATCAATGGACCCTCCCATAGTCCATGGGCCAGGCCATAAGTTGTAGATATATAAATGCTAATTAGGTGCACCACCATAATCTTCTCTCCATTTCCCAGTCTGATGTGGTGCGTATTAACTGGTCAATATTTTTATGATACATGCCTATCCTCACGTATTGCACCAAACCTTGACTGCAGATAGGATAGGAATTTAGTGGAGGTAGGAGAGGCGAAGGCAATAGCTTCAGGACTCTCTCTATATAATTACGTTACTTTAGGCAGGTATATGTCCTTCCTGTAGGTCTGTGATTGGACTTGAAGTCTATCATACCGTTTAGCTAGAGTCCAACGAGAAAAAGCCGTGAAGATATATTATACTTCGATTTAGGCTTAGGTCTGCAGGTACTGTTCTAGCATCAGTTGAGTATGATTGTTTCAGGCACTACAGAAAGCCCCGGCAAGTGATCCGGTCTAAGGATGCCACCTCATGAAGCAATGTGATCTGGGCATCCACTAAGATTATTTTCCTGAAAACTAGTGAAGAAAATGGATTATAGTGCGGCAAGATAAGTCAAAGAACTCTTTCGATAGCAATTTCGTTATACGAAAGCACCACTTAGATCGGGTGATCACACTTATTGTATCTAATTCATACCGGGATAAGGATCATGGACATCAGGATCATACCTACAGTATCCATATCGCATCTTTGATTTCATGTCGATGCATGGATCATGCACTCACATCAATCCGTACGGGATCCAAAAAATCTCATCCCAACCATCAGAGGTTGACAGCGACACGGCTGCATATTTTATGAGGTATAGCCCAGAGAACCGGCAATATCTGCTGGATAATTTTCACAACGAACTCATCTTTCCAAGCTATGTAGACCCAGCAAAATAGTACTACCGATAATTTTTTTTTCTCTATCAAAAAAAATATATATATATATAAAATGGTCCATATTAATAGACATTATTGGTCATCTAGTGGGCATCAAAGAGTTTCTTTTTTTCCTTCTTCTATCACAACTCCCATCATACTCTATGCATCTTAAGGCTCTGAAAAGTCAACAAATAACTAGTATGAGCTATTGTGGTGTAAGATGGCATCTTTAGTTCCATATCGATTGTGAGTCAAAAAAGAGTATGTTTTATATAGATTGGAACATTCTCTCTTCTATGAGACGCCTTTTAAAGGACAAAACCGTGAAACCTCGTGCGATAGCGCCAGAAGTCAAAGCAGACAATACCTCATACATACGGACGCGGAGGCATAAGCCAACATCCAACTATCTGACCTTTTGACCCATGACCACCAACATTGGTGCGTCTATGAGAATGCCTCTTGCCCACACATATTCTCTCTTGACTGGGAGGCTATGTTGTGATGTAGAGGACATCTTTAGTTCTATATCGGTTGTGAGTCAAAAGAAAGTATCATTTATATGGATTGGAACCTTCTCTTTCCTGTGAGGCATCTTTTAAAGGACAAAATTGTGAAATCCCGTGCACAACGGCAAAGCTAAAGCAGACAATACCTATGCATGCGGATACGGAGGTATAAGCCAACCATCCGAGCTATCCGACTTTTGACCCATGACCGCAACAGGAGCTTATCAGCTTAGTAAAAAATCACAACATGTACACACACATATAAAAAAATCACAATATTGAGATACAATATTTTTCATCATAACATCTTAACTATATGATACTCATGTAACAATTAAAGCAAAAGGAAATTATTCTCATGCTTTATGCTTCAGACTAGTGTAGTTCTTGCAAGATGCAGGATAACGTTAGAAGATTTTTTGAAGAACAAAGATAGTTGCTTCAATGCTAAGCTAATCCATGTTCTACTTCACTTCATAGTAGCAGGTGTCCCTATGTTAGGGAATGTTTATATTAGCTAAGCTTACATCTAAATACTCTAACCTGATTTAAGAGTAGGCTGAGCTTGCGACAGCACTAAAAAGCCTGATAGAATGCCTTAGCTAGGTCTAATTGACATATATGTTGTATATTATATCATATGAAGGTCATGGTGAAAAATGTACAGCCTGAGTGCAATTCATTGAACCTTGGACCAACCTCAGCAAAATATATCAAGCTGAGGACTAAATAGACTCGAGACAACATTTTGATAATATTGGGATTCATATGAGCTGAACTATAACCTACCTAGGTTGCTATCCAACAGAGCACATAATTAGTGGTAGCTATGCAAGTTGACTAACACTACAGGATTGTTTGGAGTTCAATAAGTAGAGCTGTATGCAGTTTAAGTTGAAAGTTTTGGTCAATTTACTTATTGGGATGCCTGCAACTCAAGTTGCATTCTAAGTTTAGTGATCATTGGGGCTTAAGGTATTTTTAAGAGTCATTCTTGTAATTAGACAAGTCGAATCACTGAAGTAGATCCAATGTAATTAAAAGGATTTTTTTTTTCTCCTCCCCTGCCTCTTCTACCACTGCCATCTCCTCACCTCTACACTCCATGCACTCCTATATGCTCATGGAAAGTAAATTCAACATATATGAGTCTCCAATTCTAAGAACAAAATGCCAATTGAGTCCATACCTTTTCTGGGCCTAATCACATGCTCACACACAATCAACATAATATTTGGAGTATGGTGACAAACCTAACAACTTCCAGTAATAAAATGCAAATTGGGTTGGTTGTCCTCCTAAATCTAAACGTTATATAGGCATAACAGTTAATATATAATCTGGAGCACAGCAAAAATTCTCATGTTTTTCTAAACATCCAATTCCTTTAAAGGTCGATGGTGTTTTAAATCCAAAGAGTCGTGAATTTTTTCTACTATTTTATAAAAACTTTAGTCATAAACACATAAATTACCATAATCGGCATATTGTTTTCCATGGTTTACAATGTGGTATGATTTTACAATGAGGACAAGAATTAGTCTCTTCAGTGTTGCAAAGTATGTCACTGAATACACAGTTATAAGAATGAAACTAAAAGCACATAAATGGACATCAGTAGAATTCAGAAAACAATGCCCTATCAAACTTGTCCTTCATCTGGGAAAAAAAATGATCAACTTTAAAAGAATTCATATATTAAACCATGTTATATAACAATTAAATGCAAAGAAAAACCAAATTTTTATGCTCATGATCGATGATTCGGATCATTTGTAGCCTAGCGCTGCCAATATCATTATTTCGCATACGTTTAATGCAATAGAAACCAGCAAAAGAGTTATATGACTGGATATTTAGTCATTTCAAATATCAATGAAAGTAACACTCAAGTAAGACGTCCACCATGTTCGTAACTAGGGTAGATCCACACTAAAATTATTCTGGTAGGATTTTAGATAACTCTAGACTTGATAGACAATAGCAGAGTAATGAACAGACAGGAACTACAAGACAGCAAAGTCTAAATTGGTACCACCTGCATCTCATTGTTTACATAGTGATTCCACAACTTAGATGAAATTTTCTTTTCATACTATTCTATTGCTTCTCAGAACTGCTGCAAAAATAATCAATTTGGCAGAAAATATGCGAGTATTTAAGGAGTTTAACCTCTCATAGCAGGCATGCAAAATCCTTCTTGATCAAACCCAACTTCTATACAGTTTCTTTCACAAGCTCCTCTAGGAATGTGAGACAGAGAGAGAGAGAGAGAGAGAGATTGGATTCATTAAAGCAATGCTCCTTTTAATTGTTAAAAACACTTTGTAAATTTGATAAATGAAATTTATGGCATGCAATACTTTGATAAAAGTAAGACGATGAAGCCATTTTAAGTCTTGTATTTTGTAAGTGTCCAACAAGAAAACCAGAGACAAGTAATCATGGCAGGAGCGCAATATTTTGCTTGCCTGTCTAACTATTTCTAATGCTACTGAATTTGCATGATGTTGACTTGGATTATGTCGAAGTTGAGACGTTAACTTATTCCACACAAAGTTACCATTTGAATCTCTTGTTTAAGGCTTCACCTTAACTCATTTGAGCTTGAATAACAAGATTCAGCATGTTAAACTAAACGGTAAAACCTTAAAACTATTTCCACCAAAAAAACCCTTAAAACTTGCATATCCTTCCATGTTTCTATCCTAGATATAGTATCAAGATTTTGAGAACGATTGAATTCATATCTTCATCAATTTTCCTAAATCATTTTTCATTAAATGCTGCAATTGCATTTCCAAGTGATAGGCACACTCGTACTGCTAAGTTGCTTGCTTGCAGCTTTGACAATTAAAATTGTGAAGTTTCAAAATCCTAACTTTCAACATATAAAATGCAGGACATGAAATTAAAATGTGCTAAGAAATTCCCCAGCATGCACTTTGCTTACAGTACCATTAATTGTTCCAGATTTCCAATTCCCAAAGAGAAAAAAATATTACATCTCCATGATCAAAAAAAGTGAAGTAAATAAATAGACAAGTGTTTCTACAGCTGAAATGAGGCCACATCCTAACAAGCTGAGGGCATCCTAACAAACTAAGAAATTCAATTAAGATTTAGAAAGAAAAACACTTCCACTTCGGAAATAAACAGCAGATGGTAATAGACTTGCAACATAGAAATTATGTAAACTTTATCGATACTCAGAATCTGAATACATAAATCCGTTTGGTTGGGTATGTCAGATTACAAGATAATCTGATAATTTTTAAGGATTATTTATCTGAAAAAAAATTGTGAAGAAAATTAATTTTTATTATGTTTGGTTGGTTGAAAAATTACTCCGAAAAATGACATTGGAGAACGATTACTACATTTGGTTGGAGATAAATCTATATAGGAATATGGTCAAATTTACAAATATATTTTGGAATATAAAATATTTTTTTTAATTTAATTAATTTTTATGTAATGACTGTAACCACGTGACTCTTTACATAATACTATTTTCATCTTAATTTTTTATAAAAATTTTTTATTGAATAAATTTAGAAAGATATAAGAATAAATTGAATAATTACATATGTAGTTTTATTGAGAATATTTTTGCCAAATATAGATTACTGTCATTCGAAAATTTATCAAATACCAATCTTTTCATAGTATTTGTTTTATTTTTTTTTTCAAAAAATAAATATAGGACTTATCAATTTTTTTTTATCATTTTTTTTCATGCTAAATATGAGATAATTTGATATAAAAATTATTTTTTCATGCCAGGTTACCTCTAATCAAACAGCTCTGAGAAGCTGGACAGAAATCCATTGTAACATTATAGTAACGGAGCAAATACAATTTCCATTGAAATAAACGATACAGCAATTAGACTGGATTAGATAATTAAAAAAGGGCACATGACTAGAACATAATTCTGTAGTATGAGAAATCCAGAGTCTCGTACAACAACGGATTCTACATCCTGAGCATAATTAATGCTGTAAAATGTTACCGATAGGCGGTTTTTCCATAAAAGAGCGATAGGTAGCGTGGGAAACTTAACAGCTAATTATTTTTTTTGGGGGGTAAAGAACGGCTAATTTATTTGAAATACGACCGAGTTCGAGAAGGAAAAGGGTTACCCTCTTCCCCGGTCCCTTATATAAACCCCGACGCCCCCTCTCCTCTCCCACTATCGTCGTCTTCCAAGATTCCACAGAAGATGGAGCTCCTCCTATCCCCAAAGAAGAGGAAGCTATGGCTTTCTTGCGAGGAGGAAAGGGAGCCAGCTCCGCCCAAGAAGAAGGCAAGATGGCAGGAGAAGAAGACAAGAAAGACGCCGGCCGTCGTCGACGTCAAGAACGGCCGTTCAGGAAGTTCGCCGCCGCCGGTGCAGCACCGTGCCGGACAATCTTGGTGCGGTTGGGCATCCACGCCCGGTCCTCCTGTTCGAGAAATCCTCTTCCACAGCGACGTCGACAAGGAGCAGAACCGGCTGCAGGTGAACGAGGAAGTGGTGGAGTCGTCACCATTGATGGCGATGCTAACCGAGGAGGAGGAGTCCTTGATGAAGAACCCCAAGATCGGGTTGCCGGTCACCGTGCTCGACCCCCAGGCACGCGAGTACCGGATG
>NC_025997.2:29457147-29659122 GCF_000442705.2 Elaeis guineensis | reverse complement strand
TGTAATGACGTATCATTTGATCGCGAACATGTTTAAGAACTATACGATAAATTCTCTCTTTATCGCACACTAGCATAGTTCTAAGGATTTCATCACAGTACAAGAGTTCAAAGAAGATGTAACTTTGTGATAAAAAATATCATAATAACTTTTATTCAATAATCAATAATTTATATACAAAGATGAACTCAATTATCATATGATTGATTTTAGGACACAATTTCCAACAGTTGGGGCCGAAAGCTAGGATAGGCTCGAGAACTGTTTCTGACGGAATGTCGGATTCCCTCGTCAGTATCGATGGAGTAGCGAACCGACTCTTCTTCGATGGTCGGAAAGATCCAGCTTCAGCTGCTGCCTTCTTCTTGACAGTGTGCAAGCGGATGTCGGTCGTTGAAACTCGAGCCCTTGTCTACATAGCTGCAATAAAAAAGAAAGATCAGTATAGAATTCAAAAACAAACAAAAAGTAAAAGTGAAATGGCCGACTATGTTATACCTAAGAAGGTTACCGAACTAAGTCCGACATCATAGAGAGCTTGTTCGATTATCAGCTCTCGTTGTGGTGGAATTTTCATGTCTTTCAGTCGGATGAAGTCTTTTCGATCATCGGCATCCATCCGACTATTCTCGTTGGGGCCGGTTCTTGGATCACCCCAGCACGAAGAAAAGCCCCAAGGAGAAAAAAAAGAGGCAAAGAAAAATTGGTTCTTCCATCCATGAATGGACGATAGAAGATCGGAGATGAAAGAAAGACCTTTTCTCGGGTTGAAGAACCACCAACCCTTGATCTTGGGATAAGGACGAAGAACAAAAAAAGATCGAAAGAGAGAAGGATGATGTTCGGTCTAGATAAACAGACATAATAAAGCAAAACTAATGATCAGTCGGATGGAATTTAGAGCTATTGAGTAGGACAAAGATCATAGTAATCAAGAAGATTCCGAACGAACTCTGGAATCAAAAATTGAAGACCGATCCGAAGATCCTCGACATAAAATGTGACCTGATCCGGAGGAGGAGAATTCATCCGACCGTCCGGATCAGGGGTGGAAAGTTGATACTACTCCGGGATACAATACTATTCCCGGAACCGTTCAACATTGGGCCCAGATAAGAAAAAAAATTTTATTTTCGGATCCGAAAGAGAGTCATCGACCGGATTCTCTAACTGACTATCTCGAGAAGATGAAGTCTTCTCACTGGCCATCGAAAATGAAAAACTAGAAAAGAGGAGAAAAAATCCTAAGAGAAAAATCTTAAGAGAAGGAAGGGAAACTCGACTTGAAGCTAAAGATGGTGCGAAAGACAACCTAGAAAGCTCCTAGTACTAGGACAGCAGAATCTTCTATTGTAGAGAGGCGACAAATGCAAAAGTCAAGCCTAGATGAAAGCGACTTTATATATATAGGACCTCTCAACAGTCCAAATGAAATCAGTTAAATCAAGATCTCTTCAAATGTCGATACGTGGCAACATCAAGACCGACCGTTGGTCGGACGGTTCGACGCACCTGCTTCCAGATTATGCCACCTCACTATTATCCACATGAATGACATAGAGCCAATGGTGTTTGGACACGTAGCTAAGACCTATTAGTCAGAATCAAATCGTTCAGATTTCTTGGGCACCGAATTATCTTCTTGAAATGACAGTCCAATGATACTTTCACAGTTATCGAAATAATAAAATAGCTGGAAATCTCTCATATTTCAAAAAGTCATTAATGCCAGCAGCCGAATCGGGATCGAGGCAGCACGTGACAACTCCCTACGTCCAATGCGATAAACCACGTGACAGCATGCACGTCAGTCCACCTTGAACTTGGGAGTGGGGGGCAACTGTTGGAATAATTCAACCAACCCCCGATTCCGACTATAGATCGGCCTCATAAACACAATATGCCAACTGACAATCAGTTGACTGACCGATGGTCAGCTATTTTCAACCATCAACGAACAATCATGATAACTCAGTTAATATCTGATCGATGACCATCGACATATCAGAGTTACCGACCGATGCTCATTCGAATCTCTACGACTACCGACATATAGTTGGCTTATCTTTCCACGATCACATAATGCCGAAATGTATGGAACCTACATATCTAACCATTATAAATGGTTATCAACTATGTGTCGCGATTATTAGTGGACATAAACAGTCCATTAACTCCATAATTATGGCCTGATAATTGGGATAATTGCCTTTTAGTACCATAAAAAATGGGACCACGTGCTCGACGGTTATATCTGAATCATCTATAAAAGAAAGATAAATGAACAACATTGATAAGACAATTCTGGACTGAGACTCTGTCATTTCAAATATTCTTCATCTGCTGTTCACCACTCTCCACTGACTTAAGCATCGGAGGATCTCCGTCGGATACAATTTCGATCAGTGTGGACTTCATTTTACAGATATTCTTCACAAGTGCAACAGGAGATTGACTGTAATACCACCATAACACTTCCCAACATCGATCTCTTGATAAATGGCAAGGAGGGCTTGATTCTGGACTTCTGAAGATGGGATAGTCATGGTCTCAGAATAGGTCAGCCTTCTGTCTCTCGATGAGAAATCAGCATAAGGAAAGAAGCGATGGAATTAGATCAGGAGGAAGGCCCCAACAATCGTGATACTCATATGGCGAAGGTGGCAGCCATTTCAGCCAACTTGAAGTGGGCCAGAAGCTTGGGCACCCCCAAGGCCCAGCCACATTAGTTCAACGCGAGTCTGTCGCCTGATCCAAGCACTCTTGGGCTACTGGGCCCAAGCCCAAGCAATGCAGTTTCCCCTCCCAGTAATAGCCTCGGTCTGGTGCCTAGCCGATGGAGATGGACAAGTGACATGAGATACCAGATGTACTTGCTGAGGGCGTTTCAAATCTCCCAACGTGCCGGTCTGATACAGAGGATGGTGTGGCAACCAAAGTACAAGAGCCTAAGACCTCAAATACAAAGGAGAAGCACATTGTCAGGTTGCCGCCTTGGCCGTCAAGGGAGCTATCCAAGCGTGAGAAGGTGGCCTAGCTTGCGAGGAGCACCACTGGCTTTAATAAAGATCAGTTAAGCATTTTTAAAAGAGGGGTCTAGGTGAATGGGTGGAGGCAGACGACAATAAGCGAGGCCACCAACTAGACTAAGGTAAATAAAAGGAATCTGTTGTAAGAGGAGGGTATCTTTAATCCCACATCGATTATGAGTCAAGAAAAACTTTAGCTTATATAGAATGAAACTTTTTTCTCTCCCATGAGGTATCTTTTAAACGACAAAATCGTGAGGCTCAAAATGGCCAAGACCTGAGTGGCCCAAGACAGCCTAAGTTGAAACGGACAATATCTCATGTATGTAGGAGTGGAGATCGACTCAGCTATCCGAGCCATCCGACTCTTGACACCAACAGAATGGTGCAACAGAGACTTATATGAAATGGGACCTTCTCTTCCCCATGAGGTGTCTTTTAAAGGGCAAAACCGTAAGGCTAAAAATGATCAAGATTTGAGTGGCCTAAAATAGCCTAAACCGAAGCGAACAATACCTCATGCATGTGGGCTTCACTTGTCCTAGAGAAAGATGAATATGCTATTGTGGAACTATAGATGGGCTGGTAAATCCTCCTTTATATCTAAATTCAAAAGACTTGCTCAGCTTCACAAACCAGTCATCTGTGTGTTGTTTGAAACAAGATTCTCTGGAAGAAGCCTTCAACAAGCCTGACGGTGTCTCTTGAGTAGGTGGGGGTTTTATGCTATTGAATCACAAGGACTGTCAGGTGAGATCATTGCTCTTTGGACGGGAGAGTTAGTGAATGTGGATGACTTTCACAATTGTTATCAAGAACTCTTATCAACCATTTCTGAATGTAATATGAATCCTTGGGCTTTTGGAGCTATCCATGCAAATACTCAATATGTGCAACGAAGGCAACTTTAAATGAAGCAATGACTGTAATCCAAATTGGTATCCCCACCCTCATTGCTGGAGATTTCAATTGTATTGAGGGGCTAATGACAAGAGGTGGTAAACCCTTCTCCTTTAACAAGATTGAAGTTAGGGAGCTCAAAAATTTTGTCCTCTAAGGGATTCCAAGACTTGCGGTTCATTGGCTCTAGGTATATGTGGTACAACAATCGAATGAGTTAAGTCAGGGTACAGGAGAGGATTGATGGAGCATATGCTCTGGGGAACTAGATCTTGCGATTTCCTAATTATCAAGTGCGCCATCTCCCTCACATAGCTTCAAGCCACTATACTATCCTGATCTTTACTGATGTTCTATGTGATTGCAAGTCCCCATTTCGATTCAAGGAGATTTGGCTAAATTATCCATACATAATCTTGGAATGTGGTGAGGGATGCTTGGAACACCCTTGTATGAGGTGGTGTCTGTATCACATGATTTATACGTTGGAGTTAACCAGGAGATGGCTCAAGAGGTGGAACAGAGAGGTTGTGGAGAACATTTTTAGAAGGATGAAAGAAATTGAAAAATTTATCCATGAACTTCAGTTGAAGAAAGAGAACTAAGGAAGTCTTTCGAATGATGAGATGGTGTCCTTACGGCCTTGCTTTGAAAAGCACCATGAACTTGACACTATAACATTTTTGGAGGCAAAAATCAAGGATTATATGGATCCAGGATGGCGATCGTCACACAAAGTTCTTCCACTAGTCCACCATTGTCAAAAGACATAAGAATTGCATCAGACTTTTGAAGGATAGTGCCTTGACAATGACAGATGATACCCAGATTATTAGAAGAGAGCTTCTTTAGTTCTTCAAGGCCAAATGGACAGATGATGTGGGGAGGACTGCCCCTCTTTCATACCACCAGACAAAATTCTTTCAACCTATGAGAATGCAACCCTCATTGAACAAATAAAGGATGTACAAATTGTGCAAGATATCAAGTGATTGGCACCTGACAAGGCTCCTAGATTGAATTGATTTTGTCCGGTGTTTTTCAAAATGTATTGGGGAATCATTCATCGTGAGGTTATACTAGCTATCTATTAAACAATTTTTTCTCACCTTTGCTATGCCTCTTTCTTTGAAGGATACAGTCATCATGTTGATTTTGAAGAGACCTGATGCAACTGAGCGGAGCCATTGTCACCCCATCAGTCTCTGTACTACCTTTTACGAAGTCATTGCTAAGATTTTGATAAGTAGAATGCAACCTATTTTGCCCACTTTGGTTAGTCCAGAATAGGGTGCTCTATTAGAGGCTGAAGCATATTAGATAATATATCCTTGTTGCTGCAAGAGTTGCAGAGGCCCCTGGCTCGATGTGGACTAATTGCGATCAAGATTGATTTGGAGATGGCTTATGATCAAGTGCGTAGGGAGTTTCTTGATTACACCATGAGACAATTTGGGTTCTATATGAGATCTGGATATGCTGGTTTATAGGATGTATGCGGCTATCTTTCTTCACTATCTTAGTCAATGGTACCCCTATCGAGTCCTTCATCAGGTCTGCCCTTTTTTTCTCCCTGTTCGTTTATATTGTGTGTTGATGTTTTATCCAGAGCTCCAAGGGTGGGGGTCTTGAATCATTTGTTTGTTGCATATCAGCCAACTGCAGAGTCTCCAGCCATTTCTCTTTTATTCTTAGCCGATGATTGCCTCCTTTGTGTCTGATACAAAATGCAGGTTCGATAGAGGCTTCTAGAGAGGTATTGCATGGTATTTGGTCAGAGGGTCAATTTGCATAAATCTTTCATCCGTTTTAGCCCCAAATTAAAGCCACTTGTGAAGAACTCTATTAAAGAGCGTTTGGATATGAGCAATAGAAAAATTCTTTCTATACCGCATGCGGCATAAAAAAATATACCATGCTATCTGATTGGACCATATATCCATCGCTTTTCAATGCGCATTTAATGCCAGCAGTTCCATTTTTTTGTTTAAAATTTTGAACGATATTCTTCTCTTTTTCTGAAAAAATTATGGCATCCTATGTCGATATTATGATATCTTGTATCGATATTATGACATCCTGCACAAGATGTCATAATTTTTTCAGAGGATGTCATAAATAGAAAAGGATATTTTAGTCATTGAAAAATTTATAAAAATTTTAAAGGATGAAAATATTCTTATCAAAACTATGATATCCTATGAAAAAATTATGACGTCTTGTGTAGAATGTCATAATATTGACACGGGATATCATAATTTTTTTAGAAAGAAAAATATTTTCGTCATTCAAAATTTTAAATAAAAAAGTGGAACAGTGAGCATTAAATATGCATTGGAAAGTGATGGTTATGTGACCCGATCAGATGGCATGGCGTATTTTTTCTACACGGAATGTGGTGTACAAAGAATTTCTCATGAGCGGTATGGTAATTGGATCTATTTGGATGTTCCCTTGACCAGCAAAAGGCCAAGTCTGAGTGCAAACCTTTGGGGCAGAGCATCATGAAGAGGCTTTAGGGCTGAAAATCTAAATCGCTGTCCATATTGGGGAGGGTTATTTTGATCAAATCGGTATTAAGTGCAATGTCCACCTTCCTTATGGCAAACATGATCACTCCAAAGGGGATGGTGGCATGGATGGAGCCACCAATGAGGAGCTTCTTTTGGGGCACAGCTGATGAAACTTGGAGGGTCCATCTTCTGGCCTGGGATAAGGCATTTCAGCCGATCTAGGATGGTGGTTTGGGAATACAATCTTTCAAAACAAGAGAGATACATTAATGGCTAGAACGCAGTGAAGTTCATGGCTGAACTGGATAACCTGTGGTGTGTGATCTTGAAAGCGAAGTATGGAGCATGGGATGTATGCCCCACACTATCAGCCCCTCACAACATCTCCTCCCTTTGGAAAGTTTTATCCAATCATGCTCCTATCGTTTTGTCTAATGTCAGATTGGAGATTAGAAATGGGAGGCAAATTGACAGGATGAATGCCCATGGCTGTCCTCGGTTCCTTTGTCTTGCTGGATAGCACCTATCAACTATGAAGTGCTTGTGAATCTAAATGTGAATAACCTACTTCTTCATGATGGTAGAATATGGAATGTTGAGCTTCTTCATAGTGCTTTTGATGACACATGGGCTGAGAGGGTGTGCGCCATCGCCATGCCAGGCAGCGATACTCCGGGTAGACGAAGCTGGGGGCTTTCATGCGATCATAGAGTTAGGACTAGTGATCTCCATAAAGCACGCTGTAGAGAGGTTTTGATGAGGCGGGATGTTGCATGGGTGTGGAAAGTAGGGTAGCACCCTGGAATGGCACTGTTTCTTTGGAAAGTAGCCCGGGGAAGAATGACTCTTCAACACATACTATTAAGGTGGTATGAGATTGAGTTGTCCTTCACTAGCAAACTGCTTGACTACCAAATAAAATAACTCAATGAAGAAGAATTTTACTCTAATTTTCTTATTTTGCTTGAGAGAACAAGTTTACCTTGGTTAAAAACAAAATTTGAGCACATCTAAACATTTTTTCACTTTCAACCAGAAGTGAAATGTTTCATACTTCCCAACACACTAGCCAAAAACCAATTTTTAGCAGAACAGGAAACTCAATTGCTACTAGATCAAGTCCTATCAGATGAATTCATCTTCATTTAGAAAGCTTTTCAAATCGAGGATCTAACAATACTGCTTTCACTCTGCAAACTTCACCTTCTCCCCTTGATATCCTGCCATCATTGGTGACTTCAACATTATCACCTCTAATTCTTGTTATGAAATCAAAGTTCATACTGATCGGATGAACATACATAAAGATGTCATTCTCTCCAAATTTATGCAATTGATCAGGGACATACTATGGGATGACCAGGCTCAATTATAGTTACTTCTTCAGTCACAGAGTCATAAAGAAATTCTTCTTTGAATCTTGGAAAAAGATCTCGTTCTTGTTCTCAAAGCCACAACAACCATCCAGCAATTGCAGCAATAGGCATTGGCCAGGGTATCTAGTAGAGTATGCTTATCACCGACACGGCATAAACTTATCTATATGGTCGGAGGGATAATGCGGTGTACGATGAAGGTGGTGCAATCTTGAGAAGTAAGAAGAGATGAGAATGTGTAGAGATGACCAATAACATCTGTTTTTGGATACTTTGGGAGTCCGATTATCTCCAAAGAGAAAGGATTGTAGAAGAAAAGTATACCGTTTCGATGAGCAAGTAGCATCCTGACTAGGATTCTAGGCAGGCAGCTCCTTGGAGATGGGGAAATCGAACACTGCAACAGTTGGGATGGGAATAGTCGCACAAGTAGCATGTACTGTTCTCATTGTTGTTGGCTCTGTAGAGCATCAACCATGGCTTGTCCTTGGAAAATTTGGTTATATCAAGCAGCTTGACAGAGCTAAGCACCATCTTTTGCAAGTGTCACGAAGTGCAGGGTAATATTTGAGAGGCAGGTGGTCGATGGATTGCAGGAGATCTGGTTGCAAATCGGATCATCTTCTTTCGAATTCCTCCAATGTCTTCCAACGTTTTGAAGATCTCATCCTCCGGTGTGCAGTGGTTCTTCTCGAATTCCTCCTCTAACTAGTCGAAGATTCATGCATTACGCAAGGTCGGATGTACAAAAATAATTTTTCAAATATTATAATATTTTTATTATTATTCGAATTATTATTAATAATATATTAATATTTTAAAAATAATATTTTTATTATTATTTTAAAAATAATATTTTTAAAATAATATTTTATTATTAATTTTTAAAATTAATTTTTAAAAAATAATATGTTATTATACAAATAGTATTTTTAAATTAATAATAAAAATATTATTTTTTAAAATAATATTTTAAAAAAATAATATTTTATTATTATTCTAAAATTAATATTTTTTAAATTATTATTAATAATAAAATAATAATATTTTTTTCTTTCTTTTTCCTCTCTCTCCCCAAATATTTTTTTTTCTTCTTTTTACTTTCTCCCGCCAGTAATCTCCGCGGTGGCTTTCGAATGGCTCTTCCT
Source organism: Elaeis guineensis (assembly GCF_000442705.2). Classification (NCBI taxonomy): domain Eukaryota; kingdom Viridiplantae; phylum Streptophyta; class Magnoliopsida; order Arecales; family Arecaceae; genus Elaeis; species Elaeis guineensis. Next base: position 29,650,156 of record NC_025997.2, on the reverse strand, counting down.
CAGCCGGTGAAGTTCGTCATCCAGCTTCTTTGATTTCTTCGTTAGATGACGAACTTTCCTTCTCAGATCCTGGATCATCGATTTCAAAGGGATCCCCTACGACAGGAGAAGAGCTTCGACAGGGCACTGTTGTTGGGAGACAAGAGCGTCACAACACAAATCAGTGCAAGAAAATAAAAGAGAAGAAAAAAGATGCAGAGTAAGAAAAAGGAGCTCTCTGTAAAGAAGAATCCGATTTCATTAATTAAATAGTTCTTAAGTACAAGAGAATGAGAAAAATTACAACAAAGAAAAAAAAATAAATATAAAATTAGAGGTTTCGGACCTCTGGGGCAGAAGTGGAGGAGCTCGGCGCCCCCGGAAGGTCGGTCGCGGCAACCGCGGTAGTCGAGAAAGTTCCGACTAGAGGAAGATCGGTAGCGGCTTCAGAAGGTCCGGCTTCATCATCGGATACCTCATCCAAGAAGTCGAGGTCCAGTTCGAAAAACTTTCCGACCACCTTCTCCTGGCAGAGCTCAAAGCCCTTGATGAAGGCGGTCTAGCTGAACTGGACCTTCAGATCCCTCATCTCGGAAGAGGTCTTGAACTCCTTCACTACTCGGACCCCTGCCTCCGAGACCAAGGTTGGGATCTGCGCCTTCAGCTCGGAGACCTTGGCCTCTGCCTTCTTTCTTTTCTCCTCCAAGGCGGCCCTCAGATCTGCCGAAGTTTGTCCCTCCTTCTACAGTGCCTCTTGGAGACTTGCGACCTCGGCGATCTTCTCTTTGAGGTGGGCGGCCTCGGCCAGGCGACCTTCCTCCGCCTGGACTGCTTCCTTCTTGGCGTTATTCATCGCCTCGATGTTGGCGATGAGCTGGTGTCCAATCTGCAAGAGCGGCCAGGGAGTCAATATAAAAGCTAAGGAATAAGCTAAGTAGAGAAGCGAGAAGAAGAACGAAGTAAATTGACCTACCTCGAGAAAGGACCCCAGAGAGTCCCAGACCCACTGCTCAGGATCGGCGTGGATGATCCTGTGGACGACCTCGGGCAAGATGCACATGTCGATCAATCTCTTTATTAAATCCCTATTATTGAAAGGATTCTCCTCCAGATCCTCTTTGGAGTCGTCGGCCCCCTTGATGGCAGCCCTGCTGCTGTGGGTCTTGCGGGCCAATGTCTTCTTTCTCCTCCTCCTTTCGGCCTTCGGTGCCTCCTCGGGCCGAGCCTCTGGAGTGGGAACCTCGGTCGGGGGGCTGCTTGAAGAGGCTCGGGGGACTGCGGGCTCGACGTCAGAGGGGGCATCGACGGCAACGGCCACCTGGGCAGGTGCGGCCGAGCTTGTCTCTCCTACCCTTCCCTTCTTCGCCGACCCGGAGGTCGCGGCGCCTTTCCTCTTGTGGGCCTTGAGACCCTGGGCTAGCATTCGGACTGCGTCAGCGTCCATATCTGCAATGAAAGAAGATCGGCACAGCTTAGAAAAAGAACAAGAAGAAAGGAAAAACAGCGAATGACTAAAAAAAGAAAAATACCGACAGAGTTGAGAGGGCTTAGGCCGACGTTAAATAAGAATTGCTCCTTCAGGAGGTCGGAGAGAAAAGGAGCTGGATAAGTCTCGAGTTTATTGGAGGCTTCAAGGTCGTCCCGTCCCAGGCTAGAAGCCCGGCGGACGGAGTCCCTCAGGGAGCCCCAGGGGGACAATCCCAACTCCAAGGTCAGGCAGCGGACATAGAAGTATCTTTCCTTCCAGTTGTGGATAGAAGAGGGGGCACCTTTCAGCAACCCCTTTCTACCAAACTGGGGGGAGAAGTACCATCAGTCTTTGGCTGAAGGATGATGCTTGAGGTATAGAAATTTCTAAACAAAGAAAGGATTGGCCGAACTTCAACTAAACGATAGAGGAAAAGAAATCCTATCAGAAATCTGAAGGAGTTCGGCGCTACAGAAACTAAAGAAATATTTAAGAAGCGAAAAAGAGCAATAACAAAAGGTGGAAGTCGAAGCCGAAGCCCGGCGTGGAAAGCTTCTTGGTATAAGCAGAAGCAGCCAGGGGGAGAGGCGCTAGCCCGGCCAGTTGGCCCGGGAAGCTCCAGCTCGTACTCCGAAGAAATTCCGTACTGAATCCTAATTAGTGAGAGTTCGTCCGGAGTCAGAGAGCTGGGAATGGTGTCTGGTACAAAGATCGGATGAGGTTCATCTACAGAACTAGGATTTTATGGGACTATAACGGACAAACTCCTAGAACTGCTAGAGGAGGAAGTATTGGAGGACATTATGAATCAAGCGAAAATCCTAAAAAATCTCAAAAAAATTAAAAAAAATAAGAAACAGGGCGCTCGCAGAAAATCGAACAGGCGGAATGCAAAGGAGGAAAAATGAAAGAATAGCAAGAAAAAAAAGGAGAGGTTCTGAAACTAACCTAAGCTGGTCTGAGAGATGCAGAGATGCAGAGATGGGGGTTGACTCGAAGAACGCCTAAGGCCGAGAGGGATGCTGGAGGAGGACGAAACTCTCGAGAAGAAGAAGAGACCGAAGAAACTCTCAGGCAAAGTGAAACCCCTGAAGGAGGGGAGCGGGTTTAAATAGGCAACGGGGTCCGACGCAATAATGATTGCAGATCTCCTCCGGCTGATCTACAACCGCCGCATGTCTCACTCATCATGGCAGGCGGCTGAAGGCGGCGACGATTGACAAAATCATTATTGCACCGTACCTAGAGCAACGCTCTAGTGGGAATTTCAAAAAAATCTTTTCGGATCGCCTCGATTTGAAAAGACTCCAACACCAGCGTGCCAAACGCCAAAATATCTGCAAACAACCGAGTATGAAAATTGAGAGAGGCAACTTTGGCTGTGAAAATTTCTCTGTACTTCCTTCATTCGTAACCCGAACTCGAAAGTAGGGGGACTGGTGTTGGGTATAAAATAACCCCAACCGAAGTTTGTAAGAGGCTGACCCTCCCAGGGCTCTTCTGGCTTCCGACCTTGTGCGGCATCTTTCTGAACTCTCCCGGCTGTCCGAGCTTCCATAATACCATCTGGACTCCCCCAGCAGTCGATCTTTCACAGTGCCCTCCAGATTCCTCCAACAGACGAACTCTTATCGTGCCATCCGGACTTCTCCAATAATGAGCTCCTCCATTCATCTACCGGACTGCTCCAAATGCTCTCTGAGCTTCACTATCAGCCGATTTTCTACAGTGATCGACTACTCTCCAAATCTCTTCCAGACTTCTTCTAGCCACGATCGACTTTACCCCGAACTTCTTCCGAACTTCATCAATGATCGAGCTTCTCCAGCAGCAGGACTTCTACAGTAACCAGACTCCATCCAAGTTTCTACGATGGTCGACCGCCTTCCGAATTTCATCCGAGCTTCTACAATAAGAAGTCTCCATCCTAGCTTCCACGGCAACCGGTCTTCATCCGAACTTCTACAGTAAGCGGCCTCCTTCCGGACTCCTACAAGAACCGGACTCCGTCCGAACTTCTACAATAGAATTGAATCCCAAACTCCTCCAGCGGACGAACTTCTACAATGCCTTCCGAACTTCACTATCGGTCGTCCTTCTGCTAGATTCCTCGTGAAACCAGACCTCTCTAGCGGACAGTTTTCAAACGAGCTTCTACATCAAACAAATTTCAGACGGACTTCTCTAGCAATCGGATTCCTGCCGGACTTCTCCAACCGAAAGTTTCCGCTCGAGCTTCTACAGCAAATGACTTCAGTCTACAACATCAATGCCTAAGGCACCCAACGACAGCCCATCAGCAACCTCGAAAACATCCGAGCTTCTCTCAGATTGCTGAGACAGAGAGCTATTCCACTCCACCAAACGTCCCAACCGAGCTTCAGCAGTCCGGCCTGAACTCTCTGGCAAGTCGCGACAACGGACATCACTCCACTCTCTGTAACAAACTCTGCATGGCCCCACCACTCTCTGGCAAGTCGCGACAACGGACACCACTCCACTCTCCATAACAAACTCCACGTAGCCCCGAACGACCCACTGACACCACTACTCTCCGTAATAAACTCCGCATAGCCCCGAACGGCCCACTACCAGGCAGTTACGGACGTCGCTGTCAATCAGTTACGCTCTCCTGTCTATAAAAGAGACCCCCAGATACGTTCTTCTCTAAGCTCTAAACTCTATCTCGAAACTCTGCTAAAATCCCATTCGAGTGCTCCATTTCTGTTGAAGTAGAGTACTGACTTGAGCGTCGGAGGATCTTGTCGGAGCACCCCCAACTCCGGTTTAGACTTTCCTTGCAGGTCCCGGCAGCGGCCGCGATCCCCTCAACTCCAGCTTCTCCAGCGTCGGCGGAATTCTGCACCAACAATATGTTATTATTATTCATAGTATTTTTAAAATAATATTTAAAAAAAATAATATTTTTATTATTATTTTAAAATTAATATTTTTCTTTCTACTTCAAATTGTTATTAATAATAAAATAATAATATTTTTTTATTTTTTTACTCCCCTCCCCAAATATTTTTTTTAAAATTAATATCCTAAGAAAATAATATTTTAAATTATTATTAGTAATAAAATAATAATATTTTTTTCTCCTCCTCTTCAAATATTTTTTTCCCCCTTCCTTTCCTTCCGTTGTCTTCCCTCCCCCCACCCCCACTGCATCCCTCGACTCCAATGCCATCAACCCCCCTCCTCTCCCCTCTACAGCCCCGCCCCATCGCCGTCCCTTCTTGTTCCCTCCCTCGGCTTCAGTGAATCCGATCCCCCACGGCTCCGCACAAGGACCGACGATGACCCCTCCCCTCTCCTAGCTCCGACACCACCAACTTGGCCCTGCCCCACCACCGTCTATGCCGCACCCGTTGTCCGTGCCGCATCTAGCTCCGTGCAACCACTAAACCCCCTTCCCTCCCCTCCCGCAGCTCCGATGCCACCAACCTCCCTCCCCTCCCCTCCACGGCCCTGCTCCGTCCTTGTCCCCTCCTATGCCCTCCCCCGACCCCAGTGAACCCGAGCCCCCTGGGCTCCACACGAGCACCGACAACCGCTCCTCCCCTCCTCTGGCGCGATGTCACCAACCCCCCTCCCCTCAGTACTACCAAACCCCCCGCCCCCCCTCCCCGGCCTCGGCCACGAGCGATCATCAGTGCTCGCATGGTCGCCAACTTGGAGCGGCCGAATAGAGAAGCTTGGACGATGGCTGGGGTTCGCTGGTGCTCGCGTGGAGCCACGGGGGCTGGGGTCGCGGCATTTCGTAGGGGGTTTCCTTAAATTGGTGGAGGTTTTCAATATTTTTCTATTCAGGTGGCACAACCAAACTCATTTGAGGAGCTAAGTTGGCGACATCCCAACGTTCTTTCACAGAATATTGTTATATATATATATTTCTTAAATTGGTGGAGTTTTTCAATATTTTTCTGTTCAGGTGGCATAACCAAACTCATTTGAGAAGCTAAGTTGGCAACATCCCAACGCTCCTTCACAGAATATATATATATATATATATATATATATATATATATATATATATATATATATATATATATATATATATATATGATGTCTTGCAACGTTTTGAAGATCTCATCCTCAAGTCTGCTGTAATTCCCCGGCAGAGAGTGAAAGAAAGGAACAAAGAGAGAATTAAGTGATTGTAGAATATATTTTTTCTCTACATTATGTAGCACATGCTATCTGTATATTATTATTATTATATTGAGGACAATCTCTTCTATATATTTACTTGGATTAATCTGATACCTTCAGTTTGTTGAATATTGATCTAGTTGTATCATGTTACTCCTTTTTTGTCTCTGATAAGAAAAACAGTGTTATATAATCTCAATTATATGATTTATGAAAGAGGTTTGGATAATCTAGCATCAGAGATGTTGTAAAAGGAATCGATAGATACGCTTGCTGGGATTCTCTGATGGTTTTAAACATTTAGAATGGATTTAATTAGAGATGAAAATATACATGTCTCCATGGAGTCTTAGACAGTATCATGGTAGAGGGTGCTAACTAGTTTAGTCGGTGAAATCATTGGGATTGGCATCCATAACATTGATAGGAGTACTGCGCTCACCAGCATCTTGATGCCAGTAATCTAACAGGTCTGATATACATCAGAAATTCTCAATGTAGATCATCATGCCATCCAACGAATATGTTGTCATTTATATAACAATGTATAAAATGATCTGCATTAATGCTTCATGCTTTTCTTTTCCTTCTTTTTTTAAATTTTGGTAATTTGCGTGGTTTATGCTTCAAATCATAATAGTGAGAGCATAATGCCCAAAGTTATTCCAGTCCTTTCTTGTTGCTGCATCTGGACTGTTGAGGAACCAAGAAGACATAGATATCCTGTGCATTTGAAAGATTATAAATATATTAGAAATATTAATTGTATTAGGATGTTTCAAAATATAGAAACAAAATTAGTCGAGGGTTGGTGTGGTTCTGTTTATAGAGAAGGCATGTGGATGAGAAAAGCAGCCCCAGTTGTGAGATAAGCAAGTAAAATTTATCATTTGATTCACAACATAAAATTGCCCCTTTGAGCAGAATGGCTTTTGATTGGTACGAGCTCTCTCCTGTGACAGAAAGAATAGGTTTCTATCACTTCAACCTTATGGAAATCTTCGGTCCAATTATAAGATGCTACATGTGAACCATCATTTACCATACAATGTTAGACTTTAAGTTTTCATTCAAAAGTTTTAATATCTTTGTAGATTCTGTACCCAGCCATAAGATGCAATCAACTCTTTGCTCAAAAAGTTATATTTGATTTTCTCAAAAAAAAAAAGAAAAAAGAAAAAAAAAAACCCTCCTCTTATATCATTTTCTTATGTATATACCACATAGCTTCATTCCTAGAGGAATTAAAAGAATACAAACAAAAGAAATAGAGTGTACAAAGCATCCCTTACTTAAAATATATATTATATAAAGTGAAGGGGAGAAAATTACTCCAAATGTGAGTTCCATGCAAGGTTTTCATCTTGACATATATCTCGGCTTAAAAACTTCATTTGTATTGATACTGGGTACTAGTTGATGCTATACAAAAAAAATTTCATCCCTTGCTATCTTGCATGGAACTGAAATTTTCTCATATGATTAGCATGGCGCACTCCCATATGATGCATATGATACAGAGTCATGCCATAAGTGCCACCATTAATTTGCTATAAATTCCAAGAAGAGCACCAACAGAGCTAAATAACAAACAATAGCCAGTGTCATGTGCAACGTACATACATGCGCATCATGCGGACTTGGACCTTTTCTACCTACCCACCAGTACATGACCGACCAATTACTCATCCATTGTAATGTAGGCCATGCGATCTCTGTGATTTGTGGTGCAATCAAGAAAAGGCTTTGCAGTTAATGTTGGGTCCTGACGAGCTTACATCAAGCAAAAGTTTCGAAAGGCACACTCTGTGGGGTCAATGTTCAATACTCATCCACAACAGCCGTACCAACTTACTTGGAGCTTAAACTATCCTGGTTTAGGCCAGCACTAGCATGGTTTAAATTACCAGGAAAAAAAAAAAAAAGAATATAAATGAAATGAAATAAACTACTCTAATTTTGATTTTCCAAGAAAATGATGAACAATATACTCTAGCATAATGCAAATATCCTTCCACTTCAACATTGGTAAAACATTTATGCTAATGACTGTAGGACAAATGTAGGTCTTTTGGGACAAACCATACTAGAACAAATAACCCCAAATGAAGTATTCTTGACTTAGAAAGCTTTTCTGAATCGAGGATCGAGCCATACTGCTTTCACGTTGCAAAATTCAGTTGTTGTCCCGCCATCACCAGCTGAAACTGCTTACATATTCTCGTGAATCGAATTTTCCAATGAAAGAACATGAAAACACGATGAAGCCCTTCTCTCCAAATTTATGAAACCATTCATTTTGATGGAGCCTCTTCATCTCCTTAAACGTCTCGGATTTTTTCCACTTAACCAAATCCTACCTCGGCAAGCTCCTTCACAACTACTTCCTCCTTCACAAAATCACAACACAATAACTTGTTACGATCCCACATAAAGATCATGCTCTCGCAACCACAGCTACATTGACCATCACCACAATTGCAACGACTGACGACATGAAAGGTACCGAGCGAAGCATCGACATTGTTAAAAAAGCATCCTTGAGGCCCACTTCTGGTCACCTACACAGCGTAAACTTACCTTTTATGGTCGAAGAGTAAACACGGGACACGGCAAAGATGGTGCAATCAGGAGAGGTGGGAACACTTGAGAATGTATAGACCTGATTGGCAATATCTACTTTCTTCTTGTTGCTTCAATGATATATCCGTGCGTCTTTTTTTTTTTTCTTGCTTCAGTGATCCATCTGTCCATCTTCTTTCTTCAAGTGCCATACCTACCTAACAAAATAGTTAAAAGTGAAAAAGAGAGAATTTAAATGATTGTTAGATGATATCTTAATTAGCAAACATGATTGTGTTCTGTTGTCTGAGAATAATGCATGTCGGGTATGTATATCTATTGGATAGCAAACATGTCGCTGTTCTTCACCTTCGTCCTCGACCTCCCAATCTCCCCCCATGGCGATTTCTGAGCTCTGGCGACCCTGCTGGCGGCGGCTGCGGAGGGGGAGGAGGTGGTGGAGCAGAGGAGCCGGTTGGGAAGCTCGGGGTTCTCCTCCAGAGCGGGCGATTCCAGGCCTCTCTAACCCTCGCCAAAGCCCTAATTTGCTCCCACAAAACGCTATTCCCCTCTCCTTTCCACCTCTACCAAGCCCTCTCCCTCTCCTTCCCTTCTCCAATCCCCTCCGCCGCCAGTCTCCTCGTCGCTGCCTGCGCCCACCTCAAATTGCCCGACGACGGCCTCCATCTCGTCTCACACGTCGCCGAGAGCCACCACCCCTTCCCCTCTCTCACCTCCTGTAATCTTCTTCTCGAAACCGTCGTTTCTCTGGGAAGATACTCCGATGCCCAATCCCTCTTCTCCCAGATCGTGGCCTCCGGGACTAGTCCCGATACTTTCACCTATAACAAGCTTATACAATCGAAGGTCAAATCGGGCGATCTCAATGGAGCATTGGCATTGTTGGAGCAGATGGAGAGGAAACATCAGCTAAAGCCCAACGCTTTCACATACAATGTCTTGATCTCTGGTATGTGGAAGGAGCGTCGAGGGAAGGATGCCGTCAAGCTGTTTGACGAAATGCTTGAGAGAAGAATTTCACCGACCCGAGTCACGTATAACACTATGGTCGATGGATACTGCAAAGCTGGAAATTTGGATGCTGCTTTTGGTTTTCGTGACCAAATGTTGAATGCAGGATTCAAGCTGAACATGATAACCTGCAATGCTTTGATTTCTGGGCTCTGTCTTGCCGACCGTATGGAGGAGTGCAGAAAGGTGTTGGAAGAGATGGAGGCAAATGGGCTCGTGCCGGATGGGTTTACTCATAGTATTTTATTCAACGAGCATGCAGAGTGTGGGAGTTCAGAAGCCTCTCTGGCGCTCTCTGAAGAAATAGCAGGGAAAGGTGTCAAGATAGGGGACTACACATGTAGCATTCTGCTGAATAGGCTTTGCAAGGATGGGAAGGTTTCAAAGGCAGAAGAGATCTTGGAGAGGCTGGTGGAGAAGGGGATGGTTCCAACAACGGTGATATACAATACCATTGTCGATGGACACCGTCGGGTTGGCAACCTGGAGGCAGCATTCTCAGTGGTGAGGAGGATGGAATTGCATGGACTGAAAACAAATTGTATAACTTACAATTCACTCGTGAATGGGTTGTGTAAATTGCAGAGGACGGCTGAGGCGGAGGAATTGGTGATGGAGATGGGAAAGAATGGAGTGTCCCCAAGTGTGGAGACGTACAATATCCTCATTGATGCCTATGGACGGGCTGGCCGGTTCGAGAGGTGTTTAGAAATTCTTGATGAGATGCAAGAGAAGATGGGGCTTAAGCCAAACGTGGTATCTTATGGCTCTCTCGTGAATCGCTTGTGCAAGAAGGGAAAGGTCCTTGAAGCAGAAGCGATCTTCCATGACATGGCAAATAGAGAAATTTCACCCAATGTGCAGGTCTATAACATGCTTATCGATGCATATTGTGCGGTAGGTAGGATCCAGAAAGCTCGTACGCTGATTGAGGACATGAAGAGAAGAGGGACCTCTCCGAGTATCGTAACTTATAATGCTCTCATAAAAGGTCTCTGTAAAGAAGGGCGTATATCTGAAGCTGAAGAACTGATACTTTGTTTAGATGATGAAGATCTAATGCCAGATGTAGTTACGTGCAATATAATGATCTCTGCGCACTGCAATATTGGCGATACGCATAGAGCTTTGGAGGTATATGAAGAGATGGAGAAGTTAGGAATCAAACCAACTCCAATCACATATCATGCATTAATAAGCGCAGTGTGTAATGAAGGAAGGATGGAAGAAGTTGATAAGTTACATCAACAGATGTTGCAGAGGAATATGGCTCCTAATAGGGGCATTTATAACTTACTTTTACATGGGTATGCAAAATGTGGAGATGAATGCAAGGTTCTTTCTTTACAGAAGGAGATGGCAGAGAGGGGCATATTAGCTGAAGAGATGACCAAAAATAATTTGGTAATGGATTAATTTGCAGTTCAGATGTGAGTGGCATCTTGCTCGATATAGAAATGGAAACTTAAACCATCAGTGTTGCTGGTAATTTGCTGTTCGAAGGGGGATCCGAAGCTACATGATGGCCTTCAAGACCTTCTCCCTTTTTATGGTTGCTTGCCAAATTATAAGATGGACAGAAAAACAAAGAAATAAAAACAGTGAAGCCGCCTTGTAAAGGAGTTAAGTATGCTGTGTATGGAAGAACCGTAAATTAAAAGAGAAAAGAGAGCACGAATCTTTTACTCATGACCAAGCAATAAACTGGATGCTTGGTAAGGGATCCAAGCAAAAAAGGAAATGCAAACAGAGAACAAGAATACAAGGGAACAGAAACAGCGGCAAAGTGCTGTAATTCTTTTACACGGTGAAAGGCGTCTCTTCTATAGACAGCTGCTGAATACTACTTTCCTGTGAACTGAGGACACTTGAATAATAGTTGAATGGACCTGGGAGCTCCTTTTGGTTGAAACTAAATCCCGACGTACGGGACTTCCTGATTTTATAGTGGAGATATGCTTCCAACTCTGCATATCATTCTTCAGATTATGTTTGAAATGTTGGTTAAATAATAATAATAATAATAACAATAATAACAATAATAATAATAATAATAATAATAAGAGCATGACCTATGGTAGACCTATTCTACGTTTTACTCCATTATATGGGAATCAGGGTACTGATAACTAATGCCTTTTATGGGGTTAGATAAGTAAAATCTTCTTGTAATCTCTTTTGAACTTTGAATTCTGTTCCTCTGAGTCTTATACTTGCTGGGGTTATTTATTTCTGGTTATCTTTGTTGCGTTTGCATATTTGGAGCAAATGCATAAATCATTAAATTGTGATTAGCATCTTTCTTTTTCTTATCATCCTTTATTGTACTGTACCAAACAATGAAATTTGAAGCACCTTCATTGAGGCTTTCTTTCAATTGTTGATAGAGCAAAGTTTGCAGGACCATCTCGAACTATCCTTCTTGGAGCATACGGAGCCATGCCAGCAATGGATGGGGATGGTTCCAGCAATCAAAATGAAAAATCAGAAATTGATAAAAGAGGAGGAAAGGGAGAAGAAAAGTGAGGAAGAATAGAGGGGTGGAGGGAAAAAGAGGACAAGGGAGAGAAGGCCGTTGGAGACTTTCAGAGCCAGAGGAGAAGCTCCATCCTCCTCCCAATCTGCTAATTTTAATTGAAAATCTAAAAAAAAAATGATGAAATCCACAGTGGTGAGCATGAAAAATCAGTTATTATGGTGCAATTTTCACCCTCTATAAACAATTGTACATGTAGAATTATCGAACTCCAAATACCTAGTCGATGGATGCCCACTTTCTGATACTACAGATTGAGAAATACTTTGTGCACCGCAGACGGTGCAGCTCGTGCACATCACCCACGGTGATTGGCTCACGCGCGGGGTCAGATGCAGCTTGTATGCACCGTCCGCGGTGATTGGCTCACGCACGGAGCCGGATGCAGTGCAGAAAAAAAAAAAAAATTTCGCCAGCCTCACACAGGAGCCAACCACCATGGGCGGTGCGCATTAAGCTGCACCGCCCATGGTGCATGAAATATTTCTCCTACAGATTCTTTTGATGTCTCATACTTCTAATTTTTAAAATATTTAGACAAAGCAGTTCCGAATTACTCTCATAACGCAAGCTCTGGATTAGTTGTGCATCCTCCTCTTTTAGTGGATGTCGGGTTCCCATCTCTAACATCCAATGTGATTGTCTGGAAACAGAAGACCGATGTGTTTGAAATGGCGCACCATCCAACAGACTGCAAGTCCTTAAAATGTGTACTGTGCAATCTTACTCATCTTGGGGTAGCAGGACTAGCAGCCTCTTCTCGTCCTTATCATATTCTCCCTTCCTTCTTTGTTCAGTTGAATACATGGATTCATCGTGTTTACGGGGCGCTTCATAGGGAGGAATAGTGAGTTCAGGGAAATTTTATGTGAGATGATAAGAGCATTGCCACACCTCTTCTAGTTCTAATTCTAAACCAAATGCCATTTCATTTGTCCTCTTTCCACTTCCTGATTCTCCATGTGTTATACAAAAAATATTCTTTATTAAACAGACTCTTGCTTTAGTTCTTCCTCTTGATGAGAAACATGAGAAGTTACAGTAGCCAAGAATGAGGATGCAAATATATCGAGAGAAACAGGAGAGAGAACCAAGCCTAAATACTTGAAGCTGCATCAACCAAATCTTGTAACTCTCATTGTCGGATGAAGGAAGAAAGAGGCAGACTGAATCATTTCTTATGTTGCTGAATATACTAGAAATTAGATCTAATAATATGATGAGACATGCCTAGGATCTTGCAGAATTTTTTATTTTCTAACTCCATAGATTATATTCACACTAAAGTCGTGATCATCTGTCTGTATCAAGATGGAAAAAAAAAAAAAAAGGGAGAGAGGATGCATTGAAGACCTATTTTGCATATGTATGTGAATTGTGCACACATCTATGCACGCATGTATGTGCACATGTTCCCATGCATGTATGTGCACGTGTATGGGTGCATGCATGTGTGTGCGTACGTGGACAATATCAAATATATGCCAACAGATATAATATTATAGTCACAGCCTATATGACATGACCCATATCAGTTCTAGTTACTCCTTGGGGATCATCTTTCACATTCTCCAACATTCATCCCATGCACAGAAAGCCAGTCCCGTCAAATACTAGCGACATGCCAAACCTTGCATCTCCGGTACAGCAATTCGATAGCAAGGCTCAGCACATTGGCCAAAGCTGCTTCTAGTTCCCAGCTGGGTTGAGAAAGACAAACTGTAAATCCGGACATCTTGGAAAATATTCGAGTAAAACTAGTGCAGGCTGGATTGGTAAAAGAATGCTTAACCTGTAATTATGATGGTATAAATGACAAAAGAAAACCTGCACTGTCGCAACAAGATATTTGGGTTTCTATTCTTTATTCATCTGACCAATTATCATGGAAAGTTGGGCACTAAAATGAATAGGGCTTCAAACACCATTTGATGCAAGAGATCAAATTAGACAGAAGTCTACAAGGTTAAAATTGCTCCAACGATCTCTAGATTGCACAAAAAAATCAAGCTAGACAAAACGCTCTTTATCATTACCAGAAGACAAAACGGATTGTCTTCGGCTTGAAAAAGATATTAACAGCGTCTGAACAGAAGAGAAGATTTATACCCACAGATTTAGTTTGTGGCCAAAATGGTATTTAAAAAATCTCCTAAGTTCTAAACACTCATGTCTTGCATGGAAAGAAGGTTCTTAGATTTACAAACTTGAGATATTTATATTAAATCTTCCTAATTTTCAGCTTGCCTTATATTTAGCAGATGTCAATCAGATAGATCATGCAAGCAGGACATAAACTATGATCTGTGAGCTGATTTGTGATGATTCTTTCATACAATTCCTAAACTGGTCATTTTTAAGCTGCATGCATAAATTGACATGACATTTACCATTTTGTGGTTAGCAGCAGTGCTGCATGTCAAGCATGCTAAGCATTTTCTCTTGTCAGAAAAGTCACCACAACAGAGACTCAAAATTTCCATCTTCCCTCAAGCAGTCAGCCATCTCCTGTTTGCAATACAATGACCAGAGCATCATTGAGATTAATAATTATTCATGTTGACACAGTAGATTAACAACTGAAAACATGGCCTTCAATCTAAAAGCTCTCTTAGCAAGCAATCCTAGTTCTTTCTTACATTTCGATAACTGAAAAATGAGACCATTTCTTCTTTTTCAAAAGGTTTCTAATCAAGCAAGCCACCATACCCAGCTTCACTCATGAGCAGTTCGCACATAAAAATGCCAGTCTTTTTTCCAACAGAGCATAGTCTCTCCATGCCCCCTTTGCTGAGAAACATTGGTTTGTTTATCCCCACACTGATGAGCTATACTTCTGACCACAGCCTGGGAACCACAGTAGCTTGATGAGCAATTTGTGGCGACCGAGACAGGGTTTATAAAAAAACTTACCAATGCGATTAATTTGCCACATCTAACCACAGCAAACTACATGGAGCACACACTATCAACTAAGTTACAATTCCCTAGGTATCATGTCAAAAACTGGAACGCTTGCACAAGTTACATGCATGGCCACACATAACCATGTCAAGTCCTTTATATTGATTTTGTTACAATTCCCGGAGTAAAATAAATTACTAAATACAGATACAGTTTAAAGACTTCCAGGACAAAAGAAAAGAAAAGAACAGAAAAGATGCCCCAAAGCTGAAATTTAACTACCTGAATAGCTTACCTTCCTCTGCTGCCATGCAAAAAAGAGATTGATGAGATAAGGAGCACCCAGCTACACATAGTAGATCATACCCACTTCAATAAGGCTGATGTGAGGGATGTTTAAGGCCACCGCTGGGCCCCTGCAGTTCTTTCGAAGGAAAGAGTAGGCAACATTGATGACAAACTTCTTTAAAAATGATGAAGTTCTCCTGGCCTTTATATAAGAGTGACCCATGATATATGCAACTCCTGCCTGTTTTGCTTCCACAAGGGCCATTAGCTCTTCTCTAACCTGTGGGTCCATAGAATCTGCTTCTGACACCTCAAATCGAACCCGCCGTCTTCGGCTCACAGTTGGTGATTCTTGCTCATATAGTGATTGCAAGCTTCGAAGTGTTTCTGATTTGCTGCTCCTCACAATGGTAGAGTCACCCACATTCTCATCAGCATCCCTCACTACCAGCCTTGAGCCAGATGTCTCGGAAGTTCGTATAACAGCCATTCTTCCTTCAGGAGATGTGTCGTAACTCCCTGACGATGTTTCCTCAGCTTCCATCTGAATGAACTTGGCAATGCTCATCACTAACTGGTTTTCGAAGTTGTCATCATCCCTCTGCACATCTTTGTACCCATATCTCACAATGCACCTGTACATCCTGTAGGCTCTGGGACCAATCCTACCTATAAGATACCGTTCGTCCACTGGAACATATGGGACTGGCACAGACTTCACACAAACAAAGACAAGAACTTGATGGAAAGCAGGAAGGTTGGTGACAAAGTGAGAGAAGATAGCAGGTACTCCTGTAACCAGCTCTGTGTAGATAAGTCCGATTCCAGGTACACGAACAATTCCAAGGCTGGGACCAAGAGTGAGGATCCATTTCATAGAGACCTTGTTTTGTAGGTCAAATTGATATTTCCTTCTAGTGCCATAGTGCCAGACATACATGATGACCATAAAAACAAACGAGAGCACAAGAGGTGCCCATCCTCCCTGGGGAACTTTCATAATTGAAGATGAAAGATAAACAGCCTCAATTGATCCAAAAAATATAAGGAACAACAAAGCAAATAAGACATTCTTTTGCCATACAAAGATGATAATCAATGCCATCAACCATGTGGTCACGAACATTACAGTTATGCATGCAATACCTGAAATTACAAAACAAGTATCCAGCTTCAAAATTAATATATGAAGGTGGCTGGTGATATTAGTTTGCATTAAGTATACAGAAGAGCTAATACTGATTCACAAAAATTAAGAGCAGAGGGAAGCATAAATTTATGCAAAGATATGTAAGCATTATTTCTGGGACAACCATGAAAATATGTAGTAATAAGAGAGAAAAATTTTTGAGCTTTTGCTTTATAATATTTATCAAGTTGATATAGTCAGTTACCATAGGCATTTCCAATAAGAGTTGTGTCATGAAAACCCACAGTGACAGCCAGACAAAGGACCATGAGAATCCAGTTTATTTCGGGTATGTAAATCTGACCGTAGATCCACCTTGATGTGTGGACAACCTTGACACGTGGAAAACAACCCAAAGCATGACACTGCTTGACAATTGAAAATGTTGCTGAGATGATGGCTTGGCTAGCAACTATAGCAGCAAGAGTGGCAAGCACAAAAATAGGCCAAAACACAGGTTCTGCAAGAGTATTGAGGCATGTGTATTGAGGCAAGCACAAAAATAACCCAAAGCATGTGTATGTTGCATATCCGAGAGTATTGAGGCATACCTGGAATGGATTCGTAGAAGCTTGTAGATACATCAGAAAAATTTTTAGAAAGAAATGCTGCCTGCCCCATATACTGCAACACCAGACAAGGGTAAATGACAGCAACAAAAGCGACCTGCACATAACAACAATGTCATTGACTTTCACAGTATAAACCACATGAATCGGGTAAGAAAGTGTACATGCAAAGATTATAGGAAAAATGCAAGTAGGTAAGACTGCATACATGACCATTCTGGCAGAAGCAAAAAAAAAAAAAAAACAGTGCCCACCTGGCCACCAAAACAAAATCTGAGTGCTCCTTCAATCAGAGAGTGAATTCTTTATGGTACAAACTTCAGACAAGCAAGGAAATTCCTTGTAGGGTTCAAAGAAATGAAAAGGAGAATGAGGTAGAGAGGAGAGGCAGAGCAGGAAAAAAAGCTTCTTTGGGGGAAGGGAGGGTGTGGAGTGACTTGAACAAACGGTAGGAAAGGTAAATGAGTATGCAAAAGGAGCCATCCGGAGCAGCAGTGAGGAACTTCCACTAACATAGTAAAGCATCATGAAAAAGCCTATGCATTTCTTCAACTTTCTTAAATCTGATTCATAGAAAAAGCATAACAACTAAATAACCGCACCCCCCCCCCCCAAAAAAAAAGGACCAATAATGCAGGTTCTCATCAGTTGTCTTCATTCTGTCTCTCGGCCGATTTTGCATGCCATCCTCTCTTTTGCTTGGCATACCACTCCTATCCGAGTCACTTGCTGCACTTGCAGCCTTCAATTAGTAATTTGACACGACCCAAATACTTCAAACTTTTCAATTGCTATTTCAGTTGTCCTTCTTTCATGATATAAACATCTATGGACAATCAACAGCTGTTAGCTCAGTTGGTTGGCACCTCTCTCTTTGGATCTTTTGCTCTTGGGAAACGTTCAAGGTTCAAACTGTGGTGGGAGCACATGACCACCGTGATACTCAAAAAATACATCACATATGCCACACAAGCAGAGGTTTATGAAGAACTAATTTTTCATGCGCATTACATTTTTCTATGTTCTCTACATCTATGCTTCATTATCTTGATTTTTCTTGCTCTAAGACGCAATGGTCATTCTCTCCTTCCTTGGTTGTTATTGGCAACTCATCTCCAATTTGCACTAGAGTGCTGCTATATTTGCCCAATAACCTCCAAAAAAAGGCAGTACACCTGGTTTTAAGTGGCAAACAAGGTGTACATGGGGGTTTGGTTGTTAATTTGGGGCCACAAAGCCAACTCTGGCCTTGGCAGTTGAAGAAAAATCATGAGTTGCAGCTATTTGGGGGAGTTCTTGGGGGAATGCCAAGCATTTCCCATTGTATTAATCATTGCTAATTTTGAAATCAACTAGTTGCAATGTCGAAAAGCCTTCAGAAAAAGATTTTGAGCAATCAACACCCATATTGAGATTGCACAAAAGCACCATCCAAACTAGTAAACCAGCCAAAAAAAAATAGAAAGATGTCATTTAGATATATGGATGCCCAAGTCAAGAAAAAAAGTTACAAGCTCATGTTGTTTAGGTGCAAAATAGGATGATCACGCTTTGCCAAACCTCTTTAACCTTTTATTAATGTAACCAAACCTCTATAACCTAAAATTCCATATCTATCAAATTGTTTTACCCATGGCTTTCCTCCAAGCTTAGAGTACATTTAAATGTCTCCCTTAAGTCACTATCATCATGCAAAGAAATCTCACACTTACCAATCATGCTTCATGTGGTTTTGTTGAATAACTCAGCTTGTTTAGCATCTGTTATTTTTCACAAAATTGCTCTTACAACCTTTGTTCAACTACTGCAAAGGTCCTGCCCAAGGTTGGCCAAACCATCTTGAACCATGTGGTTCGGGCCATACCAAAATGAACCGGGATGGTTTAGTCCCTTAACAACCACCGAGCCCCCCACCCCCCTGCGTTGGCACCATTGAGGTCTCAAACTCTTTGATCTCTCCCTCTCCCTCTCTCACACACACACACACAATTGATCTCTCCCTCTCCCTCTCTCTCATTTGATCTCCCCCCCCCCTTCTTTCCTTCTGCCATGATGGAGCACAAAGCTCCACAATACCCATCGCCGAAGACCACCGGTGAAGGTGACTCCAATGCTCCCCTCAATCATCTCCGACAGCAACTCAGATATCCTATCTTTCTTGCGCCCTCTCCTTCTCCTTCTCCCTCTCCCCCCTATATCCATCCCTCTGTCTCTTCTTCTTCTCTCTCACCCCCGGTTCTCCTAAGGTTAGGGTTAGAGTTTTCTCTCCCTCTCTCCCCCTCCCTCTCTACCCCTCCCACCTTCATCTCTCTCACTATCTCCCTCTTCCTCCCTCTCCTTCTTCCTCTCCCCCTCCCTCTCCCTTCTTGGCATGCCTAGACATGATATGGTACAGACTAATAGTGTATTGAACCAGTCACTAGCTGATACAAGCCTCAATACCAATTCGACCAACTTTGGTTCTGCTTATTACTCATCTCCTGGTAATGGTCATAAATACACGAACATTGCCTTAACTTCATTATAAATATAGCAAACCTTAAGCATTTAGTGTCTAGTCATTCTCATCTTTATATACCACTGCTCTCACACCCTCCTTTCTCATTGTTTGGCTATTTTATTTTATTGTCACTCCAGTAACATTTCAAATATGTTATCAAAACAAATTGTAAAAAAAAATCAAGAACTCAAAAAAAATAAAAGAACAAAGAGAGAGCCAAACTATAAGAGACACCTCAATAAATAATCACAATATGATAAATATGAATGATCTCAAAAAATTACTCATTTGCATGAGACCATGAATTACTCACAAAAATCATCAAATTTCTCAAACACTTTGTCTGAAAATGGACTGAAAGTCATCTACGAAATCAATATTAACCAAAAAAACATCTCTATAAGTCTGATGATCTTCAAAACAGTGCATGATCTACCTTAAGATGGAAAAGGGGCATAGACAAAGTAGGTCTATTAGCAAGTACATGCTTATTATACTACCAAAACTCAAGGTTTTGCCTGTATACACCATTTCAATATTATGTATAAGTTCTAGCATGGGAATTCCAAATTATAGTCTACTGATGAATTCTGTACATGATTTCTTGAATGTGGTGTCATTGCTCATAAAGTGTGGTTTAATTCTGTTATTGGCTTAATGTCCTCAAGCATGTAAGTATTTACTCTTATCACTTTGCCTCTTGAATTTCAATATTACATATGATATATCACTGCTATGCATTATCAGAAACTAGGCACTGTGATATATCTTAACATTTGAGGAAAATGGAAAAGAAAGAGGTAATGGGCATCCACTGGTGTTTACTATAGCAATGTGACTCAAGGGAGGCAGTAATATGAATGATCACAAGCACAACTCTATATTTAGTCATGACAAGTAATAAAAAAGGACAAGTTTGCTTTTGCATCAGTTAATATGCGTTTGAAAGAAAAGATATTTTGCTTTCATATCATCATATTCATGATGGCGCTTTCTTCTTTTAGACAATTTCTACTTGATCACTTCACGAAGACTGAAACAGATATGTTTAGCTACCACACCTTAATGGATGAATCAGTGAAGTGGCCAAGATCTGCAAACATAGCTTCAGTACCTGCAGATATCATGAAAATTTGACATAAGATGCTACTAATATATTAAAGCAACAGGAGTCTTGGGCTAGGTTCTGCAAAATAACCTGTAATACAAAGGAGTATTCCCCCTAAAGAAATCCAGCCATCTCTTCCTGTCCTTCTGAAGAACTTAATAATATAGTGTGGAGAAAGAGAATGATAAATTGTGGGGTTCCAGTGAATGACATTATACAGACCAATCACACCAATGCACAAGAGCCAAATGATGACAACAGGTGCAAATAGAAAGGCTACCCTGTGAGTACCTCTATGTTGTAAAGCGAAGAGACCAACCAGCACAATGCAGGCAATAATAATCACCTCAGCTGTGCATTAGATAATATAGCGTTCTCAGAAATTAAGCAAGACAATAATGACAATTATCAAGAAAAAAGTTTCGAAAATCTAGATGGTAAACATATCAATGAATGATATTTTACATTTTGTTATATAAACGGCTAATATAGATGTCATGACAATCAAGCATTTTCTAATGCAGCAAAACTTAGAATTACTTCTGCACAAAATGAAACTAGGGTATTTTCTCTGTAACAGGTATAAAGATATAAAGGTTGTTATTAAGCAAGTATTATTAAAAATGCTAATTAAATAATAGAACATCATGTTTGCAACCAACCACAACTGGCATATTTGCTTTAAAAAATAATTTTATTTATCTCAGCAATAATAACTCTTGCTAAGAAATGAAACTATGTAGAATTCCTGAGTTTTCATGAATGATTAGATCCAATAACAGGTGGCAAACTAGAACCAAAAAGGTAAGAATAATGGACGCAAGGATATCTAAGATGGTATCACAAAAGCCAAGAGAATTGCATGCAAAAAGAAAAGAAATGATAACAAAGATCAAAAACCACAGGAGAAAAAAGGTTTTCTTTAATTTGTGAGGTGGCAATAGATCAGGTCAGGCCTAGCTTAGCTCAGATCAAATTCAGGTCATCTCAAGAAACCTTTAACCTATAATTGACCAATTTACAATTGGGTTAAAAAGAATAAACCATGTCCGACTCATTTACTAAGGGTGACAATCGGGTAGAATGCAAGTCAAGTTAGATATAGATCAGGTCAAAAATCTGTCAACTCAAACTGAACTACTAATTAAACAAGTCAAAATCCAAAACCAAAGCTGGCTTTAGTGATCTGACCAGACCTGCATAACCCATTTAAAGAAAGGTTGAATCTGGTTAAATGAGTTGAGCAATTCTTAAATAAGTTAAGCAAGTCCTAAACTAGTGAAATGGGTCAAGTCATGACCCAACTTAATTATTAAATGGTCAAAATGGGTTTAGCAAGTCACAATTCTAATCCTGAACCCAACCTATTGAATGAACGGGTTAGGTCGGTCGACTCATTTATGATCCAGACCCATTTATGCCAAACCTGAACCTAGTTGCAGATTGAGTTGGCAGGTCAGGTCATAAATTGTCATTTTATGACGACTCACACCCAACCTGTCAACCTAATTTAAGCCGTGGCTTGTCAATTATATACCTTAAAAAAAAAAAATGAAACTTAACCAAGGAACCAAGAGGCATCCAGACGTGGGCATCCAAATAAAGTGAGAGTAGGGTTATCAGGCGGTCGCGTTCAAGTTGGATTTGGCCATATCCATATGTAACCCAAAATATATTTGTTAAATTCAAACAAACCCAAACCCCATTAAACTCTATATCCATACACAACGTTGGACCCAAAAAATGATGAATATTAGGTCGGGTTTCAGATAGAAATTGATACTATTTTCTCAAATTATTTAATGCATTCAAAATGCTACCTCATGAACTATGAAACACAAAAAAAAATATAATGATATAAAAATGTAAAAAATTGAATCTCGAAGACATCCATTCAACCATTATTTTTGTTTGTAAACATCCATGTCATAGAAACATTATAAGAATACTACCACAAATGACATAGATAGGAATTTGGTGGAACCAGATCATACAATTTTTCTACACTATTTGATTAATCTTATGATTAGAAAGAAAAAATAATAGTTACACACATGAATGTATTTATATATGTATCTATGTATTTATGTGTGTATGTATATACATATGTCTACATGTATGCATATGGTCAGGTCAGATTTCAGGTTTCGAGTATGGATCTACCTAAATCCAAACCAGACCTAATAACCAGACCTAATAAGACTTGGATCTAATTTCAGAATTCAAACCCATCCCAATGCTTATTGGGCTAGTTTTTCATATCTAACCCTATGTTTTGGGTCAGTTTTGGCTCAGGTTAGTGGGTTATTGACCTCCATTGACACCCCTACCTGAGAGAGATAAAGAAGAGAGGAGCAAATTCGAAATAGAGAAAAAAACATAGTAAACCCAAAAGCATTTTCTGCTCCACTTCTTTCTCCAATAATGTTTAATGTCTCTTAACCATGAACCTCATGACTTCCTAATCAACCGATCTATTCCTTGACTAGCCCATAATTCTGTGAGCTGTTAGCACTATCCTAGGGGCCAACGAGTGCTTCAAGGGCTAGTCCACTTTATTGTTACCCAGGGCATGCTAGCATGCTTCTAGCGTACTTGTTGATGCCATCCTAAATGTCTCTGTGCCAAACATCGCAAGTGTTGACACCATATGGTTAGTAAAGTACACAGTGCCAGAAATATTTAGCTTGCTTCAAGCCAACCATATGGTTCAACCTTTCCTACCCTTACTCCTCAACACTGAAAGCCTAAGCCAATTTGATCAAGGTTATAAAGTAGCCAAAATGAGGCCTTATATTCTACCAATAACTTCCGTATCATTACCAGTGCAAAAAAGCCACTTCATATTGCAAATGAATTAAACAAAGCCAATTAGTTTGATCTATATTACGGATGACAATATGATTAAAGACGTTTATATTGTGATTCACTTTGGATGGCCACAAATTATGCTCTTTTGGCTAAAGAAAGAGAGCTGCCTTACATACTATTATTTATTGCACTTCATATAAGTATAAAGACAAATTCTACTATATAGGTGAAAGACTCGTAAATAAAGTGTTTAATGGTGGTGAAATGACTGAAGAATGCTTTATCGGACATGATGTGGGAACCACTAGGGGATTTTTGAAACATACAACCCATACATACATTAAATGCATTTAGTAACTTCCATAAATAAAATGATCACAATTTCTGAGCCTCTTCCGGGTACCTGCTGATAAAGCTAAATGGTGTATTAGTAAATTCACTACTATGTATATACAATACCAATAAACCCTAAATACCCAAACTCACATATACATCCATGCAAAATGGATGGACCAATATTATACAATCACAAATGGCTTCAAACACACACACACACACACACGAGGAATGACTCAAAAGCGAATATTTAAAATTCAAGATTTAAGTAACATTTTAAGCTTCAGTAGTAAAGCATACTTAAAATTTAAAATTAAAAAAAAAAGTGGCAGGATGGGAGGAACCCTGGCCAAAATTGAAAGAGGGTGGGATTCAAACACAGGTCATTGGTACCACCATCATAATACCTCCCAGTTTACAAGTAACAACAGCTGTTAGACTATTGGATTAGAAGAAAGGTAGCCAGTCCATGCATCAAAGTTCTCTCTCAGGACCTTTTCTTCTTTCTTGTCTTTTTAGCAAAAGAGATAAAAAACCAGCACATGGAATTACCTAAGTTCAATACTTAGAGAAACACCTCCAAGCTTCAAATTGAATCTATTTATTCAAAAGGGAAAAGTGATGCTATAGTTTTCGCAACTATAAGTTTAACATTAAGATATTAAGTAAATTTACAAAAATCATAGTTACAAAATAAACTCTTGGAATTATTGAAAATTTCTCCAATTGTTCTCATTTTGTCTCTTGACCAAATGGTTTTCCAAATAATTCTCCAGAATGAGTCAATCCAAAACTATTCAATTATTCTGGAATTACACACAGATTTGTGATTTATTGATGAATTATTTATAACTTCTTTGAGAAATTTTTATGTGGCACAAATTAATGATACCATATATCATTGCTAATAGCAATGTTTTCTGCTATCATTTGTTATTTTGCCTCCTATACTTATTTTTTAGTTAACAAACCTTAGTAAGTCCATATTTTTTAGTTTTATTATTGTTCTAATTCTTTGTTACCTGATATCTTTTTGAATTTTTGAAAATTTTTTTTGGATATTTTCCAAATTCCAAATAATTACATCTAACTGAATTGTTCCCGAATGTCGAATTTGTGACTATGCTAAAAACAACCAGCAATTTTAAATTGGCATATATCCATATATATTTGGAGGGAGGTGGGGCTGATATTTCAAAATTCATGCATACCATCATGTAATTTCTTCGCACGAACTTGCAACCCAGAAATGGATGACAACACTGCAAAAAATAAAAGAAAAGAAAAGAAAACTTAAAATTGAGGTGTAGCATCAGACAAAATGACAATGAAATAATTATCTTGTACAAAAAGGCAACGTGTATCAAAATTAGTAAGCATCATGCAGAAAATAATAAAAATAGAGAAAAAAGTGCAAATCTATGGCATTGTTACCAGAAATTGCTGGTGTAAGAACACCATCACCTATCACCATGCAAGCGCCAAATAGAACTATAAGAAGTAAGCAAGTTCTCAGCCTTTTATGCTTCTCTAGAAACCTTTTCAATGGAGAGGTAATCATATTACGAGACATTTGTCCATGCCTATAGTAAGTAGAAAGCTCCTCATCCGCTGCCTGCTGATTAGGAAGCAAACTAAACTTTGCATGTCTGCAAAGGAGAGAGTATAGAGCAAATGGTCCTCCTATACAAAAAACCACAAATTATCAGTGCAAATTGAATAAGAAAACAAAATAAATAAATAAATAAATGGATAGTCAAAGGAAGCCTCCATGCACCTTCACCATTATCATTAGCACTCAAGACAATGATGACATACTTCAGCAATGGGATCAGAGTGAACGTCCAAAAAATCAAGGAAAATACACCAAATATTGTCTCTTCATCTTGATGATTGCGTAGCTTCCCAGAAAATGCACTTCGATACACATAAGAGGAGATGTACTCAAGTCACCATACACCACCCCAAAACTTTGATATGCTAAAAGAAACAGGTTTTTGTAGTAAGCCTTCCAGTGAATCTGCAAGTTGATGGACCAACAGATTCTCCGTTATTGAAGGATAATGTTGCATTTTATTAGATACAGTAACCATATAACTGAGAGCTTCCTATGAACATCTTGATGGTAAATTATGGTTCAAACCTAAAAGACAGTCATCATATACTACTATCAATAGTTGATTTGTATTACAAACAGTAAATTTCTATTATGCAGCCAAAGGTAGGTTACTGATTAGCCACAGACCTGAGGCTTGCATCTTGCCAACAAAAAAAAACAAAAAAGAAAGAAGAAGGCAATTGAATTGCTTTTTTTGCTTATATGACACTTCAAAAGAAGTGTTTTCCTTTGTTAAATACCTCCTATGTAACAACCCCCTCAACTCTTTCTCTAGGACACCAGAAGCACAAACCAAATACTAATGTTCAATGCAGGGATAAAGATTCTACAAATCCAGGTGTAATATCTAAAAAGCAAGAGCCTTTTCATATATATATATATATCTGTTTTCTTATAGCATTTCTTTTTAAGGAGGATTGTTTCAAGTCATATGATCATAGGCATCTCCCTGATACAGGTTCCAATGAAAATTATGGACAACAATAAAAGTATTGATTATTAGGTTTTGGTCATGAAGGACTGGCAACTGCAGAACATTAAGGTGATATATCAAATTCATGGATCTCAGCCAGCTGTGCTAATTTGTTATCTCTAATCAACTGAGATAGTTGATGGTACAAGCATACCACATAAGATCTCCCTTACTATAAAGTGAACATTGATAATATCTTTGTCACCATTTTTTAATACAAAAAAAACACATAGTGCCAACAACTGTTAGCATGATTGATTAATTGACTGACACCTCACCCCCTAAGGGGCTGCACTTCAGGAGGTCCAAGGTGCAAAACATGAGGATTGCTTTAAGGGGGGAAAAATCAGATAATAAGTACTGCTTTGGAAACAAAAATCAGATAGCAATTTGTAGCAACTATCAAAACATCGAATTCCTCAACTCAAGTAGATAGGTTGTAAGTTGCAATTATTTAAACTAATATTAGCACAAAATTATGCATGTAAGCTTCGCTGCTAAATCATTTCTACAGTACTTCTAAAATAGAAAACATACTTTTAAGCAAGGTTTTAAATCCATGGGGTTCGGTGGCGTCCTTGTTTCTCCTTGGAATGGGACATACCAATGTCCTAACCCATCCCAATGGCAATCCCTCTAGACAACCTCTGTCTCTCCTTCCTTTTTCTTTCCTTTCTGTCTTTTTTTATTTCTTTTTTCTTTCTTTTTCTTCTACCTTTCTTTCTTTTCTTTTTCTTCTTCTTTTGTTTCCTTATCCCTTCTTTTCTTTCTCTTTTTTGTTTCTATTTTTCTTCCTCTTTTCTTTCTTCCTTCATTCCTTCCTTTCATTTTTCTACCTTCCTTTCTTTCTTTCCTTTTTTCTTCTTCTTCTTTGATTTCCTTATTTCTTTTCTCCATCTTTCCTTCCTTTCTTTCTTGTGTGGATGGGTTACCTAACCTTCATCTTAGTCCCATTTTCTCACAAGAATGGGGTAGGGCGGCCGGGATACTTCCCTTCCACCGGTGCTTAAAACCTTGCTTTTGAGTATTGAAAGTTACATACTAACAAAAGTCTGATTTCCATATATTTATAGGAAGTATATACTTGACTTGTGTGTTATTTGACAAATGTTCAATTTCCTTCTTGATTCTTTTCCATTTTTTTAAGTGAAAATTCTCTGGAATCTCACATCTTGAGTTGGAAGGAAGGCCGTACAGACTAACAAGTTCCATGCACATGACCATGCATCTGATTGTGATGATGATGTATTTCTCACTCTTAACCATTGAGTATAACTAAATAGATAAAGAACAATAGATAAAATATAAACTATATCTGCATAATCTATATCTGGTTGTCGTATTAATATAATTTATGTCTGTGTAATCTATACTATGAAGATTGACATGCCCTGTCACAAGTAATGCAATGCACTCAAATTAGCAAGAGGGTCAATCATATTATTCCCTACTTTTCTATTTTGTTTGGTAGCATTTTTGCCAATTTCCACTGGCCACAACGTCCCCTGAGCCACCTCCTCAGAATTATCCTTCAACCATACAAGAGGGTTGTTCTAATCAGTCTCATCATATATTTTGTCATAGACAACGGTGGTTGCAATTCACCAGTCATATGTTCTTCCAGCCCTCTCGACAAAAGCCCGACACCTACTTTTTCGCTACCCCACCATCCGCACCCAACCCTTTTCCTCTTTATATCCTCCAAGCTACGGGATTAAACATACAAACACAAGGTACCAAATTCCAGTTGCGCTAGAAATCCCAACTTTAACTAAATTTCAAGACCTCATCCAAAATCTAAACTATTTCACAGACGACCAAAACAAAGAAATACATCGTTAAAACCATTACTTACAAATTCCCAATTAGATAAGCTCCTTTTATTTCCAATATCTATATAATCTAGCTTTAACCATCTTAGAAAGCAATTTTTTTTAACTTCAATCCCATGATATACCATGTCAAAAGAAAGTTATTAACAGAAATATCATATAATAATAAAAGTAGAGAGAGTAAAACTCCGCATATCTATGAATAAATATTAAGAGCGATAAAGTTTTGGAAAATTGGATAGCTACAGTAACACCAACACTAAACCTAACCCTAGATTAATCGGGAAAAAAACAATACACAGTGCTCACCCTCTGGTTGTCGGAAGCCATCCCTCTCTCCTGATCCATTGCGAGCGATTCCACCGCCGCCGCCGCTGCTATTATCTACCGCGGACGAGAGCGAATCAAGACGATTAGAGAGAAATCTCCATTTCAAATCGTAGGTCGCAGCAAAAGAGAAAAAAACAAAAAAAAAAAAAAATCTAGAGAGAGAGAGGAATTTGTTGGGTAAAATAGAATGGAGTGGGACGGACGATTTGAGCACGACGACACTCGGCAAATACCCACCGCTGAGCTGGATGGATGCGGTCACCTCCCATGAGTGAAAGGTACTCTTACCGCAATTCTTGGTGGGCGACTTTGCGCACTCTCTCACGCACTCAGCCTAAGCCTAACCAAATTCTACGCGATGATACAACTTCGATCAAAATAGATAAAAAAATATAAAAACTTGACATGCTTCCTCCGTCATCCTTTGATTTCAATGAGAAAAAAATACAAGCAATAACAAGAAATTTATAGAAGACTTGACCAAATGACATGGCTAAGCTTGATCTCCCATTAATCCCATGATATTCTATAAAATAAACCAAATTTCAGATCCGCGAAGCTCGATGTTTTGGAAACTCCTTCTCATGTTACAAGTCATATTCTGGCTAGGAGTTTTTTTCTTTTTTTCTTTTTTTTGCATATTTGTGTCAACCTATAAAATAATCAGACCACAGATAAGGCAATTTGGTGCTGTCTAATAAATATATTTATCGTGCTTGCATGTGAAAATAAATTACAAGATACTGATGCTATTCATATGTGGTCATCGATTTAATCCATAGCTTGTATTACAATCACAATTAGATTAAAATATTATAAGATTTTCATGATTTAGTGGTCTTTTTCTTAAAATCTAGAGGGGAAAAAAAGCTTTGTTCAAAATTACTATAAAATATAGTACTCGAGCCAAACAAGTTTGCCCACGATCTAGATTAAGATTGAATCAAATATTACATTCCATAATCATAACTATTCATATATCACATGGCATCTCCTGATTATAGAGTCCTACATGATGCACAGATATTATACTTCACGTATTCACAAAACTCATACAATAATCATGGACCATCATTTGATGCATAAATAGCCGTGGTTGTAAAATTAGATCTCATTTGTTCAACCTTGAGCTGGTGTGAAGCTCGAGTCAAATATGGTCCCCAGAGGGGATCTAGGTGCAAGTAAGCCGAGGGCGGTGAGGGGATCCCTATCATCCGTCCCAGGATAAGTAGGTAGGATGGGTGCCGAAAACACCGCGGGGGAACCGCGTGCTACTGTGTATAATCCATTCACTGAATGGCTGACCAGATGGGGCCCACAGATCTTGTTGCTTTTCGCGCATAGAGCAAGGTTCGCGTGGACAACGTACGGACGAACGAGATTTTAAAAGAATAAATAAAAGAAAGCGGTCTGTATCAAAAAATTAAAAAGAATAATTACTTGCAGGTCTGAGTTTATAATAGCATATATGTCATTATGATTAAGTTAAACGTAAAATCAAATCCCATTAGGAGTTTTAATTCCAAAAGTAGACCTCAGTGCGGAGAAATTGATGCATACTTATCTCATTTTATAAACAAAAATTCTTTTTGTACGAAAGGTTAACCGTTGATTGGGTTTGGATTGTTCTGAAACTCATCTGATTCTTTTCGGATTTTAGATCAACCATTATCTTCTACCTTCCTATTGAAGATAGCTGCTGGTGAGAGCTCTATCAAACTAATAGCATAATTAACTATTAAATCTGAAGACTGAATGTAAAGATAAGACGAGACATATCCATCCTGTAGAATATTTTATATTTTAATTTTATGGACTATACTCACATCAAAGTGATATGATTATTCATTTATATTAAAAAAATAATAATAAAATTAAATTAATTAAACTAATCATTAGTAAAAAATTAATTTAACATTAAAAAAATTTAGTGATAAAAAAAATCATCATAATACTTATTATGAAAAGTGCATAACTAAAGGTATAAAATGATGATAAAAATATGTCATTACTAAATATATATTAATTATGATGAAAATATATTCATCATCATAGAATTAAAAAAAAATATTTAGTAATGATCTATTCTATCACAAAAATTAAAATTTTATCACAATATGGTATATTTTTCATCACTAAAAATTAATCTCTAGTTGTCTTAACAAATTTATCATCAAGAAGGTTATATTTTTATAACAAAATTATTTGTAATGAAAGTTTTAAAAATTTTATCATCAAAAGGTACACTATCATCACTAAAATATTTAATAATTAATCTTCTATAAAATTATATAATGCAATATAGATTTGATGATAATATTATTTTATTATTGAGTATTATTGTTATTTATGACAATTACGTTCATCATAAATTATTGAATGTGATGACGAACAAAATTCATCCATAAAATATTATTTGATCGTGTTTATAATATGATAATATTTTTTATTAAAGAATATTATAGTAATTTTATGATGAATAAAATTACATCACTTTAAATATTGAATTTAGCTACAAAAAACTTTATCCTATAGATACTATACTACATTTCTGATGAACATATAATAATAAAAATATTTTATCACTGAACATGATGATAATTTCATGATGCATTAAATTTCATCACCAATTATTATATTTTTTGAGATAAAAATTTATCACCAAAAGTATCAAATTTATGACAAAATAATGATAAAAAAATATTTTATTATCAAATATTAATATAATTTTGTTGAGTTAAATTTTATTGTAAATAAATATATATTGCCTATACAAATAAAACTTATAAATATTCATAACATCTATTATTGTTCTAAACTTATCATCCATAAAGAAAAAGATAATATTCCATATAAAAAATCAACTCACAAACAACAAAAATAATACATTTCGAGTCATAATTTAAAGAATCTTCAAAAATATCAGAATCATAATGAACCATAATTATCATCATCAATCTGATTGCAAAATATAAAGAGTAGTTAGAGAATTATAGTATAAGAGTTACATAAAATTTTATTATTTTTTTACAAAAAAATTTATTAAATTTTTTATTAAATAATAATTTAAAAAAATATATTACCTATATTTTATCATGTACTAGGAGAGGCATGTGAAATGGAAGTATTAGCCACTATAGATGTAAGCATACAGCCATACTAGTCATTGATGGTAATAATAGTTTTATCATGAAAAAAAATCATAGACAATAATAGATGATGAGAAATGTAAATAACCAAAAACATGAATAATCAATAATCCAACATATTTCATCATAAAAATTAAGAATTTTAGTGACCGTAAGATATTTGTGATGCTATTATTTTCATCATAAAAAATATTTATAGATAACTACTAATTTTTATAAATAAAAGAAGAATACGTGAGAAAAAAATTATGCTACCAAGATTACAAATATTTAGTGACCCAAGATATTTTGTCATAAAATTTATAAAATTTTTATGAATGTAAATTTTGTCATGATATTGTAAATATTATGATAAAATTTCTCACCGTATGATAGAAATTGATGTCAAATACTTATTGACACTTATTTTTGTCATAAAAAATGGTCAAGATAAGTTCTAATAAAAATAAAATAAGAATATATGATGAAAATTTAAATCACTAAAAATATAATATTTAATGATAAAATATATTTTATCATAAAATTTATGAATTATTAATGATGCTAAATTTTATAACTGTATAGTAAATATTGTAAAAAAATCTCTCCATATGGTGAAAATTGGTGCCAGATATTCATTGATGCTATTATTTTTATCATAAAAAATGATCTTAGATAAGTTTTAACTCTTAAAAATAAATAAGAATAGATAATGAGAAATTAAAATCATAAAAAATATAAATATTTAGTGATCCAAAATATTTTATCACGAAATTGTTAATGATACTAACTTTGTCATAATATAATAAATATCATCACAAAAAAAAATTTCCAAATGATGAAAATTAGCACCAGATATTCATTGATGCTATTATTTTTATCATAGAAAGAAGTTATAAAAATATTCTAATTTTTAAAATAAAATAAAATATATGGTGAGAAATTCAAATCACCAAAAATATAAATATTTATGATACAAGATATTTCATCATGAAATTTATGAATTATTAATGATACTAAATTTTATCATGATATAGTGTATATTCTCATAAAAATTTTTCTTCATACGATGAAAATTAGGGCCTTATATTTGGTGACATAGTTTTCTAACAAAATTAATTTTTATCATGAAAGAAATCACTAACTTTAGTAGTGTTGGGTATAAAATACCCCCCCAGCCGAAGTTTGTAAAAGACCGATCCTTCGGGGCTCTTCCGGCTCCCGACCTTGTATGTGGCACCTCTCCGAACTCCCTCGGCCGTCCGAACTTCTTCGACAATGGACTTCTGCGTTCACCCACCGGGCCGCCCCAAAGGCCCTCTGGGCCTCACTAATAGTCGACCTCCTACAGTAGCCAACCATTCCCCGAGTCTCTCCCAGACTTCTTTCGGCCACGGACGACCCTACTCCGAACTTCTTCCGAGCTTCGTCAGCATCCAAGCTTCTCCGACAATGAGATTTCTACAGTAACCAGACTCCTTCCAAGTTTCTACGGCGGTCAATCGCCTCCCGGATCCTAGTCGAGCTCCCACGAGAGCCGAACTTCTGCTACGAACGGTCTATTCCGAACTCCTACAGCGGGCTGTCTACCCCAGATATCTACTGTAAGCAAATTTCTTCCAAACTTCTGTTACAGGTAGACTCCAGCCGAGCTACTCCATAGCGAGTGGGCTCTGGACAAACTTCTACAGCGAGATACTACTCCGAGCTTCCACGACAACTGGTCCTCGCCCGAGATCCTACAATAAACGGCCCCCTTTCGACCTCTCGCGAGAACCGAAGTCCGTCCGAACTTCTCCAGCGGATGGATTCCAGACGAGCTTCTATGACGGACGAGCTCCAGCAACTGGGTCTCTGCGATAGTCGATCTCCGATGTCTGCCGAGCCTCCCCAGCGCTATCTGAAGTCCATCGCCGGCCGACCTCCTACCAGGCTCCCCATAAAATCGGACTTCCCCGACGGACGATCTTCTGGTGAGCTTCCCCATCAGATAAATCCCAGACGAACTTCCATAGCGATCGGACTTCTCCGGACTTCGTCAACAAAAAATCTCCATCCGAGCTTCTACAGCAGGTGACTCCCGCCTGACAGGCATCCTAGCCGAGCTTCAGCCATGACAAGAGCCACAAACCCTACTCCACTCGCTGCAATGGATTCCATGCGGTTCCACCACTCTCTAACAAGCCACAACAAGAGCCACCATCCTGCTCCACTCTCTGCAACGGGTTCCATGCAGCTCCACCACTCTCTGGCAAGTCCCGATAATGGACACCACTCCACTCTCCGCAACAAGCTCCACGTGGCCCTGAACGACCCCTGACGCCACTACTCTCTATAACAAACTCCACGCGGCTTCCCCTTCTTCTACTAGATCTTCACCCGATGCTTCCCCGCAAAGCATCCACCAGGCGATCCACGGTCTCCGCGGCCAGATCTCAGGCTCCGGCCTCACCTCCAGTTTTTCAGGCTCCTCTGGCAATGGTGATCGGTGCGGAGCAATTCGACCTGCTGGTTCAGCAGGTCAGAGGCCTCACTGAAGCAGTGCAAGTCATGCAACAGCAACAACAGCCGCAGGCGTCGGTGCGATTGGAGAGAACATCGTTGGAATTCTAAAATCCGACGGTAGGACGGGCCACTTGGGCCAGTCGCCCCGTCTTTCTTGGAAAGACAAATCCGAGGGTGGAGAGCCCTCAGTCCGATCACGATTCTACTCTCGGAGGATCTCTACCTCCATTCTGCCCGAAGACCCTCGAAACCCACAGTCGAGAGGACTTCCTGGATCGAAGGCTCCAAGAGATGAACCGGCGGATCGAAGAACTCCACCATGCTCCCCCTGCTTATGGTGAGGATATCTGTACTGACCCTCTCTTTTCTCAAATGATCATGCAGGAACCGATCCCACCAAACTTCAAGCTCCCCCAATTTGAAAGCTATGACAGAACCTCGGATCCGAGCAACCACCTGGAGGCCTTCCGAACAATGATGCTGCTCCATGGCGTGCCAGACGCCATTCTGTGCCGAGCTTTTCCATCCACCCTGAAGGGAGCAGCAAGGAACTGGTACTCGACGTTGAAGTCGGGTACCATCTTTTTCTTTGATCAGATGAGCCACCAGTTCGCGGCTCATTTTGTTAGCAGCCGGCATCCCCGGAGAGGTTCGGAGTCCCTCATCAACATCAAGCAAAGGGAGGGGGAATCTATCCGGACTTACGTCAACTATTTCAACGTCGCTGCATTGGAGGTCTGGAACTTGAACCAATCGATCGCGATGGCCATTCTGAAAGGCGGCCTTCAGAAGAACGACCTTCTGTTCTCCTTGAAAAAGAAGTACCCCAAAAATTTTGTCGATTTGCTGGTTCGGGCCGAAGGATATGCCCGAGCAGAAGAAGCTTTCAAGATGAAGGATGAGGAGACCGCGAGAAAGCGGCAGGCGGGAGACTCGAGCAAGCCCGCAGTTGAAAAATAGCCGAGTGAAGCTCGACCATGCTCTCGAACTCCTCCTGGGCACAGGCGCATCCGGACTCCTCCCCGAGCTCGTAAACAGAGAAGCCCAGATCGTCAAGTTCGGCGAAGCTCTCCTCCCGAGAGATTCCACAGCTACGCGCCTCTCAATGCATCGAAAACTCAAGTGCTGATGGAGGTTAGGGAGCAGCTCCCAAGGCCGGAGAGGATACGTTCGCACCTCAGAAAGTGCAACCCGAACAAATTCTACCTCTATCATCGTGACCACGGCCACAATACGGAGGAGTGTATTCAGCTCCAAGATGAGATCGAGGAGCTCATCAGACGAGGTCAGCTCGACAGATTCATTCGACACCGACCTGAAGGAAGGGAAGATCGACCTAGGGCCCTGTCGCAGTCAGAACCGCTAAGGAGGGAGGAGCAGCCAGAAGATCAGCCTCCAATTGAGATTATCAACTCCGTCTCGGCGAGACGTCGGTGGGGAGCAGACCTTCCGCGGTTATAGGGTTCGAAAAATCTACGAATGTATTACCAATAACTTTGTCCTAAATAAAAATTCTCTTCATATTTGCGCATTCTTTCTTTTGGTATGAGCTTATAACGACGGGAGATAACTCCCCCATACAAATGAAATTAAGCGTGTTAGGAACAGGAGGAGAACCTCGTCCTAACATGAGCAAAGCCGAAGGTCCGATTTCTTAAAGACCGGATGGGGGAAGAGGGCCTTACAACGGTCCTTATGTGCCCCCATAGCCTTATTAGGAACAGGAGGAGAACCTCATCCTAATATGAGCAAAGTCGAAGGCCCAATTTTTTAAAGACTGGATGGGGGGAGAGGCCCTTACAACGGCCCTTATGTGCCCCCACAACCTTGTTAGGAACAAGAGGAGAACCTCGTCCTAACATGAGTAAAGCCGAAGGTCCGATTTCTTAAAGATCGGATGGGGAAAGAGGCCCTTACAATAGCCCTTATGTGCCTCCACAGCCTTGTTAGGAACAGGAGGAAAACCTCGTCCTAACACGAGCAAAGCCGAAGGCCCGATTTCTTAAAGATCGGATGGGGAGAGGCCCTTACAACGATCCTTATGTGCCCCCACAGTCTTGTTAGGAACAGGAGGAGAACCTTGTCCTAACACGAGCAAAGCCGAAGGCCCAGTTTCTTAAAGACCGGATGAGGAGAGAGGTCCTTACAACGACCCTTATATGCCCTCACAGCCTTGTTAGGAACAGAAGGAGAACCCCATCCTAACATGAGCAAAGTCGAAGGTCTGATTTTCTAAAGACTGGATAGGGGGAGAGGCCCTCACAATGGCCCTTATGTGCCCCCACAGCCTTGTTAGGAACAGGAGGAGAATCTCGTCCTGACACGAGCTGAAACCGACTGTTGGGAACAAGGGGAGGACCTCGTCCCGACGCAAACAAAGACTCGATTGATCGATAAGGAGGAAAGCTTCCTCAATGACTCCTCTACACTCTCACGACCCCATCAAGAGCAGAGGGAAGACCCTCACTCAAACACAGAAGAAAATGAGAGATGAAAAAAAAAAAGCGATGAACTACACCGATGATAGGTGAAAAACGAACTACGTCAAAGGCACAAGAGACCTCATCTCGATGAGAGAAAAAATCTTTGTCGAAAATCTCTAGTCCCTAAGGGCAAATCGACACGGCGACGATCAGGAACCTTCAAACTACGTCGACGCCAAACAAGACGGAAGACAAATGGAGTTTGATAAACAACCATTTAATACCAGAATGGACAAGGTAATAGACAATTTCATTTTTATTTTGTTGGTGAAGTACACGTTACAAAGCCTTAAAAGCTAAAAAATAAAAAAAAAAAAAGAAAGAAGAAAAAGAGGCTCTAAGGAAGCCCAGTTTCTTCCGACTTCGAGCTCTCGGTTCTGGCCCTTGCTATGGATTGCCTTAAATTTTCGACTTCCTCTTCTAGTTCCATCTTTTTCAGCAGTATATCCTGGAACATCCGGTGGAACCACCGGTGCTCGTCCTCTGACTCTCGAAGCCTCATCCTCAAGACCTCGAACTCCGCCTCAGCATCCTTGACTGCCTGCTGCTCGTGGACCAGCTAAACTTTCAGCCATCGTAATTCAGCTTCCTCCCGCCCAAGGGCTATAGACAATTCCACCATAGTCCCCCTCAAGGAGCAAAGCTCGTCAGAACCTTGTGCAGGGACAGGTTGGACTCTCTCAGACAGCCACCTCTGAAGGCGGGCAACTTCGTCAGTCGTCGTTTGGAGCCTCCTTCGATAGTCCTCTACTTGTCTGCTCCAGTCGACTCAATAGGCATCGTAAGTCGCCTCGGTGTCCTGCAGTTATTTTTGAAGGTCGGAGAACCTCTTCGACCAGTCTTGGTCGCGGTCAGTCTGAACTGTGAGCCGGGACGAGCTCCCTTCCAGTCGATCGATCTTCTCCCGTGTGGCCGCCAGCTCGACTTTAAGGGAGCTGATCTTGGAAGCCTGAGTCCAAGATCGGTCGCTGGCACATTTTCGGAGTTCCTCAAGTTTCGTAATGAAGTCGGCTTTCTTTTTGGTGTATTCCATGAAACTTTTCTTGTGGAGGTCCCGAAAGCGAGTAGCCTCCACAGTGGCCTCTGAATGG
Source organism: Elaeis guineensis (assembly GCF_000442705.2). NCBI lineage: Eukaryota > Viridiplantae > Streptophyta > Magnoliopsida > Arecales > Arecaceae > Elaeis > Elaeis guineensis. Next base: position 29,612,756 of record NC_025997.2, on the reverse strand, counting down.
CTCTCCTTCAGCCGGTGAAGTTCGTCTTCCAGCTTCTTAGATTTTCTTGTCAACTGACGAACTTTTCTTTGGAGGTCTCGCATCATCGACTTCAAGGGAATATCCTCCGGCAGGGGAAGAGCTTCGGCAGGACACTGTCGTTGGAGGATAAGAGCGTCACGACTCAAATTAATGCAAGAAGACAAAAAGAAGAAAAAGAATACAAAAAAAAGGGGAGAGGGACCCTCCGTAAAGACGAATTTGGCTTCATTGATCAAATAAATTTCAAGTACAAGAGAATGAAAAAAAAATCACCACAAAGGAAAAAATATAAAACTAGAGGTTCCGGACCTCTGGGGCAGAAGTAGAGGGGGTCGGTGTCCCCGAAAGATCGTCAGTGGCAGCCACGGCAGTCGATGAGGTCCCGGCTGGAAGGAGACCGGCAGCGACTTCGGATGGTCTGGCTTCATCATTGGACGCCTCGTCCAGGAAGCCGAGATCCAACTCGGAAAACCTCCCAGCCACCTTCTCTTGGCAGAGCTCGAATCCCTTGATGAAGGTGTCCTGGCCGAACTGGACCTTCAGATCCTCCATCTCGGGGGAGGCTTTGAACTCCTCCACTGCTCGAACCCTTGCCTCCGAGACCAGAGACGAAATCCGCACTTTCAATCTGCAAGAAGGGTCGAGGAGTCGACATAAGGGCTGAAGAATAAATTAAAGAAGCAGGAAGAAGGAAAAGGATGAGTTAACTTACTTCGAGGAAATATTCCAGAGAGTCCCAGACCCGCAGCTCGGGATCGGCGAGGACGATCCTCTCAACTATCTCGGACAGAATGTATCTTTCGACCAGCCTCTTTATTAAGTCCCTATTATTGAAGGAATTTCCCCCCCGGTCTTCCTCGGAGCCGCCGGCCCCCTCGGCGGCAACCCTGCGACTTCGACTCCTCCGGGCCAGGGTCTTCTTTCTCCTCCTCCCTTCGGTCCCGGGTGCCCCCTCGGGACGAACCTTCGAAATGGGACCCTCGGTCGGGGGGCTCTGTGAAGGAGCTCGGGGGACTTCGGGTTCGGCGTCGGAAGGAGCTTCGACAGAGACGGGCATCGGAGCAGGCGCAGCCGAGCTTGTCCCTTCTGTCCTGGCTTTCTTCACCGACCCCGAAGTTGAGGCGTCTTTTCTCTTGTGGGTCTTGAGACCCTGGACTAACCTCCGAGCCACGCTTGCATCCATGTTTGCGATAAAAGAAAATCAGCATGGCTCTGAAATGGAACAAGAAGAAGGGGAAGCAAAAAAAAGAAGAAGAAAAAAAAAGGAGAGGGAGAGATACCGGCAGGGTTAAGGGGGCTCAGGCCGACGTTAAACAAAAGTTGTTCCCTCAGAAGGTCGGGGAGGAGGGGGGCTTGATAGGCCTCGAGCTTTTTGGAGGCCTCGAGGTCGTCCCTTTCCAGGGTAGAAGCCCGACGGACGGAATCCCTCAGGGAGCCCCAAGGGGGTAATCCTAGCTCCAAGATCGGGCATCGGATATAGAAGAACTTCTCCTTCCAGTTATGGATAGAAGAGAGGGCGCCTTTCAGCAACTCCTTTCTACCGAACTGAGGGGAGAAGTACCACCAATCCTTTACCGAGGGATGACGCTTGAAGGTGTAGAAGTTCCTAAACAAAGAAAGAGTCGGCCAAACTTCGGCTAAACTACAAAGAGAAAGAAACCCTATCAAAAATCTAAAGGAGTTCGGCACGATGAAAACTAGAGAAATATTCAGAAAACGAAAGAGAGCAACGACAAAGGACGGCAGCGGAAGTCGAAGTCCGGCATGGAAGGTCTCCTGGTACAAGCAGAAGCGGCCGGGAGGAGGGGTGCTAGTCCGGTCGATGGCCCGGGAAGCTCCAGCTCGTACTCCGAAGGAACTCCATATTGAATCCTTATCAGTGAGAGTTCATCCGGAGTCAAGGAGCCGGCGATGGTGTCCGACGTAAAGGCCAGACAGGGTTCGGTCCTAGCTACGGGTTTGTCTACGGTACCAGTACTATGGGGAACTGGGGCTGACAAACTCCTAGAACTGCTAGAAGATGAGATATCATAGGACATTTTAGATCAAATGGAAGCCACAAAAATCCCAAAAAATTGAGAAAATAGCAAATAGGTCCCCAAGAAAGCTAAACGAATAGAATACAAAGAAAAAAAGATGGAAAAACGTCAGGAAGTTTCGAAACTGACCTAGATTGATCCCAAGAGTGCAGGGAGACGGCAAGGATGATGGAGGTCGACCCGGAGGACGTCTAAGGCCGGAAAGGATGCTAGAGAAAGCTGGAGCTCTCGAAGAAGAAGAGGAAAATCGAGGGATTCTCTCAAGCAAGGTGGAACCCCTGAAGGAGGAGAACGTGTTTAAATAGACCCCGGGATCCGGCGCAATAATGATTGCGGATCTTCTCTGGCCAGTCTGCACTCGCCGCGTATCCCACTCACCTCGACAGACTGTTGAAAATGGCTGGCAGCTGACAGAGTTATTATTACGCCATACCTAGAGCCACGCTTCGACGGAAATTCCAAAAAGAAAAAACCTTTTCCGAAAAGGCTCTAGTACCAGCGTGCCGAACGTCAAAATACCTAGCAACCATCGAGTGCGAAAATCGAGGAGAGCAGCTTCGATCGTGAGAATTTTTCTGTACTTCATTCGAAACCCGAACTCGAAAGTAGGAAAACTGGTGTTGGGTATAAAATACCCCCCCCGGTCGAAGTTTGTAAAAGACCAATCCTTCGGGGCTCTTCCGGTTCCCGACCTTGTATGTGGCGCCTCTCCGAACTCCCTCGGCTGTCCGGACTTCTTCGACAATGGACTTCTGCGTTCACCCATCGGGCCGCCCCAAAGGCCCTCTAGGCCTCACTGACAGTCGACCTCCTACAACAGCAAACCATTCCCCGAGTCTCTCCCGGACTTCTTTCGGCCACGGACGACCCTACTCCGAACTTCTTTCGGGCTTCGTCAGCATCCGAGCTTCCCCGACAATGAGATTTCTACAGTAACCAGACTCCTTCCAAATTTTTACGACGGTCGACCGCCTTCCAGATCCTAGTTGAGCTCCCACGAGAGCCGAACTTCTGCTACGAACGGTCTACTCCGAACTCTTACAGCGGACTGTCTACTCCAGATATCTACTGTAAGCAAATTTCTTTCGAACTTCTGTTACAGGTAGACTCCAGCCGAGCTACTCTGTAGCGAGTGGGCTCTGGACAAACTTCTACGGTGGGACACTACTCCGAGCTTCCACGACAACTGATCCTCGTCTGAGCTCCTACAATAAACGGCCCCCTTTCGACCTCTCACCAGAACCGAAGCCCGTCCGAACTTCTCCAGCAGATGGATTCCAGACGAGCTTCTATGACGGACGAGCTCCAGCAACTGGGTCCCTGCGATAGCCGATCGCCTCTGATGTCTGTCGAGCCTCCCCAGCGCTATCCGAAGTCCATCACCGGCCGACCTCCTACCAGGCTCCCCATAAAATCAGACTTCCCTGGTGGACGATCTTCGGGTGAGCTTCCACATCAGATAAATCCTAGATGGACTTTCCTAGCGATCGGACTTCTCCAGACTTCGTCAACAAAAAATCTCCATCCGAGCTTCTACAGCAGGTGACTCCCGCCTGACAGGCATCCCAGTCGAGCTTCAGCCAACGGTTCCACCACTCTCTGACAAGCCACGACAAGAGCCGCCATCCTACTCCACTCTCTGCAATGGGTTCCATGCAGCTCCACCACTCTCTGGCAAGTCCCGACAATGGACACCACTCCACTCTCCGCAACAAGCTCCATGTGGCCCTGAACGACCCCTGACGCCACTACTCTCCGTAACAAACTCCACACGGCTCTGAGCGATCCACGACCAGACAGTTACAGACGTCGCTGTCAGTCAGTTACGCCCTCCGTCTATAAATAAAGACCCCCAGATACGTTCTTCTCTAAGCTGGTAACTCTATCTCGAAACTCTGCCAAAATTTTCGCTCGAGCGCTCCATTTCTGTTGAAGCAGAATACTGACTTGAGCATCAGAGGGTCTTGCCGAAGCACCCCCAACTCTGGTTTAGACTTTCTTTGCAGATCTCGATGGCGGCCGCGGTCATCCCAGCTCCAGCTTCTCCGACTTCGATAGAATTCTGCACCAACAGAATTGGTGCTAGAAGAAGGATGTGTGTCTTTGCAGTACCCTTGTTCCTAAAAGAGTGCTCAATGGGACTGATTCCGGTCATCTTCTCCGACATTCTCTTCTCCTTCTTCTACTAGATCTTCACCTGATGCCTCCCTGCAAAGCATCCACTAGGAGATCCACGGCCTTCGCGGCCAGATCTCAGGCTCCGATCTCACCTCCAGTTTCCCAGGCAGGCTCCTCCTCCGACAACGACGGTCGGCGCGGAGCAATTCGATCTGCTGGTTCAGCAGGTCAGAGGCTTCACTGAAGCGGTGCAGGCCATGCAACAGCAACAACAGCCGCAGGCATCGGTGCGGTTGGAGAGAACATCGTCAGAATTCCAAAATCCGGCGGTAGGGCGGGCCACTTGGGCCAGTCGCCCCGTCTTTCCCGAAAAGACAAATCCGAGGGTGGAGAGCCCTCAGTCCGATCACGATTCTACTCCCAGAGGATCTCTACCTCCATTCTGTCCGAAGACCCTCGAGACCCGCAATCGAGAGGACTTCCTGAATCGAAGGCTCCAAGAGATGAACCGACGGATCGAAGAACTCCGCCACGCTCCCCCTGCTTATGGTGAGGATATCTGTACTGACCCTCCCTTTTCTCAAATGATCATGCAGGAACCGATCCCGTCAAACTTCAAGCTCCCTCAATTTGAAAGCTATGACGGAACCTCGGATCCGGTCGACCACCTGGAGGCCTTCCGGACAATGATGCTGCTCCATGGTGCGCCAGACATCATTCTGTGCTGAGCTTTTCCATCCACCCTAAAGGGAGCAGCAAGAAACTGATACTTTGCGTTGAAGTCAGGTACCATCTTTTTCTTTGATCAGATGAGCCACCAGTTCGCGGCTCATTTTGTTAGTAGTCGACATCCCCGGAGAGGTTCGGAGTCCCTCATCAACATCAAGCAAAGGGAAGGAGAATCCATCCGGGCTTACGTCAACCGTTTCAATGTCGCTGCATTGGAGGTCCGAAACTTGGACCAATCGGTCGTGATGGCCACTCTGAAAGGCGGCCTTCAGAAGAACGACTTTCTGTTCTCCTTGGAAAAGAAGTACCCCAGAAATTTTGCTGATTTGCTGGCTCGGGCCGAAGGATATGCCCGAGCAGAAGAAGCCTTCAAGATGAAGGACGAGGAGACCGCGAGAGAGCGACAGGCGGGAGACTCGAGCAAGCCTGCAGTTGAAAAAGGGTCGAGTGAAGCTCGGCCACGCTCTCGAACTCCTCCCGGGCACAGGCACGTTCGGACTCCTCCCCGAGCTCGTAAACAGAGAAGCCCAGACTGTCGAGTTCGGTGAGGCTCTCCTCCCGAGAGATTCCACAGCTACGTCCCTCCCAACGCATCGAAAACTCAAGTGCTGATGGAAGTTAGGAAGCAGCTCCCAAGGCCGGAGAGGATGCGCTCGCACCCCAAAAAGCGCAGTCCGAACAAATTCTGCTTCTATCATCGTGACCACGGCCACGATATGGAGGAGTGTATTCAGCTCCAAGATGAGATCGAGGAGCTCATCAGACGAGGTCGGCTCGACAAATTCATTCGATGCCGACCTGAAGGAAGGGAAGATCGGCCTAGGGCCCTGCCGCAGCCGAAACCGCCAAAGAGAGAGGAGCAGCCAGAAGATCGACCTCCAATTGGGATTATCAACTCCATCTCGGGGGGACCTCGGTGGGGAGCAGAACTTTCGCAGTTATAGGGTTCGAAAAATCTACAAATGTATTACCAATAACTTTGCCCTGAATGAAAATTCTCTTCATATTTGCGCATTCTTTCTTTTGGTATGAGCTTATAACGATGGGAGATAACTCCCACATACAAACGAAATTAAGCGCATTAGGAACAGGAGGAGAACCTCGTCCTAACATGAGCAAAGCCGAAGGCCCGATTTCTTAAAGATCGGATGGGGGGAGAGGCCCTTACAACGGCCCTTATGAGCCCCCACAGCCTTGTTAGGAACAGGAAGAGAACCTCGTCCTAACATGAACAAAGTCGAAGGTCCAGTTTCTTAAAGATCGGATGGGGGGAGAGGCCCTTACATCGATCCTTGTGTGCCCCCACAGCCTTGTTAAAAACAGGAGGAGAACCTCATCCTAACATGAGCAAAGTCGAAGGTCCGATTTCTTAAAGACCGGATGGAGGGAGAGACCCTTACAACGGCCCTTATGTGCCCCCACAGCCTTGTTAGGAACATGAGGAGAACCTCGTCCTAACACGAGCAAAACCGAAGGCCCGATTTCTTAAAGATCGGATGGGGGAGAGGCCCTTACAACGGCCCTTATGTGCCCCCACAGCCTTGTTAGGAACAGGAGAAGAACCTCGTCCTAACATGAACAAAGCCGAAGGTCCGATTTCTTAAAGATCGGATGGGGGGAGAGGCCCTTACAACGGCCCTTATGTGCCCCCACAGCCTTGTTAGGAACAGGAGGAGAACCCCGTCCTAACATGAGCAAAGTCGAAGGTCCGATTTTCTAAAGATCAGATGGAGGGAGAGGCTCTCACAACGGCCCTTATGTGCCCCCACAGCCTTGTTAGGAATAGGAGGAGAATCTCGTCCTGACACGAGCTGAAATCGACTGTCGGGAATAAGAGGAGGACCTCGTCCTGACTCAAACAAAGACTCGATTGATCGACAAGGAGGAAAGCTTCCTCAATGACTCCTCTACACTCTCACGATCCCGTCAAGAGCAGAGGGAAGACCCTGACTCAAACACAAAAGAAAAGGAGAGACGAAAAGAAAAAGCGACGAACTACACCGACGATAGGTGAAAAACGAACTACGTCAAAGGCACAAGGAACCTCGTCTCGACGAGAGAGAAAATCCTTATCGAAAATCTCTAGTCCCTAAGGGCAAATTGACATGGCGACGATCAGGAACCTTCAAACTACGTCGATGCCAAACAAGATGGAAGATAAATAGAGTTTGGTAAACAACCATTTAATACCAGATTGGACAAGGTAATAGACATTTTCATTTTCATTTTGTTGGTGAAGTACACGTTACAAAGCCTTAAAGGCCAAAAAAAAAAAAAAAGAAAGAAGAAAAAGAGGCTCTAAGGAAGTCCAGTTTTTTCCGACTTCGAGCTCTCAGTTCCGGTCCTTGCTATGGATTGCCTTAAATTTTCAACTTCCTCTTTTAGTTCCATCTTTTTCAGCAGCATATCCTGAAACATCCAGTGGAACCACCGGCGCTCGTCCTCTGACTCTCGAAGTCTCCTCCTCAAGACCTCAGACTCCGCCTCAGCATCCTTGACTGCCTGCTGCTCGTGGACCAGCTGAACTTTCAACCACTGTAATTCGGCTTCCTCCCACCCAAGGGCTACAGACAGTTCCGCCATAGTCCCCCTCAAGGAGCAAAGCTCGTCAGAACCTTATGCAGGGACAGGCTGGACTCTCTCGGACAGCCGCCTCTGAAGGCGGGCAACTTTGTCAGTTGCTATCTGGAGCCTCCTTCGGTAGTCCTCTATTTGTCTGCTCAAGCCGACTCGATAGACATCGTAAGTCGCCTCAGCGTCCTGCAGCTATTTTTGAAGGTCGAAGAACCTCTTCGACCAGTCTTGATCGCTGTCAGTCTGGACTGTGAGCCGGGACGAGCTCCCTTCCAGCCGGTCGATCTTCTTCCGTACGGCCGCTAGCTCGACTTTAAGGGAGCTGATCTTGGAAGCCTGAGTCCAATACCGATCGCTGGCACGTTTCCGACGTTCTTCAAGCTCCGTAATGAAGTCGGCTTTCTTTTTGGTGTATTCCATGAAACTTTTCTTGTGGAGGTTCCGAAAGCGAGTAGCCTCCGCGGTGGCCTCTGAATGGCTCTCCTTCAGCCGATGAAGTTTGTCTTCCAGCTTCTTGGATTTTCTTGTCAACTGACGAACTTTCCTTTGGAGGTCTCGCATCATCGACTTCAAGGGAATAACCTCCGGCAGGGGAAGAGCTTCGGCAGGACACTGTCGTTGGAGGACAAGAGTGCCACGACTCAAATTAATGCAAGAAGACAAAAAGAAGGAAAAGAATACAAAAAAAATGGGGAGGGACCCTCCATAAAGATGAATCTGGCTTCATTGATCAAATAAATTTTAAGTACAAGAGAATGAAGAAAAAATCACCACAAAGGGAAAAATACAAAACTAGAGGTTCCGGACCTCTGGGGCAGAAGTAGAGGGGGTCGGTGTCCCCGAAAGATCATCAGCGATGGCCACGGCAATCGACGAGGTCCCGACTGGAAGGGGACCGGCAGCGACTTCGGATGGTCTGGCTTCATCATCGGACGCCTCGTCCAGGAAGCCGAGATTCAACTCGGGAAACCTTCCAGCCACCTTCTCTTGGCAGAGCTCGAATCTCTTGATGAAGGCGTCCTGGCCGAACTGGACCTTCAGATCCTCCATCTCGGGGGAGGCTTTGAACTCCCCCATTGCTCGAGCCCTTGCCTCCGAGACCAGAGACGGAATCCGCACTTTCAACTCGAAAACCTACTCCTTCAACTCGGAGACCTGTGCCCTTAATGCGGAGTACACAACTAGCATCTTACTTGCCAAGAAACATGTCCAATATTCTTTCACAGCATCAACTAATGGATCACATCTTGCATAGATCCCAAGGGACTTCAATCTCTTCCTTCACCTATTTGCATAGATCCACCAGTTGATGTCGTGAATCATTTTTTTCGCATGAAAGATACAATCTGAACCCATCTATTGATGTATTGTGTTACCTCACAGCCCAATTATGTTATTATTATTGTTATTATCTTTATTTTCCTAGTAAATCCAAAACATGGAGTGGTCACCTTTTATTTATGCTCTTTAGATCGTTTGAAGAGCATCATTAAGCTTTTGCAAGAAGAGAGGTTTTAACATACCCTGGCTCTATTGGAAGCATAAGTGAGATATATTATTAAGTAGATACTATCGACAGCGCATGTAATAGAATTGATGGAGAGCAGCAGCACGTCCTTGGTGAGGAGACCATAATACACCCACATCAGGGTACTGAATAGTGCAATCACGTATGGCACTGATTGGAAGGACTCTGTCGATTTCTTCTTGAGCACCTTATAAAATGTTGGCCTTCCAAAAAGAAGGGTAGAGAGAAAAAAAGATTGTGTCATAACATGATCATGTGATGATAAAAATAAACCAAAAACCTAATAAATAGTGAACATCAAGAAGAACATACACTGGGGCCAGGACCACTAAGAATGATACGATATTACCTGTGAAAAAAAAAAACAAAATTTAGTCTCGAGGGACTTAGGAGGTTGTATTGCAACATATCTTGATTTTAGGATTATGTGCATTAGAAGTTGAATAGTGAATATTGAAGCGTGATATATAATGCTGAACTTTTCCAGATCCCACATTGGCAGGATGGGTCATATCCTTTTTATTAATTTATCAACATCAAGATGAAGGCTAAAAGTTTTTTGAAATATTCCAAGATAACCTAATATTAAGCCAATATATAACAATAGAGTGATCAAAATATTGACTAAAATATTCAATAATTTAAAACAAGGTTAGCCATTCCCTTAACATATAGCATAGAGCTTGCATCCACCAACAAAAACCAAATTTGCCAAATAATGGTACCAATAATGTTGTTAGTGGTGATAGTGCGAGGGTGTGGGTGGGTGAGCAATTGAGAGAGAGAGAGAGAGAGAGAGAGAGAGAGGGAGGGAGAGAGAGAGGACCACAAAGACCAGCTCCAAAAGCCAATGGGTTTTCAATAGTAATAACTATCATCTTTGGGCCGGGGTGGGGGGGTATTCTCTTGATCTTCCAAGACAATATTGAAAGAACCAAGAGAATCTAATGACTCAATGCCAATATCATGGCTGCTTGAGTGCAACTTGAACCTAACCTCGCTCTCTTATATATAGCCCCAATGCAAACCATAATGGTACACCTGAAGTCTTGGTACGTGTCCCTTGATTGTCACCGCAGCGAAATCAATCATAAATAACTTTTATCATCAGCCATCGATCTGTGTTTGTGATATCATGTCATTTATGGCTGTGGTATGATGGGTCCACATGCATTGCATTACAATCCTAATTTGTATCTCGAGTTAATTCGGATGCAAGCTACTTTAGGTTACGTAAGTCCATCAATCTTGCACCTTATTGGTGAGTCAATCGATCACTGCCAGGGAGATGTCATGCATCATCACATGGAATGAACATTCCCACCAATCCCCGTCTAACATACGAAAGCCACCCAATCAATGGACCCTCCCATAGTCCCATGGGCCAGGCCATAAGTTGTAAGATATATAAATGCTAATTAGGTGCACCACCATAATCTTCTCTCCATTTCCCAGTCTGATGTGGTGCGTATTAACTGGTCCAATATTTTTATGATACATGCCTATCCCTCACGTATTGCACCAAACCTTGACTGCCAGATAGGATAGGAAATTTAGTGGAGGTAGGAGAGGCGAAGGCAATAGCTTCAGGACTCCTCTCTATATAATTACGTTACTTTAGGCAGGTATATGTCCTTCCTGTAGGTCTGTGATTGGACTTGAAGTCTATCATACCCGTTTAGCTAGAGTCCAACGAGAAAAAAGCCGTGAAGATATATTATACTTCGATTTAGGCTTAGGTCTGCAGGTACTGTTCTAGCATCAGTTGAGTATGATTGTTTCAGGCACTACAGAAAGCCCGGCAAGTGATCCGGTCTAAGGATGCCACCTCATGAAGCAATGTGATCTGGGCATCCACTAAGATTATTTTCCTGAAAACTAGTGAAGAAAATGGATTATAGTGCGGCAAGATAAGTCAAAGAACTCCTTTCGATAGCAATTTCGTTATACGAAAGCACCACTTAGATCGGGTGATCACACTTATTTGTATCTAATTCATACCGGGATAAGGATCATGGACATCAGGATCATACCTACAGTATCCATATCGCATCTTTGATTTCATGTCGCATGCATGGATCCATGCACTCACATCAATCCGTACGGGATCCAAAAATCTCATCCCAAACCCATCAGAGGTTGACAAGCGACACGGCTGCATATTTTATGAGGTATAGCCCCAGAGAACCGGCAATATCTGCTGGATAATTTTCACAACGAACTCATCTTTCCAAGCTATGTAGACCAGCAAAAATAGTACTACCGATAATTTTTTTTTCTCTATCAAAAAAATATAATATATATATAAATGGTCCATATTAATAGACATTATTGGTCATCTAGTGGGCATCAAAGAGTTTCTTTTTTTCCTTCTTCTATCACAACTCCCATCATACTCTATGCATCTTAAGGCTCTGAAAAGTCAACAAATAACTAGTATGAGCTATTGTGGTGTAAAGATGGCATCTTTAGTTCCATATCGATTGTGAGTCAAAAAAGAGTATGTTTTATATAGATTGGAACATTCTCTCTTCTATGAGACGCCTTTTAAAGGACAAAACCGTGAAACCTCGTGCGATAGCGCCAGAAGTCAAAGCAGACAATACCTCATACATACGGACGCGGAGGCATAAGCCAACCATCCAAGCTATCTGACCTTTTGACCCATGACCACCAACATTGGTGCCGTCTATGAGAATGCCTCTTGCCCACACATATTCTCTCTTGACTGGGAGGCTATGTTGTGATGTAGAGGACATCTTTAGTTCTATATCGGTTGTGAGTCAAAAGAAAGTATCATTTATATGGATTGGAACCTTCTCTTTCCTGTGAGGCATCTTTTAAAGGACAAAATTGTGAAATCCCGTGCAACAACGGCAAAAGCTAAAGCAGACAATACCTCATGCATGCGGATACGGAGGTATAAGCCAACCATCCGAGCTATCCGACCTTTTGACCCATGACCGCAACAGGAGCTTATCAGCTTAGTAAAAAAATCACAACATGTACACACACATATAAAAAAATCACAATATTGAGATACAATATTTTTCATCATAACATCTTAACTATATGATACTCATGTAACAATTAAAGCAAAAGGAAATTATTCTCATGCTTTATGCTTCAGACTAGTGTAGTTCTTGCAAGATGCAGGATAACGTTAGAAGATTTTTTGAAGAACAAAGATAGTTGCTTCAATGCTAAGCTAATCCATGTTCTACTTCACTTCATAGTAGCAGGTGTCCCTATGTTAGGGAATGTTTATATTAGCTAAGCTTACATCTAAATACTCTAACCTGATTTAAGAGTAGGCTGAGCTTGCGACAGCACTAACAAAGCCTGATAGAATGCCTTAGCTAGGTCTAATTGACATATATGTTGTATATTATATCATATGAAGGTCATGGTGAAAAAATGTACAGCCTGAGTGCAATTCATTGAACCTTGGACCAACCTCAGGCCAAAATATATCAAGCTGAGGACTAAATAGACTCGAGACAACATTTTGATAATATTGGGATTCATATGAGCTGAACTATAACCTACCCTAGGTTGCCTATCCAACAGAGCAACATAATATAGTGGTAGCTATGCAAGTTGACTAACACTACAGGATTGTTTGGAGTTCAATAAGTAGAGCTGTATGCAGTTTAAGTTGAAAGTTTTGGTCAATTTACTTATTTGGATGCCTGCAACTCAAGTTGCATTCTAAGTTTAGTGACTCATTGGGAGCTTAAGGCTATTTTCTTACAGGTCATCTTGTAATTAGACAAGTCGCAATCACTGAAGTAGATATCGCAATTTAAAAAAGGATTTTTTTTTTCTCCTCCCCTCTGCCTCCTCCTCTACCACTGCCCATCTCCTCCACCTCTACACTTCCATGCACTGCCTATATGCTCATGGAAAGTAAATTTCAACATATATGAGTCTCCAAATTCTAAGAACAAAATGCCAAATTGAGTACCATACCTTTTCTGGCCCTAATCACATGCTCACACACAATCAACATATAATTTGGAGTATGGTGACAAACAACCCATAAAAATCAAATTGGGTTGTCTCACCTAATCAACTTATCCAGTAATATATAATCTGGAGCACAGCAACAAATCTCTCATGTTTTTCTAAACATCCCAATTCCTTTAAAGGTCGATGGCTGTTTAAATCCAAAGAGTCGTGAATTTTTTTCTACTATTTTATAAAAACCTTCTAGTCATAAACACATAAATCTACCATAATCGGCATATTGTTTTCCATGGGTTTACAATGTGGTCATGATTTTACAATGAGGAACAAGAATTAGTCTCTTCAGTGTTTGCAAAGTATGTCACCTGACATACCAGTTATAAGAATGAAACTAAAAAGCACATAAATGGACATCAGTAGAATTCAAGAAAACAATGCCCTATCCAAACTTGTCCTTCATCTGGGAAAAAAAAATGATCAACTTTAAAGGAATTCATATATTAAACCATGTTATATAACAATTAAATGCAAAGAAAAAACCAAATTTTTATGCTCATGATCGATGATTCGGATCATTTGTAGGCCTAGCGCTGCCAATATCATCTATTTCGCATACGTTTAATGCAGATAGAAAACCAGCAAAAGAGTTATATGACTGGATATTTAGTCATTTCAAATATCAATGACAAAAGTAACACTCAAGTAAGACGGTCCACCATGTTCGTAACTAGGGTAGATCCACACTAAAATTATTCTGGTAGGATTTTAGATAACTCTCAGACTTGATAGACAATAGCCGAAGTAATAGACACAAGACAGGAAACTACAAGACAGCAAAAGTCTAAATTGTGTACCAACCCTGCATCTCATTGTTTACATAGTGATTCCACAAACTTAGATGAAAATTTCTTTTTCATACTATTCTATTGCTTCTCAGAACTGCTGCAAAAATAATCAATTTGGCAGAAAAATATGCGAGTATTTAAGGAGTTTAACCCTCTCATAGCAGGCATGCAAAATCCTTCTTGATCAAACCCAAACTTCTATACAAGTTTCTTTCACAATGCTCCTCTAGGAATGTGAGACAGAGAGAGAGAGAGAGAGAGAGAGAGATTGGATTCATTAAAGCAATGCTCCTTTTAATTGTTAAAAACACTTTGTAAATTTGATAAAATGAAACTTTGTGGCATGCCAATACTTTTGATAGAAAGTAAGACGATGAAGCCATTTAAGTCTTGTATTTTGTAAGTGTCCAACAAGAAAACCAGAGACAAGTAATCATGGCAGGAGCGCAATATTTTGCTTGGCCTGTCTAACTAATTTCTAATGCCTACCTGAATTTGCATGATGTTGACTTGGGATTATGTCGAAGTTGAGACGTTTAACTTATTCCACACAAAGTTACCATTTGAATCTCCTTGTTTAAGGCTTCACCTTAAACTCATTTGAGCTTGAATAACAAAGATTTCAGCATGTTAAACTAAACGGTAAAACCTTAAAACCTATTTCCACCAAAAAAACCCTTAAAACTTGCATATCCTTCCATGTTTCTATCCTAGATATAGTATCAAGATTTTGAGAACCGATTGAATTCATATCTTCCATCAATTTTCCTAACATCATTTTTTCATTAAATGCTGCAATTGCATTTCCAAGTGATTAGGCACACTCGTACTGCTAAGTTGCTTGCTTGCAGCTTTGACAATTAAAACTTGTGAAGTTTCAAAATCCTAACTTTCAACATATAAAATGCAGGACATGAAATTAAAATGTGCTAAGAAAATTCCCCAGCATGCACTTTGCTTACAGTACCATTAATTGTTCCAGATTTCCAATTCCCAAAGAGGAAAAAAAATATCTACATCTCCATGATCAAAACAAAGTGAAGTAAATAAATAGACAAGTGTTTCTACAGCTGAAATGAGGCCACATCCTAACAAGCTGAGGGCATCCTAACAAACTAAGAAATTCAATTAAGATTTAGAAAGAAAAACACTTCCACTTCGGAAATAAACAGCAGATGGTAATAGACTTGCAACATAGAAATTATGTAAACTTTATCGATACTCAGAATCTGAATACATAAATCCGTTTGGTTGGGGTATGTCAGATTACAAGATAATCTGATAATTTTTAAGGATTATTTATCTGAAAAAAAAATTGTGAAGAAAATTAATTTTTATTATGTTTGGTTGGTTGAAAAATTACTCCGAAAAATGACATTGGAGAACGATTACTACATTTGGTTGGAGATAAATCTATATAGGAATATGGTCAAATTTACAAATATATTTTGGAATATAAAATATTTTTTTTAATTTAATTAATTTTTATGTAATGACTGTAACCACGTGACTCTTTACATAATACTATTTTCATCTTAATTTTTTTATAAAAATTTTTTATTGAATAAATTTAGAAAGATATAAGAATAAATTGAATAATTACATATGTAGTTTTATTGAGAATATTTTTGCCAAATATAGATTACTGTCATTCGAAAATTTATCAAATACCAATCTTTTCATAGTATTTGTTTTATTTTTTTTTTCAAAAAATAAATATAGGACTTATCAATTTTTTTTTTATCATTTTTTTTCATGCTAAATATGAGATAATTTGATATAAAAATTATTTTTTCATGCCAGGTTACCTCTAATCAAACAGCTCTGAGAAGCTGGACAGAAATCCCATTGTAACATTATAGTAACGGAGCAAATACAATTTCCATTGAAATAAACGATACAGCAATTAGACTGGATTAGATAATTAAAAAAAGGGCACATGACTAGAACATAATTCTGTAGTATGAGAAATCCAGAGTCTCGTAACAACAACGGATTCTACATCCTGAGCATAATTAAATGCTGTAAAATGTTACCGATAGGCGGTTTTTCCATAAAAGAGCGATAGGTAGCGTGGGAAACTTAACAGCTAATTATTTTTTTTTGGGGGGTAAAGAACGGCTAATTTATTTGAAATACGACCGAGTTCGAGAAGGAAAAGGGTTACCCTCTTCCCCGGTCCCTTATATAAACCCCGACGCCCCCCTCTCCTCTCCCACTATCGTCGTCTTCCAAGATTCCACAGAAGATGGAGCTCCTCCTATCCCCAAAGAAGAGGAAGCTATGGCTTTCTTGCGAGGAGGAAAGGGAGCCAGCTCCGCCCAAGAAGAAGGCAAGATGGCAGGAGAAGAAGACAAGAAAGACGCCGGCCGTCGTCGACGTCAAGAACCGGCCGTTCAGGAAGTTCGCCGCCGCCGGTGCAGCACCGTGCCGGACAATCTTGGTGCGGTTGGGCATCCACCGCCCGGTCCTCCTGTTCGAGAAGATCCTCTTCCACAGCGACGTCGACAAGGAGCAGAACCGGCTGCAGGTGAACGAGGAAGTGGTGGAGTCGTCACCATTGATGGCGATGCTAACCGAGGAGGAGGAGTCCTTGATGAAGAACCCCAAGATCGGGTTGCCGGTCACCGTGCTCGACCCCCAGGCACGCGAGTACCGGATGACTCTCAAGAAGCTCGGGACCCATTACTATCGCTTCATGGGTGAATACCATAAGCTCGTGAAGAACAACAAGATCGAGGTCCATCACATTCTTGATATCTGGGGATTTCGTGTCCGGGGAGGCCAACAGGAGGGCGAGCTCCGATTTGCGATGCTGAATTACGGCCAAGAAGAAACAGAGGACGATGGAGAAAAGCTCACGGCTCGTGAGAAGGAGGCCATCGAGGCGTTGTTGGAGCTGAAGAAGGGGCCCGCGATTTCCCAGCATTAGCGGCTGGCTTGGGTTTTGTTCTTTCCTTCCCACTCTTCTTGTGCATGCAGTACACTACCCATGTTGACGGACGCTGGATGCAGGCATTCTTTGATTTAGACATTATATTGTTATTGTAATTATATACCGGAATTGATGGACGGTGGACATAGGCATTCTTTGGTTTAGATATTATTTTTATTGTAATTATTTTCATTTTTGTTGATGTTGAATCTTTGAGCTATTATTATGTAAGTCTCAGGACAAACAGTTCTGTAAAAATCAAGTTGTCCAAATTTTTATTCATTCAATCTTTATAAATACCAGTTAATTGATGTCTGTAATGGTTCAGATATGAAAGGATTAATTAGCTTCTCTATTTCTGTTAATTATCTGAATGTTGTAATTTTCGTCTGTCTGCATGCGTATATAATTTTCTGCCTCACTCTGTATCTATATTAATTTTGATTATCTTTGTGAGTTTCATGGTACTTTTTTTTTCAATCTTTTGGAAACCTGATGGTGCCAACCAATGTCTGGGATGGGTCTAAGAGCCTGTAGTCGGGTCAAGCTAATGTCCACTGGCTACATTGCACATTTACACAATGAGTATTTAAGAAACCATCATTGTCTACGAGGGGAGGTGTTCTGAATCAGAGGGGTTTGTCACATTGAAAGTGTTGAATATTGGGTCTTTGTATGGTGTTAGGAAAGGATGTTTGTACATGTGCCGATACAGTTCCTGATCCATGGTCATATCCTTGGGTAGCCAAAAAAAAAATGGTTTGGGTTGTATCTTTCATGCAAAAGAATGATTGGTCTTCTTTCACGATGTAGACCGTTTGTATCGTATTCCACACAAATCTTAAAGCACTTCAAACTCCATCTTTCACCTTCTGCATAGATCTCAAAGTAACTATTGTACGATCCAACAATGGATTTGCACGAGAAAAGGTGAATCCTTCTTTCATGTGAAATCGTGCCAAGCCCCAATGCCAACGGCCCTGTAAGTCACATTGTTGTATCTATCTATCCAAGCCAATCCAGGACCCAAAATGCAGGAATTCAACTTCTGCAGCACCTCAAATTTTCCCATTCACAGCAAAGCTACAGCCTTTATCGAACCCATCCAAATGCTATCGTTACATAAGAACTTGCAATACCGGGTTAAATTTAAGCATCAAGCATCGCACAGGCTAGAATACTAGAACATAAATACCTCAATCAACTCCAGAAATTCAGTTAAAAAGCACAAATTCTTGACGATTGCTGTTCATTAAATTATTTATTTATCCACAAATTTCAAATGTTACAGAATCAGAATGAAAGGCTGCTGCTAAATCAAATCAAAATCATGAAGCTTGGATGGATTACCATGCCATAAAGCTTAGATTTTTACACAAAGCAAGTAGATCTTCAGACTCATTTCGTCTAGCAAATTTTGATTGAATAAGTTCATAGAAGCTTGTAGCTGTTTCTCTTCAGCTGCTTAATCTTCTCATGTTGAGGCCGGCACAACCTACAATTTTCAGCCAGTGTGCACAACTCTGCCTTCAAATATCCTGTTGGTTGAGCTTTTCCAGATCCACCGTGACATCGATCCCAATGTTTAGCGAAGAGGTGACCATTGCAGGGATGTCACTTTGAAAGGATTCAGCTAATGTCTGGCCAGTTCATGCAAAAAGAGGTGCAGAAATATTAATGGGACACAGGGAAGGGGGAAATTTAAATGCTGTCACAAGTTACCAATAGGCAATGTTTCCAGCAAAAAGTGTAACTCATAAAAAAAGATAGCATAGGAAAGTTAACAGCAATATTTGAAACTAAAAAGATAATATAGAGGATATACAACAGAGCTTGAGAATGAAAAGGATCCATATGAACATGGCATGACATTATGATACACAAACAATTCAAAATAACCTTCTTGTCTTCTTTCTTCTATCTCTTTATCACCTCCAGTGGCCATTCACTGATCAGTCTCTGTAGCACATCTCAGATGCGTGACTTCTTCTGGTCAGGCAGATTCTGTAGTATATATATCCAGTAAAAACATCAGTTTCATTTTTTTTTTTTTTTTTGAAAAAAAGATAGGTAGCTAAGAAATGCAAATAGCAGGATAAACTCGAAAATAAGCAGAAAAGATGGTTTCCAACTCTTGACCATTTCCTGAACCCACTCAACTCAGTAAGTCTTCTAATTATAGAACTATGCATTATGAAAGATTAATCTTTTCATTAACTTCTTCACATTGTAAATTACACAAGTCTAGGGCTTATTAACATTTCAATACTCTTTATTTGGAAGTGTAACTTGGTCCCAATTATAGATTTACAGGAATATCCAACACTTATCAGGACCCAACACACCTTTCATGAGAAATCTTGTTCTGATAAGTATATTAAGAATGTCATGATATACAAATTAACTAAAGGCATTTTCATATCAATGTTTGTTTACATGGGGCAATTTCTAATGCTACAATGAGCCAAACATTGCAATTGGCCATATGGCTCAACCAAAAAAAAAAGAAAGCTGTACTCTCTCACAAAATTTATATCTTACTTCACTATCAATGTAAGCAATCTATCCCATAGCTTCAAAAATAGGGTATGAGATGGTCCAACCTGGTGGAGAAGATGAATAGTGGCAGCTGCACTATTAGGATTACGTTCTAGAAGAAATCCCTAAGAGGACTACAAGTTAAGCAGCAGAAACAAAGAAAATGTTGAAATATAGCATACTTCCATAGTGCAATATTTTAAGAATCTATGAAATCAATAATTAATCTATATATTGTTTGTCTCTTCAATGAGTAACCTACATAATCGGAGATAGCTATGCCCTGGTATTTGTTTGGAATAGTTTACCATTGACAATCTAGCTATATGTTCAATTGGACCTAGCAACACAAGTTGATGGGACATGAATGGAAGAAACATGCAAAACTTTGTAATATGTCAAAAATTCCAGGCAATGGTAAAGTGGAATTTTTTTTTTTTTTTTTTGAGATTGGTGAAAACCTGACATTGGCAAGGACAAAAAGCAGCAGTCAGGTGGAAGACTTCGAAGTTGGGATGCCTAGAATGGTTATGGATTGGGGATGGCTATTCAACTCGCCGGGATGATGTCCAGAGGTTACTTTATATTCAATGTGTGAGAATTTGTTGCCGTATTAGATAGAAAATTTCTGTTAAGCTAGCATGAAACCTGCG
This sequence comes from Elaeis guineensis, assembly GCF_000442705.2. Classification (NCBI taxonomy): domain Eukaryota; kingdom Viridiplantae; phylum Streptophyta; class Magnoliopsida; order Arecales; family Arecaceae; genus Elaeis; species Elaeis guineensis. The sequence continues at coordinate 29,592,807 of NC_025997.2, read as the reverse complement.
GTATGCTGTGGGACTTAATAAATAAAAGATAGAATAAAAAAATTATTAATCTATGGTTCAAAATAGTTATTAAAAAATATTACATAAAATAGCGATTATGTGCTTGAATTATAAAAATATTTATAAATTATAAATATTCATCAAAAAATTAAAAAATATCTTTTTAATTGATGTTCCCTAATCCAAATATATAGTTGAAAGAATAGAAGATTAAATAATAAATAGAAGAGCTATAGTTCATTTACTTCATAAGCATCATGAAGTATTAATTTAAGAAATACTTTTTATAAAAAAATCTTCATAAAAGAGAGGGTTGAGAAATGATTGATCCATAATTTTATTATAAATTTATGTTCATTAGAAAAAGATTTTAAATGAAAAAAATAAAATTTTTATGCCTCATGCGAGAAATTAAATAACAAAATTTAAAAAAGAGAGGAAAATGCATTTAAACAGAAGAAAAGAAACATGCCGATTCAGTTATAGAAATGCAAGAAATCAAATCGTGTATATTATTTTTTTAAAATTTGAATTAAAAAATATTTAAAGAGAAAAAAATTCAAAAATATAATAAGTTTATTTATAAAAAAAATTATAAGACCGTCTGCATAGAGGTACCTAAAAAAGTTTTGTGCTGCCGCCCCATAAAATTTCTGTGCACCCTATAATTTAAAAACAACTTCCCTATATAATTTTTATGAGGACACCCTCATATGTTTAATTTTTTTCCTCCTATACACTAGAAACTCATAGAATTGTTATGCGCCTATTTATTTTTCTTTTAACCCTAACCTTTTCTCACCTACCCACCACCGCTGTCGCTTCCAAATCCTCTTCTTCTCCTCCGCTTTCCTCTGACCATCGCTGTCGGCATTTCTTCACTGGATTTTCTCTACCGATGGCCATTCCATAGCTGGGGAGGATGAAGGAGAGAGCGGCACAGGCAATCTTGTGTGTTTTTGGTCCCAATGCCGATTTTGGATTTTTTTTCTTTTCTGCCTTTCATCTTCGAAGATGATGTGGTGGAGGATGGTGTCCTTGAAGATCCTATGGCAAGCTACGAAGGTGCTCTGTACCTTTCTCTAACCCATGCCAGCATTCTCATCTCCGAACGAATCAAGATAAATCTCATTTCTAAGATCTATTATTTCTAACCACCTTTGGCTTCTATTACTTATTATTTTTTTTTCTATTTTTTTCTTTTTCATTCCAAATCCAAATCCTATTCCTCTCTTCGTCTTCTCCACCATCTTTTTTTTTTTTGTTCTCTTTTCCGATCCAACTTTCTCTACAACTTTACCCTAACCCTAATCCCGCACTTATTATTTTTTCTTTTCTATTTTTTCTTCTTTGTTCTGATCCAAACTGTATTACTCCTTTCCCTTTTTGGCCATTTATTTTCTTTTTTTTTTGGGGTTCTCTTCTCCAATCCAACCTTCTCTGCATCCCTACCCTAACCCTAACCCGAGCCCCAACCCTAACCCAACCCCTAACCCTAATCCTTAGCAGAACCTAACACTAACCCTAACCCCCAGTAGAACCTAACCCTAACCAGCCCCTTAGCCTAACCCTAACCCTAGCTGGATAGCTAACCCTAATTAGGTCCTCTATCATAATCCTAATTTTAATCGGATCCACTAACCTGTTAGCCGAATAACCTACAACTCATTTAACGTGCCAGTCAGTCGATTTGTACAGATCTGATTGCGATCCATCCCTAAACCCATTAAACCATATCTTCTTTTCTCCTCTTAATCCATCCATTTCTTCTTGTTCACCAAACCCTAACCTGATCCATCAAAACTCATATATGTTTTTTTTCTTTCCATTGGAAGGCTTCCCAGCAAACCTTTGCTCCTTCTTCTTTTCGTTCATTGGAAGGCTGCTGAATCTTAGCGCAATCATGGCATTTTTTTCTTTCATGTGGATGTTGAGGAAGGCTACCATGGCATGGTAGCAACCCTTTGTCCAAAAGGAGACCTCAGTGCGGAGAAATTGATGCATACTTATCTCATTTTATAAACAAAAATTTTTTTGTACGAAAGGTTGACTGTTGATTGGGTTTGGATTGTTTTGAAACCCACCTATTTTTTTCTGATTTAAGGCAACCATTATCTTCTACCTTCCTATTGGAGATAGCTGCTGGTAAGAGCTCTATCAAACCAATAGCATAATTAACTACAAAATCTGAAGACTGAATGTAAAGATAAGATGAGACATATCCATCCTGCAGGATATTTTATATTTTGATTTTATGGACTATACTCACATCAAAGTGATATGATCATTCACTTGTATTGAAAAAATAATAATAAAATAAAATTAATTAACTAATCATTAGTAAAAAATTAATTTCAACATTAAAAAAATTTAGTGATAAAAAAAATCATCATAATACTTATTATGAAAAGTGCATAACTAAAAGTATAAAATGAAGATAAAAATATGTCATTACTAAATATATATTAATTATGATGAAAATATATTCATCATCATAGAATTAAAAAAAATATTTAGTAATGATCTATTCTATCACAAAAATTTAAAATTTTATCACAATATGATATATTTTTCATCACTAAAAATTAATCTCTAGTTGTCTTAACAAATTTATCATCAAGAAGGTTATATTTTTATAACAAAATTATTTGTAATGAAAGTTTTAAAAATTTTATCATCAAAAGGTACACTATCATCACTAAAATATTTAATAATTAATCTTCTATAAAATTATATAATGCAATATAGATTTGGTGATAATATTATTTTATTATTGAGTATTATTGTTATTTTATGACAATTACATTCATCATAAATTATTGAATGTGATGACGAACAAAATTCATCAATAAAATATTATTTGATCATGTTTATAATATGATAATATTTTTTTTTATTAAAAAATATTATAGTAATTTTATGATGAATAAAATTACATCACTTTAAATATTGAATTTAGCTACAAAAAAACTTTATCCTATAGATACTATACTACATTTCTGATGAACATATGATAATAAAAATATTTTATCACTGAACATGATGATAATTTCATGATGCATTAAATTTCACCATCAATTATTATATTTTTTGAGAAAAAAATTATCACCAAATGTATCATATTTATGAAAAAAAATATTTTATTATCAAATATTAATATAATTTTTATTGAATTAAATTTTATTGTAAATAAATATATATTGCCTATACAAATAAAGCTTAAAAATATTCATAACATCTATTATTGTTCTAAACTTATCATCCATAAAAAAAAAAAAAGATAATATTCCATATAAAAAATCAACTCACAAACACAGAAAGAATACATTTCGAGTCATAATTTGAAGAATCTTCAAAAATATCAGAATCATAATGAACCATAATTATCATCAACAATCTGCATGCAAAATATAAAGAGCAGTTAGAGAATTATAGTATAAGAGTTACATAAAATTTTATTATTTTGTTACAAAAAATTTATTAAATTTATTATTAAATAATAATTTAAAATAATATATTACCTATATTTTATCATGTACTAGGAGAGGCATGTAAAATGGAAGTATTAGCCACTATAGATGTAAGTATACAGCCATACTAGTCATTGATGGTAATAATAGTTTTATCATGAAAAAAAATCATAGACAATAATAGATGATGAGAAATTTAAATAACCAAAAACATGAATAATCAATAATCCAATATATTTCATCATAAAAATTAAGAATTTTAGTGACCGTAAGATATTTGTGATGCTATTATTTTCATCATAAAAAATATTTATAGATAACTACTAATTTTTATAAATAAAAGAAGAATACGTGAGAAAAAAATTATGCTACCAAGATTACAAATATTTAGTGACCCAAGATATTTTGTCATAAAATTTATAAAATTTTTATGAACATAAATTTTGTCATGATATTGTAAATATTATGACAAAATTTTCTCTCCATATGATAAAAATTGATGTCAAATACTTATTGACGCTATTATTTTTATCATAAAAAATGGTCAAGATAAGTTCTAATAAAAATAAAATAAGAATATATGATGAAAAATTTAAGTCACTAAAAATATAATATTTAACTATAAAATATGTTTTATCATAAAATTTATGAATTATTAATGATGCTAAATTTTGTAACTGTATAGTTAATATTGTAAAAAAAATCTTTCCATATGGTAAAAATTGGTGCCAGATATTCATTGATGCTATTATTTTTATCATAAAAAATGATCGTAGATAGGTTTTAACTATTAAAAATAAAATAAGAATAGATTATAAGAAATTAAAGTCACAAAAAATATAAATATTTAGTGATCCAAAATATTTTGTCACGAAATTGTTAATGATACTAACTTTGTCATAATATAATAAATATCATCATGAAAATTTTTTTTCCAAATGATGAAAATTAGCACCAGATATTCATTGATGCTATTATTTTTGTCACAGAAAGAAGTTATAAAAATATTCTAACTTTAGAAAATAAAATAAAAATATATGGCGAGAAATTCAAATCACCAAAAATATAAGTATTTATGATACAAGATATTTCATCATGAAATTTATGAATTATTAATGATACTAAATTTTATCATGATATAGTGTGTATTCACATAAAAATTTTTCTTCATGCGATGAAAATTAGGACCATATATTTGGTGACATAGTTTTCTGACAAAATTAATTTTTATCATGAAAGAAATCACTAACTTTAGTAGTATGATGAAAGTTAATTCACATCCAAGCTGTACTTTTGTTGATAAAATTTTTTTATTATCAAAATTTTATCGCCAATAGTATCTTTTGTTATGGTATACTGGAGCTTCATCTAAGATTAGAGGAACTGTAGATAGATCATAGAAAATGATGGTTCAAGGGTACCAACAGCTAACTTGGTGGATCTGTAAGATAATACGGGAGGAGGTTGTTACCATTCAGAACCACTTCTTTGAGATTCTTATATTCTTAGAAGAGGAGATGGCTGAAGCCTATAACAAGTTGGAGAAGGTTGCAATGATAGCCAAGAGCTTAGGGTGCAAGATTCTGATGGATCTAATTGTTAAAAGTTTTAAGAAATGGTATAGACTATCTATTGAACTTGAAGCTTTTTTTATGGAAGAGGGTCTTTATCTATTCTAATTTAAATCTGAGATGGGCAAGGATGCTATTGTGATGAAGAGACCATGGATTATCTATGAACAAGTTCTTGCAATTGGATCATGGATTATCACTAGACTTCATCCTTGGAAAGAGTTCACATAACCGTGCTCTGTTTTGGGAAAGACCACATCTACTTTATGTTGAATATGAGGATTGATCAAAGATATTGAAAATTATGCTAGCTACTAGAGAACCGATATTTTGTGGATGATGTTACGGATCATCTTAGGCGATTAGGGTATATGCTCATATTTGTATTAAGGTTGATATTGCAAAACCCTTGAAGTCGGGCCAATTGATTCAAGACACAAACTCTATTCCCTGGTAGCTTTTTGTTTATGAAAGTTTACCAATAGTTTATTTTAGATATGGTCATCTTAGTCTTATAGAGGAGAATTGCTATGAAGATATAAGATTCTTCTCCTTAGGGATACATACGTTTGGACGGATATTTCATGATGGTGGAGGTTACTAATTCAATAATATTTATGGAATATGAGAAAGGTGGTATTTCTAGTGCTAATAATGCTCATTGGTCTCCTTCACCAACAACACTATATAGACCATGGCTTACCACCACGAGAAATTAAAACACTAACCTAAACTTCTAGGTGGAGAGGAGGAGAAAGATCGAGACGCCACCCGACATAACTATGGATTTAACTCAGGTTGATCCAAATCAACCAAGTAAAATAATGAACCTAGGTGCTATTGAAAGATAGGACATATGAGTGATGGAAGGCTTTATTATGGAAAATAGCTAAGTGAAGCCTACAAAAAAGATGCACCATCATTTCCCTGAGGGTAGTGTGTTTTAGTTTGAACCTAATATGTTTAACCCATTTGCTCATACCATATCTGTTAAGTCAGACTTATTTGCTTTGGGGTCCAACCATATTGCAACAAAACAAAATGACGGAAATGAGCTAGATTGCCAAAATTGTTTCTAGTTCATGGATTAATTGGAGTAAGGGATAAGTTTGTACATGGGAGTGGAGCCTCAATTGATGGTGATAAGGTTAATGGAACATGATCGTCTAGGAAGCCCATAGGTATTCCACATGGTCCGAAACCTAATTCTAATCCTATTGAGAAGTCATATGTGAGGGCCCAGCTTAGAAACAAACTTCATTTGAGGGCTTATTTATTTTTTTTCTACAGTATTAGTCATACACCTAGTGTGGAAGGTGAATCTTCAGCGTGATAAAGAAAAGATGGTGGCTTCTTTAGATACTATAGGTTGTCAAGGGGAAGCAATTTCAAATACATCTGATGGTGGTCCAATCTTGATGAACATGATCATGTACTAACTTTGGTTAGATGTACATTGGAGATAATTCCCATAACAAAAGGAGGTGAATATATTGATTTTGATAAAGAAAATTTAAATACTAATCTTTCGTGATGGAGGTTTTGTTATGGAATTATAGAGGAACTGGTAACCTCATTCTTACTGTTAGAAGATAAATTTAAGTATATAATCCATCTATTTGTATCTTATTTGAGACTTGTCAGAGAAAAGTTTAACTTAGGCTCAACTCTGACTTCTATCTTATTGGTGTTTCTATGCTATTGAATCGCAAGTATTTAAGGATGGTATTCTTGCTATTCAGTAATAAGGTAATATGAAAGTTGATGCATTTGATTGTTATTTATAGTAAATTATTTTTATTATTACATAGCCAAGTAAAGCACCATAGATTTTACTGGCCATCTATATAGATTTAGAGTATAGATAGATGAATTCTATGGGCTAAAGTTCTACTATTATTAACCAAATAAAGATTGTCCATATTAACTATTGAAGATTTTAACTATATTGATGATTCTTTTAAAATAATAGATGGTAATGTTGAAATTTATCTAATTAAGCCCATCTAGATGTGGGCCACCTTAATATGCATCAGGATTTATTTTAGATGTTTTAGTTTGATCTAGAATCCAACTAAAGATAAATCCCTCATAAAGTGATAAGAATATATTTTATAGTGATAAAGTGAAACTCTATATAACCATTGTGCATACTGTCTATTTCAATCTTTATGACTAACTCAGATACTACCTCTAACAGATGAGATACATTATGAAAGGACAGACCCTATGAACTTGATCTCCAATTCACTCGAAAGAGCTTGTAAGCTTTTTCCATCATTAATAATCATTGAGATTAAAAAATCAAGATGCTACTTGTAAATAATAGGAGCACATCTAATTCGATTATTTTTTGTGATTACAAGTCGACTGATTCTAAAAATCACGAACAACATCGATGGCTTTTCTTCATGTAAGTTCTATTTTTTCTTATGATTACCAACAAATTGATTTTAGAGATCGCGGATGGCATCGATAGCTTCTTATTTATATAAGTTCTGTTGCTCCATAAAGTTCTAATAGTATGCCTTTCATTAATAAGATCAGTGTTCTTTTATCTCCTTTAATGGTTTATCTAATTTTGATTATTTGATGTACAATTGGTGTAATAATTGTAATGGTCAACAATAGGTACGAAGAAACTTGATAGGGCATTTCTACTGGTAGATGGATTCAAAATTTTTTCGATTATTAGGTGTGTCATCTTCTCCATATTGCTTCTAATCATTAACCTATTCTTATTGAAACCACTCTTCAAATTTCTTGCAAACCGCCTTTTCATTTAAAAAAAATTTAATTATACTACCCTCAGTCTTAAGATATAATCTGGATAGCTTAGAATATTTTATTAATGGATGATGCTATGTATCATATAACTAAAAGATTGAAACTTATGGAATGAATGTTGAAATCTTGGAATAGAATAGTGGTAGATAATATCTTTAGGAGATCTTGGAGGAAATTGAGACAATGATCTCAAAAATGCAAAAGAAAGAGTGTGATGAGGGAGGACTTTTTGATGGTGATTCTTTTATTTTACAGTCTTATCTTGCTAAATACTATTCTTTTTTATGATAACAAAAAACTATGTGTGGAGACAGAAATCAAAACTTATATGGCTCAAGCAATGAGATAGTAATTCCAAATTTTTTCATCAAGCCATAATTCTAAGAAGAAATAGAAACAATATTTGGCTTCTTAAGGATAACAATGAAAATAATTCAGGAGATATGTGGCAATTAGAAATGAACTTTTAAATTTTTTTAGTTCTAGATGGAGGGTGGAGGAGGTTGACATAGATCCAAATGATATTTCATTACCTAGACAATGAGATGTTATTAAGATCAATTACTGACAAAAAATTGAAGATACTTTGCAATCTTTATTGGGTGGGAGAGCTCCTAGCCTAGATTTTCTACCTTTCTTTTTCAAGTGTTATCGGTTTATTGTTCGTCTAATATATATCTTGTATTTAAGTTTTTTTTACATCTCGTTCTATGCCTGAATCTTGAAAATAATATATTTATCATTCTTATTCTGAAGAGGTCAAATGCTTGAATTCTATCTCATTATTGTCCAATTAGTTTGTATACCATGATTTATAAACTTATTGATAAACTTTTGGTGAGTAGAATGCAACTTCATCCATTGATAAATCTAGAACAAGCTGCTTTCATTAAGGGCAGAAGCATCTCTAATAATTTTCTAATGGCTCAAAAAATCATATATGATTAACAAAGAGCTCTAGCTAGGCATAGTTATATGGCAATCAAGTTGGATATAAAATGGCATATATAGGATTCAATAGATTGTGTTTTAACCTCTTTCCTTAGCTGGATTTTCATGAAGCTTGGACTAACTAAATTTGAGGTTGTATTATTTTTTTCTTATTTGAGTTATTTTTTTATTCAATCATATGACATGAGATTGTCCTCATCGCCCTATTATTTATTAGATTGTCATCATCGTCCTATTGTTTATTATTTATATTGATATTTTTTTGAGAATGCTGAAAGCTATAGTGGAGAAAAATTTTTTACTGGTGTACCAGCTTGCTGAACTAGGGCAACTATTTCTTATCTTTTATTTACTGATAATTATATTTTATTTGCCTAGACTACACTATCCAATGCAATGCATTTTCTACTATTATATCAAATTGTTATTGTGCTTTGGGCCAAAGAGCGAATCTAGATCAAGTAATAACAAAATTTAGCTTAAAATAAATACTTTAAGTAGACAACATATTGAGAATTATCTCCATATTAATGAAGATGATGGCACATGGCAATACCTTAGTTTCCTATCTCCAACAAAAGATTGTGTCTATAAAAAATTGTAATGGTCTAATTCAGTAATTATTTGATAATTAGAGGATGAAAGTGGAGAAAATTATCTATGATAGACAGAATTATTCTTATTAACTCTTTCTTTTAGCTATTTCTATCTATTTGATGTTTAACACTATGATCCTCAGGGGTGTGCTTCTAAGCTAGAAAGTATCATAAGAAATTTTCTATGGAGATCATCTAAGAACATAAAGAGAGTACATTTAGGGATTGTGTATGTCAACCTATATGTAACGGTGGTTTGAGCATTCTTTGCTTGGTTACTAGGAGTGAAGCTTCAATGGAGAAATGTGTGATGAGATTTCTTTTACTTTAGGATGGTTCCTGAGATCATCTATGGGAGGTAAGTATGGTGCTTGGTCCCCTATGTCTTTTCCTATTTCTTTCCAAATGGCTCTCCAATTTGGAAGAAATCTACTCTTATGCTCCTTTGTTTATTCTAATATTAGACGGTGTGTTAAAAACTATATGTCTATTGATGTGCTTCGTGATGCATGGTTATCATCTATTCCTCTAGCAAGATGGCCTACTCTGGTTGATAGAAAATGGAATCAGCTGTTAGTTTTATGACTTTTTGGAAACAAATTAGCTAGTGAAATTTTTTCTATTCTAATTTCGGTTGGCAACAGTATGGACAAGTTAGGATTGGACCCATCTTCAAAACTGATGATCAAGATATCAAAATTGTATAATTTATTTTTGTCCAATATTCAACTTAATCAAGTCAAAAAATCAAAGTATTGATTGGGTATGGAAGCTAGGTTTTCAATCTAGAGTTACTTTATTTTTGTGAAAAGTTGTTTGGCATTGGCTTCTGTATAAAGAGATTTTACATAATCTTGATCTTTATATTCTATGCATTGTGATTTATGCCAAAATGCTGAAGAGTCTATTATTCATGTTTTACTACAGTAAGAATGACATCAAATGCATGGAGATTAGCTCCTTTTCAAGATTGAGATATTATTTCTACACTATCCATTTATAGATTCCTTGTAGGTATTAGAGAGAGATCTTCTAATAATGATGAAAAAAATAATGCTATTTTGATGTGCTATATTGCTTATTTTATTTGATTGGCTAGAAATGAATATATTTTTTAAGGATAAGATAAAGTATAAAATGATTCTTCTTAGGGCTGGCACTCATGCTCAACAATTCATCCATGTGACCACTTCATAGAGGAACCTATGACCCTTCCTTTGCAGATTCTGTGTCCTCTCAAATTATTTATTTATTTTTGAGAGCTACTACTCCCTATTTTCTCAAGATTGACTTTGATGGTTGCGTACATGAAAGAGGTGCTTTCAATGGAACAATTTTATAATCAAAAATTCAAGTAGTGTTCTACTGACTACAAGTGAAGCCCGAATATTTTTGATATAATAGTTTCAATGGTGGAATTGCATATAGCTTAAGAGGAACTAACATATGCTGCATATATGTTGAGGACTTTGCATATTTATATAGAAGAGGATTCTGTGATGGTTATCAAATTCACCTTCTCTAGAGGCCGATTCTCATTTTCTTTTACAAGATTGTAGTAGATGATACATAATTTACTATTTTTTGAAGCATCTCATATCTACAAAGAAACTAATAATGAAGCACATTGGATGATATCTTATGTAACTAATTATACAAGAACTATTTATGGATTTCTATGATTGATCTACCTTCCGATTTTTGAACATTTTTTTTTTTTTTATTTCAACTGATGTATATATAGCAGAATGGTGTAATTTTTTTCCAATTTACAGGTGCTAAGAAAATTCCCCAGCATGCACTTTGCTTACAGTACCATTAATTGTTCCAGATTTCCAATTCCCAAAGAGGAAAAAAAATATCTACATCTCCATGATCAAAAACAAAGTGAAGTAAATAAATAGACAAGTGTTTCTACAGCTGAAACGTGGCCACATCCTATAACAAGCTGAGGGCATCCTAACAAACTAAAAATTCAATTAAGATTTAGAAAGAAAAACACTTCCGCTTCGAAAATAAACAGCAGATGGTAACAGACTTGCAACATAGAAATTATGTAAGCTTCATCGATACTCAGAATCTGAATACATAAATCCATTTGGTTGGGGTATGTCAGATTACAAGATAATCTGATAATTTTTAAGGATTATTTATTTAAAAAATAATTGTGAAGAAAATTAATTTTTATTATATTTGGTTGGTGAAAAAATTATTCCGAAAAATGACATTGGAAAACGATTACTACATTTGATTGGAGGTAACTTTATATAGGAATATGGCCAAATTTACAAATATATCTTGGAACATAAAATATTTTTTTAATACTATGATAGCATTATTCTTTCCAATTAATTTTTATGTAATGACTATAACCACATGACTCTTTACATAATACTATTTTCATCTTAATTTTTTTATAAAAAATTTTTATTGAATAAATTTGAAAAGATATCAGAATAAATTCAATAATTATATATGTAGTTTTATCGGAATATTTTTGTCAAGTATAAATTACTGTCATTCGAAAATTTATCAAATACCAACCCTTTCATAGTATTTGTTTTATTTTTTCTTTTCGAAAAATAAATATAAGGTCCATCAACTTTTTTATTATTTTTTTTTTTTTTTCATGCTAAACATGATAATCTATATAAAAATTATTTTTTCATACTAGATTACCCCTAATCAAACAGCTCTGAAAAGCTAGACAGAAATCCATCGTAACATTATAGTAACGGAGCAGATACAATTAAATAAATTAGAAAATAAAAAAAATAATAATATTTTTTTATATTTTTGTCAATATAATTACTGTCATTCGAAATTTATCAAATACCAATCTTTCATAGTATTTGTTTTATTTTTTTTCAAAAATAAATATAGGATTATCAACTTTTTTTATCATTTTTTTTCATGCTAAATATATTTGATATAAAATTATTTTTCATGCTAGTTACTCTAATCAAACAGCTCTGAAAGCTGACAGAAATCCCATTGTAACATTAAGAACGGAGCAAATACAATTCCATGAAATAAACGATACAGCAATTAGACTTGATTAGATAATTAAAAAAAGGGCACATGACTAGAGCATAATTCTGTAGTATGAGAAATCCAGAGTCTCGTAACAACAACGGATTCTACATCCTGAGCATAATTAAATGCTGTAAATGTTACCGATAGGCGGTTTTTCCATAAAAGAGCGATAGGTAGCGTGGGAAACTTAACAGCTAATTATTTTTTTTTGGGGGGTAAAGAACGGCTAATTTATTTGAAATACGACCGAGTTCGAGAAGGAAAAGGGTACCCTCTTCCCCGGTCCCTTATATAAACCCCGACGCCCCCCTCTCCTCTCCCGCTATCGTCGTCTTCCAAGATTCCACAGAAGATGGAGCTCCTCCTATCCCCAAAGAAGAGGAAGCTATGGCTTTCTTGCGAGGAGGAAAGGCAGCCAGCTCCGCCCAAGAAGAAGGCAAGATGGCAGGAGAAGAAGACAAGAAAGACGCCGGCCGTCGTCGACGTCAAGAACCGGCCGTTCAGGAAGTTCGCCGCCGCCGGTGCAGCACCGTGCCGGACAATCTTGGTGCGGTTGGGCATCCACCGCCCGGTCCTCCTGTTCGAGAAGATCCTCTTCCACAGCGACGTCGACAAGGAGCAGAACCGGCTGCAGGTGAACGAGGAAGTGGTGGAGTCGTCACCATTGATGGCGATGCTAACCGAGGAGGAGGAGTCCTTGATGAAGAACCCCAAGATCGGGTTGCCGGTCACCGTGCTCGACCCCCTGGCACGCGAGTACCGGATGACTCTCAAGAAGCTCGGGACCCAGTACTATCGCTTCATGGGTGAATACCATAAGCTCGTGAAGAACAACAAGATCGAGGTCCATCACATTCTTGATATCTGGGGATTTCGTGTCCGGGGAGGCCAACAGGAGGGCGAGCTCCGATTCGCGATGCTAAATTACGGCCAAGAAGAAACAGAGGATGATGGAGAAAAGCTCACGGCTCGTGAGAAGGAGGCCATCGAGGCGTTGTTGGAGCTGAAGAAGGGGCCCGCGATTTCCCGGCATTAGCGGCGGGCTTGGGTTTTGTTCTTTCCTTCCCACTCTTCTTGTGCATGCAGTACATTACCCATGTTGACGGACGGTGGATGCAGGCATTCTTTGATTTAGATATTATTGTTATTGTAATTATATACCGGAATTGATGGACGGTGGACATAGGCATTCTTTGATTTAGATATTATTCTTATTGTAATTATTCTCATTCTTGTTGATGTTGAATCTTTGAGCTATTATGTAAGTCTCGGGACAAACAGTTTTGTAGAAATTAAAAGTTGTCCAAATTTTTGTTCATTCAATCTTTATAAATACCAGTTAATTGATGTATGTAATGGTTCAGATATGGAAGGATTAATTAGCTTCTCTATTTCTGTTAATTATCTGAATTTTGTAGTCTTCGTCTGTCTGCATGTGCATATAATTTTCTATCCAAGCCAATCCAGGACCCAAAATGCAGGAATTCAACTTCTGCAGCACCTCAAATTTTCCCATTCACAGCAAAGCTACAGCCTTTATCGAACCCATCCAAATGCTATCGTTACATAAGAACTTGCAATACCGGGTTAAATTTAAGCATCAAGCATCGCACAGGCTAGAATACTCGAACATAAATACCTCAATCAACTCCAGAAATTCAGTTAAAAAGCACAAATTCTTGACGATTGCTGTTCATTAAATTATTTCTTTATCCACAAATTTCAAATGTTACAGTATCAGAGTGAAAGGCTGCTGCTAAATCAAATCAAAATCATGAAGCTTGGATGGATTACCATGCCATAAAGCTTAGATTTTTACACAAAGCAAGTAGATCTTCAGACTCATTTCGTCTAGCAAATTTTGATTGAATAAGTTCATAGAAGCTTGTAGCTGTTCCTCTTCAGCTGCTTAATCTTCTCACGTTGGGGCCGGCACAACCTACAATTTTCAACCAGTGTGCACAACTCTGCCTTCAAATATCCTGTTGGTTGAGCTTTTCCAGATCCACCGTGACATCGATCCCAATGTTTAGCGAAGAGGTGACCATTGCAGGGATGTCACTTTGAAAGGATTCAGCTGATGTCTGGCCAGTTCATGCAAAAAGAGGTGCAGAAATATTAATGGGACACAGGGAAGGGGGAAATTTAAATGCTGTCACAAGTTACCAATAGGCAATGTTTCCAGCAAAAAGTGTAACTCATAAAAAAAGATAGCATAGGAAAGTTAACAGCAATATTTGAAACTAAAAAGATAATATAGAGGATATACAACAGAGCTTGAGAATGAAAAGGATCCATATGAACATGGCATGACATTATGATACACAAACAATTCAAAATAACCTTCTTGTCTTCTTTCTTCTATCTCTTTATCACCTCCAGTGGCCATTCACTGATCAGTCTCTGTAGCACATCTCAGATGCGTGACTTCTTCTGGTCAGGCAGATTCTGTAGTATATATATCCAGTAAAAACATCAGTTTCATTTTTTTTTTTTTTTTTGAAAAAAAGATAGGTAGCTAAGAAATGCAAATGGCAGGATAAACTCGAAAATAAGCAGAAAAGATGGTTTCCAACTCTTGACCATTTCCTGAACCCACTCAACTCAGTAAGTCTTCTAATTATAGAACTATGCATTATGAAAGATTAATCTTTTCATTAACTGCTTCACATTGTAAATTACACAAGTCTAGGGCTTATTAACATTTCAATACTCTTTATTTGGAAGTGTAACTTGGTCCCAATTATAGATTTACAGGAATATCCAACACTTATCAGGACCCAATGCACCTTTCATGAGAAATCTTGTTCTGATAAGTATATTAAGAATGTCATGTTATACAAATTAACTAAAAGCATTTTGATATCAATGTTTGTTTACATGGGGCAATTTCTAGTGCTACAATGAGCAAAACATTGCAATTGGCCATATGGCTCAACCAAAAAAAAAAGAAAGCTGTACTCTCTCACAAAATTTATATCTTACTTCACTATCAATGTAAGTAATCTATCCCATAGCTTCAAAAATAGGGTGTGAGATGGTCCAACCTGATGGAGAAGATGAATAGTGGCAGCTGCACTCTTAGGATTACGTTCAAGAAGAAATCCCTAAAAGGACTACAAAGAAACAAAGAAAATGTTGAAATATAGCATACTTCCATAGTGCAATATTTTAAGAATCTATGAAATCAATAATTAATCTATATATCGCTTGTCTCTTCAATAAGTAATCTACATAATCGGAGATAGCTATGCCCTGGTATTTGTTTGGAATAGTTTACCATCGACAATCTAGCTATATGTTCAATTGGACCTAGCAACACAAGTTGATGGGACTTGAATGGAAGAAACATGCAAAACTTTGTAATATGTCAAAAATTCCAGGCAATGGTAAAGTGGATTTTTTTTTTTTTTTTTTTTTTTTTTGAGATTGGTGAAAACCTGACATCGGCAAGGACAAAAAGCAGTAGTCAGGTGGAAGACTTCGAAGTTGGGATGCCTAGAATGGTTATGGATTGGGGATGGCTATTCAACTCGCCGGGATGATGTCCAGAGGTTACTATCATATTCAATGTGTGAGAATTTGTTGCCGTATTAGATAGAAAATTTCTGTTAAACTAGCATGAAACCTGCGCTATGCTGTGGGACTTAATAAATAGAAGATAGAATAAAAAAATTATTAATCTATGGTTCAAAATATTTATTAAAAAATATTACGTAAAATAACGATTATGTGCTTGAATTATAAAAATATTTATAAATTATAAATATTTACCAAAAAATTGAAAAATATCTTTTTAATTGATGTTCTCTAATTCAAATATATAGTTGAAAGAATAGAAGATTAAATAATAAATAAAAGAGCTATAGTTCCTTTACTTCATAAGCACCATGATTAATTAATTTAAAAAATATTTTTTATAAAAAAATCTTCATAAAAGAGAGGGTTGAGAAATGATTGATCCATAATTTTTATTATAAATTTATGTTCATTGAAAAAAAATTTAACGAAAAAAATAAAATTTTTATGCCTCATGCAAGAAATTAAACAACAAAAATTTAAAAAAGAGAGGAAAATGCATTGAAACAGAAGAAAAGAACCATGCCGATTCAGTTATAGAAATGCAAGAAATCAAACCATGTATATTATTTTTTAAAAATTTGAATTAAAAAATATTTAAAGAGAAAAAAATTTAAAAATATAGTTAGTTTATTTATAAATAATTATAAGACCGTCTGCAGATACCTAAAAAAGTTTTTGTGCTGCTGCTCCATAAAATTTCTATGCACCCTATAATTTAAAAACAGCTTCCCTATATAATTTTTATGAGGACATCCTCATATGTTTAATTTTTTTCCTCCTATATACTAGAAACTCATAGAATTGTTATGCGTCTATTTATTTTTCTTTTAACCCTAACCTTTTCTCACCTACCCACCACCGCTGTCACTTCCAAATCCTCTTCTACTCCTCCGCTGTCCTCCGACCACCGCTGTCGGCCTTTCTTCACTGGATTTTCTCTACCGATGGCCATTCCATAGCTGGGGAGGATGAAAGAGAGAGCAGCACAGGCAATCTTGTGTGTTTTTGGTCCCAATGCCGATTTTGGATTTTTTTTCTTTTCTGCCTTTCATCTTCGAAGATGATGTGGTGGAGGATGATGTCCTTGAAGATCCTATGGCAAGCTACGAAGATGCTCTGTACCTTTCTCTAACCTATGCCAGCATTCTCATCTCCGGACGAATCAAGGTAAATCTTATTTCTAAGATCTATTATTTCTAACCACCTTTGGCTTCTATTACTTATTATTTTTTTCTATTTTTTCTTTTTCATTCCAAATCCAAATCCTATTCCTCTCTTCATCTTCTCCACCATCTTTTTTTTTTGTTCTCTTTTCCGATCCAATTTTCTCTACAACCTTACCCTAACCCTAATCCCGCACTTATTATTTTTTCTTTTCTATTTTTTCTTCTTTGTTCTGATCCAAACTGTATTACTCCTTTCCTCTTTTTGACCATTTATTTTTATTTTTTTGGGGGTTCTCTTCTCCAATCCAACCTTCTCTGCATCCCTACCCTAACCCTAACCCGAGCCCCAACCCTAACCCAACCCCTAATCCTAACCCTTAGCAGAACCTAACCCTAACCCCCAGTAGAACCTAACCCTAACCAGCCCCTTAGCCTAACCCTAACCCTAACCCTAGCTGGATAGCTAACCCTAATTAGATCCTCTATCATAATCCTAATCTAATCGGATCCACTAACCTGTTAGCCGAATAACCTACAACTCATTTAATGTGCCAGTCAGTCGATTTGTACAGATCTGATTGCAATCCATCCCTAAACCCATTAAACCATATCTTCTTTTCTCCTCTTAATCCATCCATTTCTTCTTATTCACCAAACCCTAACCTGATCCATCAAAACTCATATATGTTTTTTTTCTATTCATTGGAAGGCTTCCTAGCAAACCTTTGCTCCTTCTTCTTTTTGTTCATTGGAAGGCTGCTGAATCTTAGCAGCAATCGTGGTATTTTTTTCTTTCATGTGGATGTTGAGGAAGGCTACCATAGCATGGTACCAATCCTTTGTCCCTCTCTTCCCTCACATGATATGTGTAAATAAAAGAGTGGAAGGCTGCCAAAATGTAGGCAGCAACCCCCTTGTATTTTTAATAAGAAATAGAATATTGTTTCTGATATTATAGTAAAAAAAAATAACTGATGAGGGAATAAAAATTACAAACATTTGATAAAAGTAAACCCAAAAAATAAATAAAAGTTCCTAAACTCATCTTTTCTAGCTCCCTTTACTCAATTTTTCTTGTCTACTGCCACACTCTTCGATCTTTCCTCAATAAGCCTGATGAAAAATAAAAAAAGCAGTAATCAGAAACAGACCCACCAAAAAAAAATACTCTCCACCTCACCTTTTTTATCCAGTACATATAGGCTAAAGCATGGAAAGAAAGCGATAAGATAATCAATACTTTGACATCAACATTTTCTATTTTTTTTCTCTGAAATCTTTTCTCTGAGATTTCTTTTCATCCGCTCCATTTCTCGCTCTTTTTTTTCTTGCTTGCACCTCTCTCATGACAGAAAATGACATAGGAGAGGAGAGCCACCGCACATAAAGCTCCATCCCATTTTTCTTCTTTTTTTTTTTTGTGTGCCTCTCCCATGAGAGAGAAGGTCATGGGAGAGGAGAGCCAGAGCAGAGTCAGCCTGCTCAGCCTCTAGGAGCATCTTTGATCCATCCAATCCAAACTGCTACTTTTTTTTTTTAGATGAAGCATCATTTTTTCTATATGCTAGATGCACGCCATCTGTCCTCTCGTAGATAGCCGGCACTTATCGCATTAAGGAGGCTCTAGTCTCAACTTTAATGTATCGTATATATAGTTGTCTATAGGTTTAGCAACTGATATACATGTGTCAAAAATGAACTAACGGCACATACGCAGTTGCCTATTAAACAAGAATAGACTAATTTAAGGATCCATTGTTATCCAAAAATTTATATTTTTTTAAATAAATAATTTTAAATAATATTTAGATAAAAATAATTTATTTATATTTTTTATATATTAAAAATAGCTCAAAAATATATTACCTATGTTCTTTTGCATTACTAGTTTCTTAAATAAATTGTTAAGATCTATGTTTTCCATAATATTTTTTATTATATAAATATTAATCTATATTATAATATAATATATTATATTATATTTTATATAATAATATAATATTATTATATTATATTATAGTAATAAAAGAAGATATTATATTATAATAAATATTATTATTATACTATATTATATTATATATTAACATATTATTATATAATAATTATATTATATTATATTATTTATAAAATAATTTTATATTATTATATTATTGCTATAGGATTAAAGGTATATTAGAAATAAAATAGAAAGGTTATTTTTCTGGCTAATAAGAAAATGATTTACCCACCTCATATATGGGTAAGACTTTCCTTCCATTTGATAGATAAATACTATCCATGAAAAAATAATTTATCCACCTAAAAAAATATGACCACATAGGAAAGTTGGTCAAATGGATAAGTTGATCAATGTGAAAATTGATCAACTTTTATATGATATTTACCCACCAAAGAATGGGCTAGAAAAAATACAAACTATCAAGTAGGAGGAAAGCTCAGAAGCTACCCTAATATCATCCTGATGATGTTACCCATAGTGAATTGCACTTATTATAACTCTAGTTGGTGACACATCCTTTTAATTACAAACCGCCAAATGTCAGTCCTAAATTTTAGCAAATAAATTCACCAATCAAAGCCAACACATGCTAAATCGACAATAAGTCAAAAGTTGTATAAGTACCTTAGGAAGCTATAGGAGTACCATATAACCCATTCCCATCAAATAAAATTTAGTAGTTAAATCAAGTGGTCAACCAAAGTAAAGGGTAAAAAGGTGTAGATATGTTAGTTACCCCAACTACAATCATGGGGTTTGCCATTTGATAAGAATTATTACCTTAGCACATAGAAACCTACTTGCAAGAGTTTGCCTTTTCATATAGGAAATTTTAATCTTGAATGCAGAAATAATCATATCTTTAGCCATTGTTGTTCAAACCCAAACGAATCAACCTATAACCTGCAACCATAGGAGAACCAATCCTGGATGCTTCTCGTTGTTGACGAGCAATGTCTTAATTTTTCTAACCCTAATCTGAGTATATCTGAGGGAAGTATCTTATAAGCTTTTGGATGAGTAGGAGACCAAGTCCGTAGAAGTTCTTTTATGATGTGCCTCATCCATCAGAAATAGTATCTGAATCGATTACAAAAACTGAAAAATAGACTTTATCCATAATGGTTGTATAGAGCTCAACTTTATGAAATCGTCTAATATATCTTTATCACTTTATCAGAGGTTTACTTTAGTCAGAATTTAGATCAATTAAAATATATAAAATAAATCTCGATACGTATTAGTATGGATCACATTTGGATGGGATTAATCATATAAATTATAATTTTCTCTCACTTGACTCAACCTAATACATGCATCTTCATTTTAATTATTTAAAGCATTTCAAAAATCTTTAATGAAACCTTATCTAGATCTGATAATTAAAAAATTGATGTGATCACATTTTAAAAACTTTAATTCCTCCTTAGGATACACACTATATACTTGATTACCAAATAATCATCAGTACGAATCATAACTACAAATATATTATCAATTAACACACAACTTTCCATATACCACAATACTAATGATACTTCATAATCAAATTCTTTATATAGAATTTTACTTTATGAAAAGAAAAATCTTATGCCTATTCTTTGATCATCTTTATATCATATGGTAAATAGGTGATCAACATAAAATAAACTAAACTTTATCATAAAATTTAATGTGATGACTTTATACATAGTGCACAATATATAAAATAAGCTATATCCCATATAATCCACTTGATTTTCAAGATTTCAGGAATAGATCCTTTAGTCAATAGATCTACAATTATCAGCCTTTCTTTAATATATTTCACAGACACTATGTTCTCTTTTATTCTTTCACGAAGAGCAAAGTATTTAATACTGATATGCTTATAAGCATATGTACTCTTTGTATTGTTAGAAAATCTTATTACAGAATTATCACGGTATATTTTTATCGATCTACTGATAAAGTCAACAACTCTAAGTCTTATGATAAAATCCTATAACCTTAGAGCTTATGACGATGTCTCATATAGGCTACGTACTCTGCTTTCATAGTGGATATAGTAAATAAAATCTTATTTTATATACATCCATGATATAGTACCTCTTGTAAGTAGAAAGATATTCCAATAATAGACTTTCTACCATTGGTGCATCTAGTAAAGTGCGAATACTAATAGTCTATTACTTCATGATGATCAGACCGATCGTATGTGAGCATGTAAACTTTTATACCCTACAAATAATATATAACTTTTTTTGTAGCATTTTTATACTCTATTTTTAGATCATATTAATAATATCCAAACATTGATGGACCATAAGTAATGACTGAACCCATATAAACATGCGCATAGACTCCCAGCATCATATGCATAGATTATGAACTTCATTTT
Source organism: Elaeis guineensis (assembly GCF_000442705.2). NCBI lineage: Eukaryota > Viridiplantae > Streptophyta > Magnoliopsida > Arecales > Arecaceae > Elaeis > Elaeis guineensis. The sequence goes on along the minus strand of NC_025997.2, from coordinate 29,571,269 downwards.
TTCTATTTTTATCTTAATTTTTGGATATTGAGCTTGATTAAATTTATCATCCTTTATAATATGAGCACACCTAGAGAATATTCTTTCATCTCAAATTTTATATTATAAAGATGTAAGTCTTTTAAGATAGTCTAAGTAACCTTAAGGATCTCTCTCTATGAATCTCAATGCCAATAATATAAGCAGCTTCATTCATATCTTATATTTCAAAATCTTGAGACAAAAACTATTTAGTTTTTTTAAGTGGATCAAAATCATTATTGACAAGTAGAATATTATCCATATAATACTAAAATTATAAATTTACTCCCACTGACCTTCAGATATATATATTTATATATTAATCAATAATATTTTTTTAAGTTCAAAAAAAATGATTATCTTATTAATTTTGAGATATCATAATGTGGAAGCATGTTTATTATCCATAGAGCCCAGCTTTTCCCTTTATGGCATCCAACTATTGTAAGGAGTTTTCACCTTTCATGGCTTATAACAATGTCTTAAGGTCATATTATTTTCACCCATATTAGTTAGATACACCACACAATCTAAAGGCATAGCATATTTTTTTATTCTAATAGATCTTCAAAGAGCTAATAGCATTTTTTTTATTCTAATAGATCTTCAAAGAGCTATCCCTTAATCTACTTATGGTAGTGATTAGACTGTGACCTCTTTGGTAATAGAAAACTCATAGGATGAAATTTGATGAAGTGATGATTCCTCCCGAATGTTATTCTAAAAAATAATAATAGGAATCATTACTTTAGTCTGCATTATAGACCTACTATTTTCTTAAATATAATGTCTCAAGATTCTTCACTTTCACTAAATATATCATCCTACAGAAATCTAGCATTATTAGTTCTACTATCTTTAGTATATGAGATAGGTAATAGAATCTATTTTTTTTAATCTCTCCAGATAATCAATAAAAAAATTACTAGTTGTACTGAAATCAAATACCTTTCCTTATGGATTTAAAACTTTGGCTTCAGTTAGACAACCCTATATATGTATATATCACAAACTAAGTTTTCTACCAGTCCATAACTCATGAAAAATCTTTTACACTATCTTAGTAGGAACCTTATTTAAGATATATATGGCTGTCTTTATAGCCTTATCCCATAAGTAAATAGATATAACAGAATAACTTATCATAATCTGAACTACTTCTTTAAGCGTCATATTCCTTCTTTCAGCGATACCATTTTGATCTGGCATGCTTTGACATTATGTAATACAATACCATATTCTTTTAAGAATTTTGCTAATAGTCCTAGCTATTGTTTCATCTTAATATCTATCATAGTACTCGTCACATATATCGGATCTAATTATTTTAATTATTTTTTCTTTATTATCTTTCTATCTTTGTTTCAAATTTTTTAAAGATCTCAGACACATCAGCCTTATCAAACAAAAAGTATAGGTATATATATTGTAAATAGTCATCAATTAGTGATGAAAAATTTTTACCTATTAGATATAGAAAAAATATCTGCATACAATGATTATGAATGATTTTCAAAATTTCTTTAATCAATTCGATATCCTTTTTAAATATGTATGTCTACTTTACCTTTATGCAGTTAATACATATCACAAAATTAGTGAAGTTTAATGATCATAAGATCTTATACTTACTAGTTTTATGACTTTTTCTTCCAAGATATACCTCACTCTCTAATGCTATAATATAGAAGAGTTTTGAAAATAGAAATCTACTCCAGAATCTAAGACTATCCTGTAGCATCCAACTGTCTTAATAAGTAAACATGCTTGATTTTCAATAAAAATAGATCGTTCACTTTTAATCAGAGGTCTTCTTAATAGGAAGCCCTACAAGTTATTAGTAATATGCATAAATGCACTAGTCAATGCACCAAATAAAATTAAGAACATTTACCAAGTTAGATTCAAAACATACTAAAGAGTAAAGGATATTTTCTTTTATAGCTATTTTTTATACTTCATGTAGTTTTAAGAAGCATTTGACAACCTTATTAATGACTTCACCTAATACTACAAATAATGCTTTTTCTCTTTTGCATTGGATACATCTTTTTCTTTGTCTACTTCTTTACTAACTTAATGTGAAACAAAGTTCACACTATCTACCTTCTCATTCTCTAGTGTCTTCTCCACTTGCACATAGTGATTCACTAACTGTCCAATTCTCATTATATATACTTAGAAGATCTTAAAAAGATCATATTCTAATAGAAGAAAGTAGGAATAAAGTGGACCAAAATGATATCTGATATAAAAATTTTAATATCAGAAAACTATACTGCGATATTCCTTATCTCTATAATATGCTCATGAATACTGGCCTTTATCATATCAAAGCTTACTAATTTTTACTCTACAATATCTAAGAAAATATGAGCCATATAATATGAAGGGATAAATCCCCTAATGTGTCATGTTACATTTCTTACAGAGCAAAATAAGTTGATTAAATTGCTCATATTTTTCAAAAGCTCTTCTTTTCTAGTGTATTTTCATCCATAAGTAGAAAAAAATTATTCATTCAAAATATCATATCAAGATTAGCACATCCTAATGTGAGCACTATTTTTCTCTTTTTATTCCAAAAAAATTCAATCTATTAATAAAAAAAATTATGCTATTATCAATAATAGTGAAAATTAATACTGTAAAATACGCATGCTCACATTATCATCAAATAATGAACTAATTAAACTATAATCTAAAATAATTTATATTATTTCATAGTAAATTCTAACCTTCCTATGGGCAAAAGTGCATTACGCATAAAATTTACTAATACTTTATTAATAAGACCAGCAATATAGGTATTAAAAAATAGTGAATTTTCATATCCATAGATTTAAAAAAAATCCTATCCTCAATGCCTAAATTATCATTTTATTCCAATTTAATCATAAAAATAAACGCTCCCTGTGGATAAAGTTAATTATTTCTATGATTTAATTGTAATTTATTCACATGCTATTACTTTTTATTTTATAATCTTCATATAGTTTTTACTATATCCAGGATGTTGTGGCTATTCTGAATATAATAAACAAACTAACTTTATATGGCATTAAACACATTATCAAGAACATAATAATAGGTCTGTAATTCTTTATTTTCATATAAATAAATAAAAAGCATATAAATCAACCATATAATATGTAAAATTATATTTTTATGTAATAAAACCATATAGCAAGGATCTCATCATGATTATCTGTGAATATTTATGTAATTAAGTTTATTATAGAACTGAATAATAATCTAAAGGTTTGAATAATAATCTAAGGTTCTTTATATAATAAAATTCTATTATAGAGATCAAAATATAATTTTTAATATCCTTTATGGAATCAATTTTTTTATTAGAGACTAAATTGCAAAAATTTCTAAACCTGGTTTAGCCAATTATTGAAAAGGACCTTAATTGATTATGGTCTTTGTTAGGGGTTTAAATGCAAGATTCCTTGTTTAATTAAATGGGTCCATGCCGGATTTCGGGTTGGGACCCAAAATCCGAACCCGTTAGGCCATCTCCTTCCTCTCTTCTCATCCTTTTCCCTACCATAGCCAAAAAAAACCCCCAAACCCTCCACGGCCGGCGTTAAACTTTTCCCTGATTCACCTCCGATGAGGCACCAACCAATCAAAACCACCGGTGGCCGGCCTTTGCCTATTGTCCCGACCGCCGGCGAACCAGCCGTTCGTCGGCTTGATGGGTGATCGACGGAGAAGGAGGAGCCCAAAACCAGCGCTCCTCCCCTCCAAATCCCGACCGATGGCCGTCGGAAGATCTCAATCGACGGGCCGCCGACTTCACCGAGGACGACCGACTCCTTAATGCCGCCGATGAGGGAGGGGGAACCGCCGGTTTGCCTTGATCCGGTTGTTCCAACTTCACCACCGGGGATCCATTCCCTTTCATCCCCTTTTTTTTTTTTTCAAAAATTCCGGTCAGCGTCCGTCGGAAAAGACCGGATCGGTGGACGCCGCCGACTCCGCAAGGATCTGGTTGATTTCTCTGCGGAGCAAAAGGGAGGACTACTGGTTTACCAAAATCCGACGAGTTTGTCCTCTGGCCACTGGATGCAGTCCGGAGGTTCGGCCATCCTCACCAAACGAGGACGCCGGCGTAAGCCCGGCCAACGTAAGAGGAGCAGGGCATTTGGTCTTCTTCTTCCTTTTTATTTTATTTTATTTTATTTATTTAAACAATATTCCAGCTCTTTAAAAATTATGTCGTAGGTCAAAAATAAATAAATAAACATTATAAATCCTTATGAAATCCAAGAACGGATCTGGATCGTGGTCAGTCGTATCTACAACCCATCCATGGGCGAAAAAACGGAGGCCCTTTTGCTCTTCCTTCTATTTATCAATAAATAATATATCAAAATAAATATAAAATATGATATATAAAATTTTTCATAATCTTAAATATAAAAATAATTATATCTTCTATCATTGTTAATCAAGTTCAAACTCAATCTGTAACCTGCAATCATAAGAGAATCAAGTCGCATCTTGATTTTTCTAATCCTAATCTGAGTATATTCGATGAAATCAAATATATCTGATGGAGGATCTCACAAGTTCTCGAATAAGTAAGAGATCAAATCCGTAGAAGTTCTTTATAATGTGCCTCATCCATCAAAGACAATATCTGAATCAATCACTAAAAGATGAATTTTATCCACAATGATTGTATAGAGCTCAACTTTATCAAATCATTTAATATATCCCTATCATTTTATCAGTCGTTTATCTTTAATCAGAATCCAGATCAATTAAAGTATATAAAACAAGTCTCGATGCATATTAGTGTAGGCTACATCCAGATGAGATTAATTATATAAATTACAATATTTTACATGTTTTACTCTTAGCTTACCATTTTTCTATATTGGTGTGAAAAAAAAGTCACAGAGAGATTAATTTTTAGAATGCCCAATTTTTCCAAAGATGACGACCAAGTTAAAATCCAATATATATTATATTATCCTCATTTAGTAAATTAAATTTTGTAGAGTGATCTATAAAAACTAATATATTTGACACAATTTGTCAAATACACGGAATATGTTCTATGGTTAAAACAAGCAAGATATATGTAAGCAAAGTTCATGCATACATTATCTAAATTTAGCCAAAGAAACAAGTCCTGTCCTCCACACTCAGCATTGTCTTCCAGAAATAATTGCTAAGGTCCATAACAAATACAAGGGTTTTGATTTACTAATCTGATAATCTGGAGCCCAAAAAAAAACAAACAACATTAGAAGATCTGCTCAACTTTCTCCGACGTAAGGATATGTTCGTCCCATTTGACACAGTTCAACTAGATATGAAAGGCTGCAAGGCCCCTATCTACCTGCCTAGTACTCTGAACTGCCCTGCCTAAAATTCAACCTACTTCAGAGGACAACAAAAACCGGACCAGGGTGCACGTGGAAGGTGCCTCCACAACCAGGCCCTGAACAGAGACACCAGGGCCCATAAACCTAGGCAGCACTAAGAACATTCATATGTCTTCATTTGTTTTAGCTTTCGACTTGCTTATTCTTTGCAAACTTATTCTTAATTTCCAAATATGTTTGGAAACCATCTTACCACTCTTCAAGTTAAAGTTTAAATCATTTTCTGAAGGACTAAGAGAAGGAAGCCACCGGAAGGTTGTAACCAGGAGTCTAAACAGCGCTATGCAGATTGCACGTTCACTCATGTCAATTTATCAAAAGAAGTGTTGTGGTTCTAATAATGTGGAGGGCATTAATAGTCTCACATCGATTGTGAGTTAAAAGAGACTCACGTTTACAAGAAGAAAAAATTCTTCCTACGTGAGGTGTTTTTTAAAGAACAAAATCGTGATACTCATGGATCAGAGCGGATAATACCTCATGTGAGGGTCAAACCTTTGTCTACAACAATGGCGCATCAGAAAGGATCGAGATCCGTCTCGGTTCTCTGAAGCTGAGGTCTACTTGGCTAACTGTGGGGCTCCTCGACTGTACACATTAAAGTCTCCCTTGACTGTGAGGTTATGTTGTGGTTCTAATAATTTGGAGAGCACCAATAGTCCCACATCGGTTTATAAGGAGGAAATAATCCTTCGCCTTGGTTCTTTGGGGTTGAGATCCATCTCGACTGACTTTGAGGCTTTTCGAACTGTACACATCGGAGTCTCCTTGATTGGAGGCTCTGTTGTGATTCTAATAATGTGGAGGGCACTAATAATCCTACATCGATTTATAAGGAGAAAAAATTCTTCCACGTGAGATCCTTTTTAAAGAGAAAAATCGTGAGGTCCATAGGCAGACCGGATAATATCTTATGTGATGGACCGAGTCTTTGTCCGCAACAGAAAGTATATAATTTTTTTGACCGAATCATGCACCTTCTTCTGCAAAAAAAAATATATTACAGAAGATACTGTATTGTGTTGTATTGCAATTTACACACACTCAAATTTATTGTCTCGATGATATCTACTTAGATCTTGTACCTTGAACGATAAAAGAGTCTTACATAAATCGTTCGGTGATCCCTAAAAGTCGAATGATAAAAAATATTAAACTTGGATACTGGTAATAGATGTTGATTGTTAAGGTTGCAAAGTAACATGACAAGATTGTTTTGAATTGGCTTCTTTGCTGGTAATTGTGCCTCAAAGGTGTGTGTGCTCCTCTATAGCAATTTTTCAAGTCTTTGTTCTATGTCTAGACTCTTTCCAAGTTTAGGGAAAGCTAGGACGTGGCTCCTGGTTTACACGTGCTTAGACACCTTAGATTGTGATATTACAAAGGAACAAATCTCTCATAGCATCCAGTTATCCACAATTTGTGCTAGGCCTTTCATTTTTGGCAAAGTTGATGAGTCAAGGAATTGGAAAAGGTTAGATATGACAGAAATTCTTAAATTTGCTATGGGTAAAAGAAACCTTAAAGACTTCCTACAAAATAATAAGTTACAAAGCGTAAAACAATTCAGCTGCATCCAAAGATTAAAATCCAGAAAGAAGTATCTTACTGGAATCATGTTTACTTCTAGTGCTGCACTGAACTTTGTATTGTATTACTTTCACATTAATTTGACCTCAATTAATATGAATATTAAAGATCATGTCAATGAAACTTTTCATGTTTTTCCAACAATATGAACTTAGACACTGCCAAATTTAGCAGCAAACTCTATCCAAATATCTCATGTTTTTCTAAATATTCCAATTCCTTTAAAGATCGATAGTTGTTAAAATCCAAAGAGTCGTGAAAATCTTTTTTACTATTTAATAAAAAGCTTCTAGTCATAAACATATAAATCTACAATAATCAGCAATTATTTTTTGTGGGTTTACCATATGGTCATGATTTTACAGTGAGGAATGAGAATTGATCTATTCAGTGTTTGCGAAGTTCATCACCTGATGTACACAGTAATAAGAAATCAAGAAAAACAATTCCCTATCCAAAATTGTCCATCTTCGGAAAAAAAAAAATAATCCACTTCCTAGTCACTTGTTAGGATATGCATACCTGTGCATATCTTTTCTTTTTGTAAAAGTATGTAGAAGACTCGAGTTGTATCTTCCGTGCGAAAGGATTTCCCTTCCTTTGCACAAATTCACCATTAGATCATCCATCACACAGATCTCAAAGCACTTTAAACTCCAATAATTTGCCTACAAAGATCTCAAAATGAGAAAGGGATAATCCAACAATGATTTGTGCAATGGAAGATGAATCCTTCGTGGCACAAAGGATACAAACCGAATCCCGACTTGAATTTATCCACGATTTATGATTATCTATTTAAACCAAAGGTTATCAAATAGCCCTCAAATAACCTCTCTCTTTTTTTTTTTTTTTTTCTTCCCTTTTTGTGACTTTGGGATGGGATGAGGATGGTTGGATTAGGCACTGAGAACCCATATAAGACCTAATACCGAGATAGCGAACTACAATGCTAAGATTAAAAAATATACATATAGAAATTGAGAAATGAACCTGAAAATCCTAATCAAATTAAAATTTAAATAACCTAATATAGGTTTAGACACAAAATAAGACTTCTTAGAGTCAAGGATTATTAAATAGCTCATTTCAGCATCCAAATGATTAATTTGAAACCTAAATGACAAAATTTCATATAATGTTTGACTGACCATCTTTAAAAATATGGAACTTAATACCCAATCCTCCGTTTGACTGCCATTCGACGATGATTAGTCCTTTGCCATTTGTGCCGTCCCTCTCGAGGGTTTTTGATTAGGCCTGTTTTCATAATACATCACTCAGCAAGCTTTGCATAACCGGCACCATAATCTGTACCAGTCAGCTACCGGTATGGTACCATCTAAAACGGTTCTAACGTTATTATTTAAAAATTTGGCATGAAGCAAATCCACTTTCACCGCAGAAGCAAATCCAGGCGGCTGCAAACCCGGAACCTAATCAACAAAGCCCAGCATAGCTTTAGGAGTTTTCAGTACTTTCAGCGAAGATGGTAATTGCAGTTCGTCAAAATCTCACATACGTCAATCAAAATAATCTAATTCAACAGACAATTAGCATTTGGATGACATCAAATTCAGCCTCATCTCCCACTTTCTAATCTACCCCTTTTTTTCTAGGTCCCTTTTCATTGGCAGCATGCAGAATTCAGGATAGGGTCTAATTTAATCATCCAGGCCAGCAAAAACATATATATATATATATATATATATATATATATATATATATATATAGAAATAAGAATTATGAAAAATTGGGGTAAAAGAAAATTCCTCATTTACAGACCTCTCGTGGCCTTCTCAACAGACACCAGGCTCTAAACCAATGAGGCCAAGAGGAATAAAATGAAGACAAATATTACCATTTGCCCGGTAGGCCAATGATGAGAGCACAAGACAGTACAATCAAAAGTTACTTGATGCTCGAGGTTAACCAAGCAAGAATCTGAATACATCACTCAGCGAAATAATGCCTTCTACACGCTTGCTTCCAGCTTCCACGATGATAACACGCCGGACCCCTAAAATCAAGGAGCACAGCAAGAATGATATTACAATTGAGAAACCTGAACTTTCTAAAGACAAGATGTTACCAGGATTTGCCAACCGCTCCATCACTTTCTGCAGAGTATCAGAATGAAGACACATCTGGCATCGCTGCCCATTGAAGAATCCATATGGAGCGCTTGCATCTTGTCCAAGTTGCAGTGCCTGAATTTATCACACACGCACACACAAACACACACACACACAGAAGGGACAATTCAAATTTTCATTCATTTAAGGCATGGTTGAGCACATGCCCTTATAGATTCAGAAGATAAAAAGAAAGTTCTCACTGGTGGTTTAGTTATTTTATTTTGTTATTAGGGTGAGTTTTCAGCATTTGTTTGTGCAAAAATTGAGAAATGCAGACAATAAGATAAAGCAACTCAATATAAGAGGGTGTGTGATAAGCAAGGTTCGCAATGTACCAGGGATATTATACCGTACTAGTACGGAACTAATACTCAAGACGAGTATCAATACACCGAACCGACTCCTATATCTAGTGTACCAACACTTACCAATATAGTACCGGTATGGAATCTAGTACCAAATAATGAACTTCAATGCTAAGGTTTAAAAAGCATGGAGACCAGAAAATGAACCTAACGAAATCCTAATCAAACTAAAACTTAAATAACCTAATATAGCTTGGACCTTGAATCATTTAGACAAAATAAGACTTCTTAAACTCAAAGGTTACTAAATGGCTCATTTTAGTATTGAAATGACTAGTTAAAAGTCAAATGACAAACTTTTATATAACATTTGGCAAGTTGATTGGCCATCTTAAAAAAAGAACTGAACAACCGGTCGTTTGTCTGGATGTCATCGTCCTTATTATTTTGATCAGTTAGGCCTATTTCCATAAAAGGCTTGCCAAAAACCAATACTATGACCCATACCGATCGGCTACTAGTGCGGTACGGTATGATTGCTAGTATGGTACGATATGGGTCTTTATCGTGTTGTGCCAGAGCATACCAAAACAAGAAGAGGAGGTGAGAGGGGGGAGGGAGAGGACAAAGAGGAAAAGGAGAGGGAGAAGGGGAGAGAGAGTGACAGAAAAAGAAAGAGAAAGGCAAAGGCAGCCAGCGTTGGCCTCAACAAAGGAGGAGAAGAGAGGAAGAGGGAGAGGGAAGGAAGAGAAAAACCTAACCCTAAACTTAACCGGGGAGCATCAGAGAGAAGGGGAGAAAGATAGAGGGGGAGAGAAGGGAGGGAGAGAGAGATTGATCGAGAGTCCTACCCATTTGACCATGCTTGTTCACCATCACCATCACACAATCTCCCATTGCTATCACCTCGCATGGTTTGATCAAGAGAGAAAGGGAGGGAGGGGAAGAGAGAGAGGGAAGGATAGAGAGAGAGAGAGACAGGAGGTAAATCGAGCGAGATTGGAAGAGGGGACTAGGGAGGCCTTGAAATTTTATTAAAGACCAAACCTTCCGGACCACATGAACCATTACAATTCCTAACTAGTCCGGTTCAGTAGGGTCCGAACCACTTGGTTCGGCTAACCTTGAGCACACTCTTTATACAATGACTCATATGCCATAAATTAAATAAAAATTGGAATAAAACTTTTTATCAATAGAGGCCAAATGTAAAATAATAGTCAAGTTAGGGGCAGACCTCAATTTTGTCTTAAGAAATAACATGGATGGCTAATAATTCAAAAAAGTCACTTGATTGACCCATTCTTTAGATGAAATTTACAACAAATATCTAACAAATACAAAGAAATGCCTAAAGAACCCTAAGGCCCATATACTTCCACAGGACACCATTAGAGCTCCTCACTCATTGTCATAGCAATAACCCTTTAAAACTATAAAAGGGTACATAATTTGATTCTTCTTGTATTAAAATTTTTCACTATTCCAATACATGATAATTTTGGACATTCAATCCTGATCGCAATAGTACAAAAATATCACATACTTCATTGAATCCACTTTGAGCTATTGAAAGTGGGTGTCCCACACAAGATCGGTGGTTATATCCCGCACCATCCGATCCAAAACGTACCAGCTGTACCGAAGGTCGACCAGGACAGTTCCAGCCTTTAGATTGAAAAACCAATGAGGGAGGGGGATGGGGAGAACAGAGGGAGAGAGGTTGGAAGGGAGAGGGAGAGGGAGGGAGAGAAGGAGAGGGTGTCAAAGAGCACGAGAGGTAGGAGGAGGGAGAGAGGGCTTCCAAAGACCTCTATCCTCCATGGTGCCAAAAGAGAGGCGGAGCCCTTGTTTCAAAGGAAACAAAGGCTTCAACCACTTTATTTATTTATTTATTTATTTTTGAAATTTTTTTAAGAGAAGTCAGCAGGTTCTACTAACTTTACTTTTTTGAAGTTTTTTTAAAGTGAAGTCAAAAGCCCTCTCTCTCTCTGTCCCCCCTCCCTCGGCCTTTCTCTCTCTGCACCGTCCCCTCCCTTTCTCTCCCTCCCTTCTCTCTCTACATTCCTCTTTTTCCTTTTCCCTCACCCCCTCCCTCCACCTTTCTCTCTCTCTCTTCACTGCGCTCTCCCACACTCTCCTTCTCCCTCCCTCTCTTCCTGTCTCTCCTTCTCCCTCTCCCACCCTTATCGATTCATGCCAAAATGGCATAGCACGATACCGTACTGCTGGCCTACCAATATGAGTACTGATTCCAATACTACGAACCTTGGTCCAACAACTGAATCTTGTAATAGTGACATTCACACTATTACAAAATATCTTTAGGCTACAGAATCTTAACATTGATAGTTTGGTAAAGAAAAATATATTTTAAAATGCATTAAAAAAATATCCAATTGGCGGATAATAAGTCAGAATAATTAATTCAAATGCATTTTTCCCCAAGGTTCAACAAAAAGAAGCATCGGCATATACCTGGTGAATTTGCATTTCATCAAGGTGAATCTTTGCATAAGCTCTATCTTTAGCCAAAGCTGTAACATCACTGGGCATAAAATCACCAAAGCTTTTGCATTAAAAACAGAAAGGGAACGACAACATTACATCCTCACACTAAATTGAAGTATAGGGTACCTTCTAGAATATGTATCCAGCAAAGAGTCATTGTCATCAACTATTGGTATTGAACTAACTCCAGCTGTGAAACCAATAAATACAGTAGCATAAGTCCAAGATATTTGGCGGGGAGAATAAAAACATGAAATATGCACAGAAATAGAGATGATCATCTATTTGGAAACAACAAAAACAAAAAATAAGTATCCTTTAGCACTTAAAAAATAATACTAGAGATTGCATAAAGACTGTTTGTAAGGAATTTGTATTTGCTTTCAAGTGATGTATGAGATGGTTTATAACAGCCAAAGCATACCTCTCAAAACATCTAGTTGATCTGCTAAGAAACTCAAAAAGATGCATCCATATAACAAACCTATTAAAAATTTCATCCACAAAAATTTAATTAGTCATTTTTAGTATAAATAATGAGTCATGTTTGGCTCTTCTATAACTGTCATTAGGTTCTAGTTAGGCTAGTTTGGTGAGATCTCCCAAAGAATTACAGGTCATCCTCACATTTACAAGTTCTGACATTCCTAGCAGCTAGGCAAGCCTGTAAAATTGAAATTTTCTAAAAGCAAAAAAAAATAATGTCCAAGGACCCTAATAGCAGGAATTTTCCTGGTTAGGATATTACACCTGCTTCCAAATCTCCTTGGAAACTCATCCTCACTCCCACTTTCTAAGCATTTTCTTACTGTTTTGTTTTAGAGACCGCTTCCACGTACCAGCACCCAACATGCTTCCAGTAACTAAGCCAAGACCAGAGTTGAGACTTGAGAGTCACATTTCTAGCTATTTGCAATAATTTTGAGAGGTTCTTAACCTAGGAATGCAAAATCAGCTTGGCTCTTATCTTGTTTTTGCCAACAATAATCTGCACACAATGTGTTAACAACCCAAAATATAGCAGACAAGATGTTAGAAAAACTAAGAGAAGAGAAGAAACAAAGAATACAAATGATAGAATGCTTGATATGCACTTATTTGCACAAATGCACAGCATGAAATAATATTTCAACTTTTGCTTTCAGCCCAACGAAAGCAATGACCACGCATACATAAAACACTTATACTAAGTACCAAAGCCCATGATAAAGCAAATAGTAACTACAATGTGTTTGTCAAGATCTAATTACAATCACTATTTAATTCATTTGATTATCAAGAATTAAAGAGAGTTCCACCTTGCACTAACAGAGATAGGGCAGCACCAAGTGTCGCATTGGGTCTCAGCATTGCCAACAGTCTCCCATTTGATTCCCCAATTTTTGGGACCCATGTGCCAAAAGGAATAGTACATATAGGTTGTTGCAAAATGGGTAAAGAACCAGAACAATGCCTAAAGTACCTGCAAATACCTGAAAATTAAGATACCAGCACTTCTGATTACATCAATGATATGGACTAAATGAAGCTTGTATATAAGCAACACCAAAAGAAATTCCAACTATAGGTGCAAATGATCATCGACAAGGGAGACAATATAGAGCTTACATTTGAGTATTCCTGAAAGGGATGCGATATGCAGCAGCTGAGGAAACGACCCATCCAATGATGATGAATGAATGATTGGAACAGTCGAAACCTCATTTTGCAAAATCTTCAAAGCAACATCTTTCAGTGAATCAGAGGGGCCAGCCTGCAGATACCAAGTACATTCAATATATAGATCTCAAGATGGCATTTACAAAAGATGGATGAAAAATGGCAAAGAGGCATGGTAGATGTAATTTCTTTTCCAAAAAAGAGATATATTTAAGAGGCATTATGTATGCCACTGAATTGCAACCACACCAAACCAACTTTTAAAAGCAATAGAAAGGAATCTCATGGGAACTTACATAGATTAGCCGCCTCTGAAATGTTCTTCCACATGGATCCATTTGCCTACTGAGTTGTTGTTTTGCCTCCTTCCAAGCAGATATTGTGTGAGTTTCGAGCTCCTCCTCTGTTAGATTTGAGCCATGATTACCAAGCTGCAAAACGTTACAACAGTAAGATATTTAAGAACACATATTAGAAAGATCTGTGAAAAATATTACAGGATAATGAAAAGAAAAGGAAGAGAGAGAAGAAAATGAAACCAAAAAGGAAGAAAAGAACATTCACAGAACTATGCAAATCCAATCACTACCAACTAATGCAGCAAGATTGTTATAGATCACACTAGATGTGCAGCACACATCAGAACAAAAGACAACTGAAATAATGGAAGCATGCATGTCCAAACAGGAATGAGCATAACATGACCAGGTTGAAGGCTGCCACAATGCAAAACTAGACTAAGAAAATAAAAAAGTTGTTAGAAACTTAGAAGACCAATTTTTTCATTCTACAATCATTTCTTAGTACTTAAGTTTGTATCATAACAATCATTAAAATAAACCCTTATCGATGATAGATTATTTTTGACAAAATAATTTCAGTATTACTGTATTGCCAAAATGGTGCCCAACATCAAAAGATTAAATCTTGAGAAGTTATTACTGCTAATTACAAAATAGATTTATAAATATCACATGCAGACCAAAATTATTACAATACCTTTAGGAATCTGCAAAAGAAAATAAACATTTACATATAAAGTTTTGCATATTTTCAATTTAAGTATAACTACATGGTTAAGTTAAATAAACAATTTTTAACAAGATCAGGAAAATGATTTAACAATTTTTTTTTCATATGAATTTATTTCAACCAAGTTAATTTAATTTTCCCATTCTATGAGAAAAAAGCCTAGATTTGTGGATAAGTTATTGGGTAATAGAAAGAGAATTAAGAAACAATTTGAAGCAAAAAATGATGCAGCCATAGCATATTGTTCTGAGATAGCTACAATGTTTGTTTAATATGGTACCTCAACAAAGGTAGGTTTTTTCAATTGATAAGTCATTTGTGAACAACTTGCATTTGACTCAGCAAAAGATCACTAACACTAGTAATCAAGCTAAGATGGAGCCAAGGGTCTAAGCTCGAAAAAGTTTTGAGGTGAGCTTAAGCAATGGCCACCATACCAATGTATACTTTTGTATATTTCATATTAGCATCATATTGGACCATAAATATTTCAACTGTCTGCTTGTCTATTTCTTTATGATTAAGGAATATTCAAGCACTGAGGTGCAAACTACTGCAACTGGTAAAGCCATTCTGGTTGGTACCACTGACCCAGGTTGAGTCCCACCATCACCAGATTTTCAGCCTGGTGTGCTCCCATTCTAGTTCTCCATAATAACAGTTACAACCTCTTTAGGTCAAACAGTCACAACCAATTCTCAATAAGAAACGCAAGGGGAATACCTTGGAATTGATGTGTTTCGGGTCTATTGGTCTACTAGGTGACATCTTGCTCCAAATATCTACAAAGGGCATGGGACTGCAAAGAGAATTGTGAAGTCTTTGCTCCCAAAATTTTCTACTTACGGTTCTGCACCTGTTTTCTGATCCCTTCAAATCTCACTCTAGCACGTGCTTCCGAGGTGCTGCTAACTTTCAACTATTTTGACCGCTCGATATCTCCACTCTAGTACCCAAATCTGCTTCCACACCTAATATCAATCACGTAACTTAAGTTGGAGCATTTGATGTGCCATTGTTAGCAGCTCATTTATGAGCATGATATTGATCAGTGCAAGCTTGAGATTAGAATTCAAGTCAAAACAGCAATAAACTGACAAAGCTCAACAACCATCAATACAATGCAAAGCTTGAGCTGGACCAGGCTTGCTGACATTCAGCTCAAAATCACCCCTAATCAAAGATACTCTCACTGGAGTGCAGCTTAAAAAAAAATTGTGCAATGTTCAGATAGAAACTTGAATGTATGCAGTAGAATTGATAAAGACAAAAACGAGAAATTAGTGGATATTAACTAACGACCACCCATGGGACGAGCGAACCAAAATACACAGAAAAGGAGAAAATCAATTCCATCGTTTTGCCTAAGGATATACTCTTAAATTCACAAGATTTTGACTCAGAATTTTTGGATGACATATTAAAAGTGCCAGCATCTTGAATGGTTATCAAGCCTGTTCTTTATAGGTATGCAAATGAAAGTAGGATGCATGGTAACCTAAGAACTGCATGAAGACTCAAATTGTTCCACAAACCATCAGCTAATGAACTAATACTGCTCCTGATAAGTTCTAACCAAGGGTACTCTTAAAGTAATTACAAAGAGGGATTACGAGCATGTAACTGCATGTGCTACCAATTCAAGAATAATAGCAGATAGAACTGCAACATTAATAACTATAACCATAATCATCCAGCCTTATCCCAACTCCCAAGCATATAGTATCAACTTCATATATCCTCATTCACCGATAGTTCCTATCCAGAGCCACCTCAGATGTGATTCCAAGCTTTTGCATATCTTTCTCACACCTTGATCCATGTCACCTCAAGTCTTTCCTCCTACATCCTTCAATAGAAATTAAAGTATCTCTTCTTATTGGAGCCACCTTATGTCTTTGTTGAACTTGCCCATACCATCTCAAGTAATTTCTCATCAATTTTCCCTTAGTTTTTGCATTTACAACAGCTCCTCTAATATCCTCGTTTCTCAATCTCCCTTCTAGTTTTACCACACATTCATCACGACATTTTCACTTTTGCTGCACTTGCTTTCTTGAACCCTCTTTATTGTCCCACTTTCTGTGCCATAAAAGTTGGAACATTGTAGACCTTATTGTTGCTCTATATAGAATTAAAATGTCAAAGTCACAAATCCCATATCACATACAAAAGAATCTCACGAAGAATATGTGGTTTCTTGGATAATCCAGCATGAATTGCTAATTGATAAAAGGGATTTATTACAATGCTCCTTTATCGTCCATACACCTATATATGTGAATTCATTCAAACAGTCCATCTTTAGATAAGTGGTTTCATATCTTTAAATTTTAGCAGGTGATGTCTGGCCAGCTATACAAGTACAGGTGAAAGAAGTAAGCATTTTGGTCATTCAATTGATAAAAGGGATTTACTACAATGCTCGCTTCTCATCCATACAGCTATATAGGTAAATTCATTCGAACGGTCAATCTGTAGATAAGTGGTTTCATATCTTTAAATTTTAGCAGGTGGTGTCTGGCCAACTGTATAAGTACATGTGAAAGATGTAAGCATTTTGGTTATTCAATTCAACTCGGAGGGCAGTTTACTACTTTATAAAGGGCACCTCATTCATGTCCTCAAACCCCTCCACTACTCCATCGATCTTCTGCCAAGTAATTCCTCCATCGCTTCTAGTCCATCCCATGGCCCCTAAGCTGCAACATCGTGGTACTCATCTTCTGTGCCCCATTTAACCTGCCGGCTCCCCGATGATGCTTGCTCCAATGACAATACCTCTCCTCCCATAACCACCTATCATTTCCACACTTCGTTGGACTGCCACTTCCTCTACACAAGGTCTCTCAGTCACCACCTGTTTCCATTGGCTGACAGTTATCCTCTCATCCTCAATGATCTCACCCCCTCCATGCTGCATCCAATTCATCAATATGGTTTCTAGATTGGTCCGCCATTTTTTGTCCCTGAAGTTAGTTGGGGGAAGGAGTCATTGGTGAGCAGAGGTGGAATAGTTCTGAGATTGGCAGGGAAGGGCAATGGGATTGGCAAGCAAGGAAGGGCAAGAGGGATGCCTGGTGGGAAGAAAGACTGGTCCATAATGGTATTGAGACAGCATAGCATCGTATAGAATGTTTGGAACATGGGAGCAATCGATTGAGTGTTTTCCCATTTTACCCTTTACCAAACCAATGACCAGGATTAAAAGTTATACCAACTAAAACTTAATAAAGAAGTATCATAGCAAAACCTTGATACAAATCAAATACATGGGGTGGAAAGTGAAAACAGGAGCACATGAATTAAGAATCAAGAATGGTCATATTGATGCCAATGCTAAGAATACCACATCTCTACTAATATATGCAATTGGTTTGTAAATAAATCAACAGATCCTGGCATCCTTTTATTATTTTCTTGACAGTAATGCACCAGTTTTTTTTCTTTTCCTGCAGATAAGCTCTATGGTTCAAGTTAAAAGAGCTGAACATGACTTCGGGCAGCCATGAACAGTGTTTGTTCAAGTTCTATAATAACAGAATCAATCAACAACTAATTATTTCACATGAACAGAATCATTCCACACAATCAAACCAGTCTACATAAAAAGAGTTCAACTAATCTTATCAAGAAAGGGGACGAACTTATATCACGTAAAATGAAGCTTAAGATCACGGTCTAATCTGATGGGGCTTGATGCAGCTAATAAAGTCAACTTGACCCTTGTTACTTGAAACAAGCTTAGTTAACCTTTTATTTATTAATTCTTTGGAAATGACAAATACTAGCTGTATTACCTTCCACATTAATTTACTTGAACGATGCAATTGAAGGGTTATGCTGCATATTATATATTTATGCGTCAATGCAGTAAAATCATTCCAGCAATTTTAGAGTGATGGAGAAGGAAAACATTAGGAAGCCCTATCATTCAGGCAACAAGGAATGGGCACATTATCTTGCAAACAAGTTCACAGGAATCCTTTCTAATTGAGCACATTGTATGATTCAGAACAGCTCTACAAAGAAAGCATTAATTAATTTATGAAAACCAAGCCAGTCATAATTCATAGTTAACAGAGAATAACTAAAGCAACAACTACAACTAGCAATTTTCCTGGAATAAAGAATAATATTGTCTTGGCTAAGATTAAAACCTGTGAGAAACAATGTTCCATATGCACCTGTTTCAGAATTAATATAAAGTCCAATGCACTCAGCACTCCAACAAATTGCCCCCGGTATGAGTTCCATAAAGGAGCCACAGGAATTCCCTGTAAGCAAGTTGATTTTAGACAGCGAGCATAGATGACTACTTGACAAAGCTTTGATCAATATGAAAAGGAACAATACATCAAACTTATAGTTTTTCAACAGTGGAAGAACTTGTCCTGATCTAAAGACATAATGTGCTTCATAAACATCCATACATAAAAATCATCTTGAGAAAGGCATTTAGGGAGATCAAAAAACAAGAGAAGACTAGAAAAATTTCTATTTAAGAGAGCCACTTGATTTATATGCCAAGTTTAAAATATCTTTCAGCTAAACTTGAAGACTCCTTTACAAGCATTTAATTTGCACATATTCACAGATATGGAGGCAATTTTAAACCAACGCTAGACAATTTAGAACATTTAGAATAAGGATTTAATAGAGATTATTTTTATGGGATTCAGGTGGGCTGATAGAAGAAGATGCATGGAATTCAAGAGATGAGACAGTAAGAATCAGAAAGCTAAGATAAGCCAGCCTAGAAGTCTAGAACAGAAGAGGAAACCAATGATAGGCAATGCACCATCAGACAGATGATGCTAGCCAATAAAGGACTCCAAATGGCAGATTGTAAACCTTCTAGGGCCTAGGGATTTGGAAAAAAAGAAACCAAAAAGGATGAATGCAATATTAGATATAGCTGTTATAAAAGCTATATCCTACTGTGTTAAAATTAACTCATAGAGTCCTCTGCCAAAACGTTCCAATCCGGCGGCATACTTCCTGTTGTTTTAGATGAGCAACTAGGCACCCACAAGTGGCAATGCGTAAATTGCTATTAAGTTCAACCTAGCGACCTAAGAAGCAGCTGGGACAAGATAATTAAACACAAGCACACATATTAACTGGTTTACCGCCTCTCCATGAACAAGGTTTCTCCCCTTAATGTTCAAACTTCAAAATAAATCTCTTCTAATAGATCTTTACCAAGCAATAATCAACTGCAGCCACTGTACCGGGTTATTATATCTTGTTAACTTTATATGAAAAAACAGTGGATATAGATTGGATAATGCATATTCGTATATGTACTTATACTTTGCTGTCAGATGGAATGGATACAGGTAAAACATAAAATTTGAATATCAATATATAGATCTATATTTAGCGAAAGAATATGGATAAGAGTAGGATATCAGCAATGAAACATACCCAATATAAACAGATACAAAGAAATAATCATATCTAATGCTAATGGATTCAGATTTGCCAATGTGTCCAGTAAATGTGTTGCGAAGATGTAAAGTGACCCGCAATCATGGGCCCACCAATAAATTAAAGTAACTAATTGATCGGACAGCCCCGGAGAGTACCCAACAAATCCCAACAAAGCTCTGTATCAGTTTCTCTTCAGAGTTTCCTATAGATCATGTTGCAAGCTCATGTGTCAACCTGTGGTTTGGAGTTAAATTTTCTTTCTAAAACAACTTGACAATAAATTAGTGCTAAGATCTACCAACCAATATATGCACATTATTTTTCCTCAGAGCTTGGTGATGAAGTAGGATTTCTAAATTATTTTATGATAATTATGTGCTAATAGTATCAAACATATGTTCATGGAACATGTGGATATCAGATCATTGCATTTTGCAAATCAAAGTGCCCCACACCCAATAAAAAAGTGACTATGAAGAGTCAAGGCAACTTTCATTAATGAGAAAGTATCAAAGAGTACAAACATTCCATCAGTTCTTACTATCCTACAGTCTTGCAGGTGATAGAAATTAAAACAATAAGATATAATGATCACCAGATAAAAATAGCTGGAATTCCATCCTTTAAGACTAGAGGTACCTGCTCATAGAGTATATGAAATGCGTGCTTTACAGGCAAATTAACATCAAAAGCAATGACCTGAAATCACATGTGCACTTTGAATAAGAAGATGGAAGAGTGTCAACAATAGTACAGTACAAAAACATGAAATTGTTCATTGGAAGGAAACTAATTACACCTTCCCTGACTCTGGAAGCAACTGATAGGCATTATGGGTGGACAAGAATGAAGAAATACGATGGCGAGAGACCTCTATATCAGACTCCGATATCCTCGAAGTTGTCTCCTGCAGGGCACCACCTGATGACGTGGCCTATTTGGCATAACAGAATTTGCAACAGAGAAAAGATTAAGACAATGAATCCAATAATATGCTAAGGCACCAATAGCTAATTTTGCTGATTCAACACCAATAATATCTAAAATCTAAAAACATAAAACTGGAAAAAAATATTAAATATTTCACCTTCTGGTTTCTTGCACTCACAACTGTAAGGAGATAAATAGAGAGTAGCTGAGAAGAGCACAACAATTGCTCTCATAGGCATCAACAAAAGGCCAAAAGACAGGACAATCAAAGCATCCTGCATAATTTCCACCTTTGTCTCTTCCCCTTTCAACTCTTTCTTCCCTCTCTTATAGTCTTCTTGCACTTATGGTTCTTTTATGGATGTTTTTCCTCTATGCACTCACCTAGACACTTCAAAAATGCCACCTTTGCTTTTTGGACATTGTTAACTTGGAGATTGAAAAAGTCAAGTTGGCCATATTGGATTTTACACACAACCATGGTCATTACAGACAGTCCTTATAGACTCCATCAAATTGTGAACAACTCCATCCTTTGTCCTAAGCATACATTAATTTCACATTATCAATGTAAAATCATTTACCTGTATTTTCAGTTATTTAAGTAAAATCCTTTTTACTATATACATATTTTAGAGTATGCATACATGACAATCATTAGTTTGAATCACTATTCAACACATATTTACTGAAGCGTATTTATTTATTTTAGAGTTTGGGCAACCTCCTTGAGGGAGAAGCTATGTGGAAATCTGATTCACTGCCAAATGGAATCATAGGACACACTTGGTCTTTCTGTTTGGAGGTCAATAAATTACAGATATGAGGATGAGTGGAAGGTTATCATGCACCCATCTCAGGTTCATTCATATTCTTCCAAGGGAAATAATCCTATTTTTTGTTACATATTCACAACTAAATATATTTAAGTTACTCAATATACCGCATGTATATTAAGCATGTTATGAACTTATTTGGCATAAACATGCACTTTGGGTTCACATGGAATGGCTAATGCAATGAAAAAGGTTATTTTCACAAGGCATAACTATCAATTCTTATTTATCTATTATAAAATTGACCATGGATCTATTGCTTTCATTTGGTAGTACTGGGTGTATCCATGATTCTGAGTTTCACATTACTTTTCCCAAACACATGTCAGAGCCCAAGAAATCCTATTCAATCTGATTGGAAGACAGTTTCTCAACCATAAACGAATATGTTGATCAAACCACACATTGCAATATACCAGGCCTTCAAACTCCTATAAAGGATTTATCAAAGATTAACAATATACTAGGAAAATATTTCAAATACCACACGGGGCAAGACATGCAAGGTTGATGTATCACATTTGATATCTTCATATCCTAGAATCAACAAATTACAACCCGGATTGTTCACAAATCTCCGGGCCTTCTTTCTCAGCTACAATAACTCAATAATTACCACAAGCACAAATTCTACTTTTTATGGTTGAAAGATTCTTTCAAAAGAACCCATTTTTTATGTTTACTCGTTTTATAATGAAAGTAAAGGGTTTTATTACCTCAACTCTCTCCATTTGGTAAGATTTTGTTTGCCCAAGCCCTTGTTGATAGATCAATGCCAAAAGGAAAAAAAAAAACAATCAGACTCAACCCAACCCAATTTTGGCTATGCTCAAGCTGAGGTTTTAGGTCTAGCTGGTAGAGATAGTCTTATAATTTTAGTCTCAGTATGAAATCAGGCAAAACTTGGGTTTGCTATTTTAGCATATAGCATGGCCTAGCCCAACCAGACTGTATAAAAATATATTTCCAACTATATAACAATATATTTTATTTTCATATATGATAAGTTATATATTTTATATATTATAAATTACTTATATGATATAACCTAGCTTAGCCATAGCCCACTATCATGACTTCTGCTCCCCCCCACCCCCCACCCCCCAAAAAAAAATCAAGTCAGATCCATCTGGCCAAGCCCAATTGGCCCGACTTGTCCTAGGTAAGGTGGGACGAGCGTGGCTACACTCAGCCAAGTTTGGCATCTTTAGACCAAAGACTAGGCTTAGCTAGGCTTGGATGGGTGAATTTGTCTTGATAATAGACCTTGGCCCAGCACACCTGAGAATATGCTCAAGTCTACTTATTCAAGAGAAACTAGTCCAATTCGAAATTGTAGATATTTATACCAATCGATCATAGAATAGAAATCTGATTTATTCAAATCAATCTTCCTTCCTATTAATCCGGGAGGTTCTTAGATACAAGCAATGATTCAGTTTTAAAGCCAAAGATCATAGTTCTCAAGTGAG
Organism: Elaeis guineensis; assembly: GCF_000442705.2. NCBI lineage: Eukaryota > Viridiplantae > Streptophyta > Magnoliopsida > Arecales > Arecaceae > Elaeis > Elaeis guineensis. Next base: position 29,547,931 of record NC_025997.2, on the reverse strand, counting down.
CAATCAAAAAGACAGTAGCATTCCTCCAATGGTCATACCACCAACTACTTCTTGACAAACTCTGATACCATGATCAAATTTATAAATGAGCATCTCTCATAAAATATAAGCAACAACAATCCCTTTAAAGCCCATACTTCCATTTTTCCTACTCATGCTTGGCCTATCTTTAGGGGGAGAAAATCCAAAATATAAAGTTAGATAGCTAAACGCACCTTGAGGTGCAACTAGGGACATTCTCCTCAAAGACAAGATAGGAGTCAGTGGGGGACTTGCACTTGAATTGAAGTAGCACCTTTTAATTAGGTCCCATTGGGAATGAGACCAGTACTTGACTTATACAAATATAAATATAAATACATATATATGTTGCACTACATATATATTTATATACATACAAGATCATCTACAAGATTTAAATATAAACTTATTATAATACAAGTTAGTTAGTTTTGATTAAATACTTATATATTGCTCAAGTTGACCTTTGGGAGTGTGAGTAGTGTGTGCCTAATGTAAACTATAAAATACAACAACCGCATCAAAATTTTCAAACATACCAGGCATCTAAGATGACTCCCTAAACCATACCACCCCATCATAGCACAAACTCATCAAACTTAACTATCCAAAAACCAATGGACTATTCAAGTTTCACCACATATCTAGCTTTATTTATCCAATTTTCCCCCAAAAGAACATTACCTGCAACATTTTTTGTAAGCCTCATCATTGCCTTTCCTAAGCCATTATCCTTCCAAAAGATCTCACATATTAGGAAAGAAATATTGTTTTTTGAAGGATAAACTATTCAATAGTTTTTATTTTTAACATTACAATAAAGAAAAGCTCAACTCAAACAATCCAACTAAGCTTTAATCACAAAATAGTTGGGGTCGCCTATATAAATCCTTTTCCTCCATTTCGTGCAATTTAGAGGTAGATGTTCTGAAAGATGTTAAGATATCAAGTCCTTCCTTATGACTTCATCCCACATGAATCGACTACCTCTACCCCTCTGCATTCCTTCCAAATGTATCAAATCACTCCATATTGGTTCATCCCTCGGCCTGCGTTGTACATGTCCAACCATCTAAGCCATCCTTCTCTCAATTTATCCTTAATTGGTGCTACCTCCATCTCTTTATGAATAGCCTCATTTTTTATTCTATAACCTTTTGTATTACCATACATCCATTTTTGCATTCTCATTTCGAGTCCACTCATCTTGCACATCAAGAGAGATATAGTTTCTACATGAATTGAAGACATGGGCCCGATATCAATTTATCCTTAAGCGGTGCTATATCCATCTTTTTATGAATAGCTTTATTTTTTATTCTATAATTCCTTGTATTACCATGCATCCATCTCTATACTCTCATTTCAGCTACACTCATCTTATGGGTCAAGAGAGAAATAGTTTCTACAAGAATTGAAGACCTAGGACTGATATTAGTGAGGAGACCAAATCCCTGTGGTAGCAAGAAATGTTCATGTTGAGACACGATACACTAAGGTGTGTCCTAAAACCATCACGAGACCCCATCTTTTTCCTTCTTTAGGGTTGTTAAGCCTTGTTTTGGATTTGTTTAGATCATATATTAGGGTTGTTGTGATCTTCCTCTTTCTTCCTTTCTTCACTAAAACACCAACAATAGTTAAAAAGGAACCAGTGCCTTTTTGACTACATTTTGGTGGGTATCAAACAAGAGAATGTAGTATTTGTCATGTCCCACTTGGTACCAATCTTTACCGACGAGGTTGGCCCCCTTGTAAGTAGGCCACGAGTCCTAGGTGCATCCTAGGACCCAGTTTGTCACCAATCCAATCTAAGAAAGCCAATATAGACTAAGATAGACCATGGCCTAAATTCATAACCTTTTATATTCACCGGAGAAATACAAATTTCAACATCTTTAAACATACAACCACATATCTAAAGGTGACAACGAGTATGAACAACATTCAATCATGAAGCATCTAATTAGGTGTCAATGAAATTCAAACCTTTTGGAATGTGCACATTTTACACCATTCCCAATGCCTAATGCACATCAATGAATAATTGTTTCACATATGAGTAAACTAGTAAAGCATCTACTACTGGGAACTAAATGAATTTTTTCGTATGACAAAATTAAGAGAGTCAATCCGAAGTTTTAAATTTTGACTACCAAAACTGCTCAAATTCTAGCAATTTCAGCTACTTGTAATTAGTTTTATCCAAACTGGATCACTTTTGGCTAAAAGTATCATCTACATGACTAGAAGTCTCATTGCTAGTTTCAGTCTCCATTTTTTTTCTTTGTATGCTTGCACTTGGGTGTCGAATAGAGCGAGCCCTTTGAAGCTTAATTTTAAATATTAATTCTATGTTTAATTTTGGAACGAAAAAGGGAATATGATAATTGTTCCTTTTGGAATAGTTATTTCACAATTTTTTCCCTTTTTTGCAATAGTTTGTAGAACAGCTCAAGGCTGAGGCCTGAGAGTGCTTTTTGTTCAAACAACAAAAGAAGTAGGTATCAGTAAGGGCTTTATGCTAAGAATAAGCAATATGACAACTTCTACCCTTGGAAAAGTTAGCATAAGCAAGTTTGACTGCAATACCATCCTTACTACTACCCTTTTTTTTTGAAAAGATGTTTGGTGAGCATAAAGTTTGTCCTAGACCTTCTACCCACCTCATTCCCAAACTAAATGCCACCAAATTTTTGCTAAAATAGCTTAAAACTTTAAGCATGTCAGCATTATTGGAGTAGGTTTTTAAGCATGTACCTGGTTTTGAAAACCGGCTCGAACCGGGCATCGAGCCGTACCGGTGCCGAATAGGATCAATTCAAGCTTGATTTTCAGCACCCGAAAATTTTTAAAAAAGTATTATGAACCACTTGGTTCGAGCTTGAATCGGACGGTACACAGCAATTTCGAGCCGAACCGCCCGGTTGGGCTCATGTTGGACTGTTTTTATGGCTGAGATACAGAGAGGAAGCCTTCTTCTCTAGTTTCTCAATCTCTCTCTCTTTCTCACTTCCTAGCACTAAAAGCAACAGAAAAACTCTTAAAAAAAGCTGACTAAAGGTATGTTTCTCCTTCCTAGCTCTCTTTCCTCTCTTTCTCTCTTCTTTTTTTTGAAAATTTGTAAAAAATGAAAAAACAAGGAGAAATCATGTCAAAATTTCTTTTTTTGGCATGATTTTAATATATGTCGTAGATCTATGGATGATCTACACAATGACACTAAAATCATTAATTTTTGTTAAGTATATAATTTTTAATATTAAAAATATATTTTCAAAATAAATATTATAAAAAAATAAATTTAAAAAAATAACTGTAAAATCAGATTATAATCACATACAATTAAAGGTGCATCGAAGTCATATGAATATTAATTAATATCACTAAATATCAATTTGAACTTCAAAACATTCAATAATCTATAAAAATTTTATTGGACACCCCAAAAAATGAAAAAAATCAATAAAAAATTGACATGCTGGTTTGGTCGGCACGCCTACCATACCATGTGTCGGTGCAATACCGGACGATGATCGATATGGCCATCGATACCAATTTTCAGAACCTTGCCTACTGGATTGTCAAAAATACAAGAAAAAGTATTTTCAAAAAATAAGTATACCAATGCTTTAAATCCATATGTGCATGTAAAAGTGTTCATCTACACCCATATGAGTATGTTTATATAAGTTGACAATAATATGCACGTTCATTTTATGTACTTATGTACGTTGTACATGATTACCATAAATCTGCACCATCTAAAGAGAATAATCACAAAGCTGCTTGTCATCCTACCACACGTTGGAAGGTTTCATAGTCCACATCCATGTTCCTTCTGCTGTCAGGTGCCTCAGGGCTTGAGACTGCAGGTCTTGGATCAAGTTCCCATGCAAGAAGCAACGTGTTTACTGTCCCATAATTTCCCACCACAAAAGGTTGCTGCTCATCATGCCGCCATTCCCCATCAACACAGAACTTATACTACATATAAGAGGGCATGAAGAAAATGAGCTAAAGGCCCAAAAGCAACAGATGAAATATTAACACATCTAAAGTCATTAATAATTAGACACTTTTCCTTGAATGCATGTGGATACACACTAACGTGATGTGATGCTGAACACCAGACTCGGGCATCTTCAATCACATATCTGCATAAATATCCGCATGCGGTGCATATTTGCATGGATGTGTATTCATAAAATAATTCATACCTTAGCCTTATACGGTGCAAAGATGTGTTGATCCTAAATCTCAGATCTTAAATATTTCAATTGAGAATGTGAGGAAAGTAACTATGTTATGACATATGCATCCAATGAATCAACTTAAAAATCAACACATATTTAATCTATAATGTAATTAGAAAGAGCATCAAGATACCATGCACATATCATAAATTTAAAAGTAACAAGATTGATGCTAACAAAAATGAAGCATCATGAACCTAGCATTCACAAGAATAAGAACCACATGCTGACCTGGTGGACGCCGGGGGTCAAGTTCCACATAGTTTGAAATACAGAAGGACAACCTTCCACAGGAGACATCAGTATATGGTCAGTCCACCTAAGACAGATAATTCAAGACAGATCAGTATGAAGTAAAGATGAAAGAGTTATATTGTGGCAGATATACATACACAATACCAAAGCTGAGAAGGTCAAGATATGACGGAAACATGACATTAATTTTATAAACAAGTATCCTCTCTATTGGAGAAAAAAAAAAAAAAAAAGAACTGTGAACAAAAAGCAGGTTTGATATCTAGCTAGTCAGAAGCAGATGCATACATGCACATATGCATTAACTTGCATTCATATACATACATGCATGAACATATCCCCTATATAATGTATAGTCTGGTATAAAGTTACAAGATTATGACCACACCAATTTCCACTAACTGTATCAATGGCCTACACCATTTATTTACCGATGGCCCTCCCTCTCTTAGCACTATATATTGCTACATTCACATTGAACAGTTACAGCATCTATGTATACCATTCGATATTAAACCTCACTGCAGTGACAGTATATCTTAATTCAATGTATACATACATACACACACATAGATATAGATAGATAGATAGATATAGACAGATATGCATGTGTGTGTGCGCGCGCGCTAAACAAGTAGAAACATAATAAACAACACGTTAAGCACAACAGGGATGGGTAGGAAACAATTGAAACTGACCTTGTGAAAGAGCCAGTGAGAAGGACCCTTCTCCCCCCATAAGGCCATACAAACCGTGTTGGAATTAGCACCCCACCTGAGGCTCCAGTTGCATCTTGTGAAGGATTTGTCCCGGGGGGAAACATTGTTGAAATCTTCCAAGAAGCCCGATGATATTCTTCCAGTACCTCTAGTTTCTTCCGGAAAACAAGAGAATGAGTCCTCTCGAACAACTCATCTCCTGTCCCGATGCTTCTGCTCAACACAAAACTTCATGGAAACAGAGGACCGAGTGAAGCACGTTCCACTACTCTAAAAACCCACCAAGGAAATAAAACTCTATCCCTACGTTTCTTCCTGCAACGGGATCCTCCACAGATTCGCAGAGGATCCCTCATGATCACGCCTTCCACGCCAGAAGATCACCAAAATCCAAGGGACGCATTGAATCACCTATTAATCCCATAAAAATGCCACCTTTCGCACCCAAATGCCGCTCTCTTCAACTGACTCAATCGGAAAACAGCCAAATCCTATGAGTTCACCAAAACTGCTAGTTTAAATTTTCCAAACTTCAAACCCCCACAACACCATCTCGATCCAAACTCGAACCTAATCCGAATCTTGCAATCTCTCCAATCAACGACAAAAATTCAAAAACAATAATAGAAATTCGGAAAGTAACAGCGTCCACGGAGAATAATTATAAAAAGAAATTCAAGATTTCCGATAAAAAATAAAAAGAGAAAACCAGAAGCGCCCATAGAACATAGAACAAACTGAAGCCCTAACGATACTCAAATCGGGAAGCGGCAAAGAAGAACAGAGATCTTACGAGGCCGATTTCCGATTGAAATCGAGTGGAATTTTGGGAGTAAGAAGCAAAAGGAAAAATGGCGTGGAGAGGGAGAGCGAACAAACGACGGAGTGACGGTTAAGAAGCAGAAAAAGAAAAAAAAATAATAAATTCGGAATTTTCGACTTATTTTTATTGCAAGGGTAGGACACGGAATAAATAGGACGCCGCTGGCGCATCCGGTAGATCTCAGCCGCAGATATTAGATCGTGCGGTGCTAAAATGCAATCAGACGCGGGCCCCTGAATCAACGCTTGTTGGCACCAATCAGCTGTTTCGTCTTTGGGCAGTTTTATCAGATCAATGACGTAAAACTAACCCTGTTGAACCCGAATGTGATGTAATGTGGGTCCCATCAATCATGGGTGATGTTGTTCACGTGCATTTCACGTGACAGATTGATGGTTTTTTTGTTTTGTTGGGAAAGCCAAAATAAGCTTACAACAAGCACTTCCACGGCAAACCAAAACTAGCGCCGCAATCGAGTGGAATCGAATATAAATAAGTCAGATCATATATGAATTAAATTAAAAAATTTAAATTTAATTTATTTATTAAATAAATTAAATTTTAAAATTCGAATTTGACATATCTAATAGATGGTTATCAGATCTGACTTATTTACGATCTGTTTATAATTTAATTAAAAAAAATTGATCCATTTATGATTTATTTAAAAAGTTAAAAAAAATAAAAATATGCTCTCACCTCTCAATCTTCGATCTCTGTAGCTTTATCATCGTCGTGCTTTTGGCTCGACCACCCCTCAGTCCTCACTCTTTGCCCTCCTCGGCCTGACCACCCCTCCGATATCTGCAGCTCTACCCTCACCGCACTCTCGGCTCGACTAAACCTTCGCCCAACCACCCCTCCACCTCCGACTCCACCATAGAAGGCTTGATCGTGCTCTCGACCACCTCTTCGCCAATCGGCCCAACTTGCGCTCTTCGTGCCTCCAGCTCCACCCGACCATATCCTCGACTGCCTCCTGCCCTCTACTCCACTGAGATCTCTCGGTTGCCTTTGGTAAGCCCCTATGGCCTCAACATCATCTTCGAAACAGTGGCAACGTGAAGAAGAAGGAAAAGGAGGGTCGAGGGGACAAGAACAAAACCCTAGCACAATGGGGACAAGGAATTGGGGCTCGACTGCTCAGGTATTGGTGAAAATCGTAAAATACAAGGGGTAGTGTGGTGTGTTATCAACTGTGGGATTTGATGCGGTCCAATTACGCCTATAGAGTTGGGGGGTTACTTGAAAAATTGGGAAAAAGCACATGCTGCGAACCTACATGAGAGGATCCCACTAGCCCTTACCTAATCCATTTAAATAACCCAATTCATGACCAACCCAAAATTTATGCAGATTAAACGGGTTAAGTATGTTAGATATATGAAATCTGAACCCAACCCAAATAATAAATAGGTTAAATGAGTCGACCTGTTTACAATCCAAACCTGTTTAGTCCAATCCAAACCTATTTATGGTAGATCGAACATGGATCAAGTTGGTGGATCAGGTCATATTTTGCCACCCCTAGTCCTACTCTATATTTGGTTGGGATTATTAAAGGATGGATGAATGAGATTGGAAGGATCACTACAAGAAAAATGAGTATTACCAATGGCAGATCAGCCGTCGCTAATAAATATTTTTACTGATGGCAATTAGCTACAGTGATTTTACCGTCGCTAATATTTTTTTTTTAAAGATTATTAGTGATGGATTCTTAATTATTAACGATGTATTTTCTCGTCATTAATAAAAAATATTTTTTAATATTATTAGCCATCAAAAAAAAATATTTATTAAAATTATTAGTGATGGTGGAAAAATATTAGCGACGGCACTATTAACTACGGCATGTCCATTGCAAAAAATAAATTTTTTTTATTTATTATAATTATTAGTGATGGTGTGAAAAGTATTAGAGATGGCAAATGCCATCGCTAATAAGTATTAAGGATGGAACTATTAGTGATAGAACGTCCGTTGCAAAAAAATTTTTTTTTCTAAATATATTATAAATTTAGAATTTAAAATCTATCTTCACTATTTATTATCTAAATAATTATCGTTAGAGTATCATCATAAAAGACTACCTCGATCCGATGGCCCTAGATATGTCAATCATTAAAATTTGATTTCGACGATCACGAACGACCGCATAATGATCTGATAGATAAAGATCACCGATGGATTTAAAAATTTGCAATGATGATCTCGGTGATATTTGTAGCACATTATCAAAATTTTACTTCAATCAGATATCATTATCATAGTCAATTTAGCATGGGATGATTTGGACTATTAAATAAAAATCGAGTGATCAAAAGACCAAACGACATCCAATTATAATATATTTTTTAGATAAATGATCTTTACTACTATTTTGATCATTTATACGATGACGATCATAAAATTTAAACTATACATATATAAATAATCTAAAATTATATATCTCTTGATACTCATTCTTAAAGTACTTAAGTAATTATACTTATACTTTTGTAAGATCTACTTAACATAGATGGTTCATATATGCATGGTTTGAATTTTATGATCATCACCATATAAATAATTAAAATAGTAGTAAAGATCATTTAGTTAAAAAATCATCCTAATTGGACGCCGTTTAGTCTTTTGATCGTTTATTTTTTATTTAACGATCAAAATCATCCTATACCAAATTGATTATAACAACGATGTCTGATTCAAATAAAATTTTGATAGTGTACTATAAATATCATCAAGATTATTATTATAAATTTTCAGATCTATCGATGGTCTCTATCTATTATATTATCATGCGATCATTCGTGATCATTGAAATCCAATTTTATTGATCGACATAGCTAGGGCTATTGAATCGAGATAATTTTTTGTGATGATATTTTAATGATAATTATTTAGATAATAAATGATGAAAATAGATTTTAAATTCTAAAATTATACCATATTCAGATGATTTTTTAGGAATGGAGTCATAATTATTAGCGACAGATTTTAGCGACAACAAATATGCTATCGTTATTTGCTGTCGTTAATATCTTTACTGACGGTATTAGCGACGACATATTTTTCGTCTCTAATAGTCCATCATATAAACCATCATGAGGGAAAAATTTTTCGTTCGCTCGCTCATTCTCTCCCATTCTTGCCCCTCATCCTCCTTTCACTGGTGCCCTCACCCCCCCAACCCCCCTTTCCTCCCATCTCTCCGACGTCTTGTGGCCGCTCTGATACTGCCGGCCCCATCCCCACGTCGGCTCGACCCTGAGCCGGCCTCGCGGACCCTACCCCGGCCCGACCCCTAGCGACCCATCAGCCCCGCAACCCCTGCTCCGACCTTACGGCCCCTGCCTTGTGGCCCCCAGCCTGCAGCCCAGCCCCAACCCCAACGTCCCTGGCATGACCCTGCGATCACCCCAAGCCTCCGTCCATCAGATCTCGAGCCCTTCGACCACCTCCCACCTCTTCGAGCCCCGACTACCTCCTTGAGCCCCCAGCCCACCTCCCCCCAACTGCAACCAATCTCCTCTTTCCCCCATCGTCGGATCCGACTTTTTCGAGCCACCAACTGCCTTCCCAAGCCTCGAGCCCCTGACCCCCATCCCCTCGGTCACCTCTCCGAGCCCCAGTCCGTCAGATCTCGAGCCCCTCAGTCACCTCCTCGAGCCCCTGACCTACCTCTCTCCAACTGGATCGCTGATTATCAGTATGTGATCGTTTAATCTTTTGGATCTTTATTTCTGGTGATTTCTCGACATTTTGTTTGGTGGTTTATTATTGTCTAGGTGTCAACATACAGAGTAAAAAATTATAATGATAACATGGTTGGATTGCAATCAAAGGAGTTATTGGATAATTCCATACTGCTCATTCATGTATCATAATTCTGAAAATCTGATATAGTATTTTATTTTAAAACTTTTATTAGTCACATATATATGCTTTAATATTTTATTTTTCTTTATCCTTTAGCTAGTTTCATGTGCACACTGTCTTCTTTATGTTATCAAATCTTGTTTTGTATCTAAGGGCTTAAATTAATGTTTGCTTGTCCATGATTCTGAAAATAGTTCTCATACTTGTAGATTAATCGAGATGAGCACATGCATTCAAGGGCCTGGTCGTAAAGAAAATTAGATACATTCTTATATTACACTGGCTCTACTTTCTTAGCATTTAAGAATATGAATTGCATTTGTTGGTCTGATGCTGCAGCAGAACTTGTATCTTTTTATGAATAAGTTAGTGTCAAGATTTTGATTCATCCTACTTAATCATAGATTGATGTTGTTAAACATCAAATTTTCACTTGTTATGTATTGATGTCTTCTACTTCCCAAACCTAAATACCTTGATATTAGCTTTTACATGTCTAGTTTGATTGATTTGCTAATATCAATTAATGTCGATTGCACCTTGGATTGCTCATTATGTACGATGACCAGAATAAGAAATAATCTTGGATTGCTTGAAACAATTTGTGAATGCATAGATGGAAATTCTTGTATAGTCAAATTTTTGAAGGAGGATTTCTGTATCTCCAAAGAAAATTCACTTTTACAGGATTTACTTTTTGGCAATGAGCCCGCAATTTTATTTGACATTTCCTTGTCTTAACCTTAGATAACTTAAATGAAAAAAAATGAAAAAATATAGCTAGTCAAGAATATGCTGTATCTGTCCTTGCAAGATTAGATCTATTTTAGAGATTTTCTTAACAAAGAATGATGATTTTGATTATTTGAAATAAGAAAGGACATCAAAAAGTGTTCTCAACCATTGCCGTCACATGCATGCTTTTTTATTAACTTTAAGCAAGCGGTGCCCTCATTTAATGGCTAGCTTCCGATTGTTCTAGAATATTTGGACAATTTCCACACCTTGATAATGATCCAAGTTTTTGTCCAGCATAATTTATGGAGCAAATCAGCTCACTATAGTTCAATGAACAAAGTAATAGAATGCACTGTAAAATGAAAGTATAAAAGTACCATCGATCACCTTAAAATATTTGAAAATCCTGTGCTTCACTTCTTTCTTTAACTTTTGCTTATTTGCACCTTTTTCTCTTGGCTATCTTTGTGATCTTTCAGTCATTTTACTTCAATATGAATATGAAGAATAGTTTGTTTTGATCTATTTCACATTTCAATGACTTGATAGATATCCACTACTAACAGCTATGCTCATTTAGTTTTCTACAAGAAATTATGTTAAATAATTTAAATTTTTAATATAATATAATTAATTTTTTATTTATAATTATGTTAAATAATTATTATTTTATTTATAATAAATTTTTAAAAATAATTATAAAATAAATTTTAAAATATTTAATTATAAATTTTTTAAAAAATAAAAACTATTAGTGATAGTATTAGCGATGGCTTACCGTAGCTAATAATTTTTTAAAAATTATAATTAAAAAAATAAAAAATTATTAGCAATGACAGATTGTCACTAATTACATCGTTAATAGTTTTTTAAAATTATAATTAAAAAATAAAAAATTATTAGCATCACCAATGCCATCGCTAACTATCATTATTAACGATGGCAAAATCACCATCGTTAATAATGATAATTAATGATTATAATATTTTTATCAGATTTTTAGCGACAGCAAACTGACTATTAGCGACGGTAATTAGCCATCACTAATAGTCAATTTTTTTATAGTGAATGGATGGCTTCCATCCACTATTTGATTTTAAAAAGTTATAAGAAGGATAAATAAAAAAAAAATTATCCATCTATCCTAGTCCACCAATTTACATCCTCTTAAATTGAGAGGAAGTAAAGAAAGATAGATAAAATATTGATGGATAGATTTTTGCATTGATAAAATTATACTTCATTAATTTTTAATAAAATTATAATTTTATTTTATTTTTTATTTATATTATTTATATATATTTTTATATATAATATTAATCATATATTATTAAATTTTATTCTTAATTATTTTAATTTTAATACATAATTTTGATAGTTATAATTAAATAATTATAATTATCTTCTATTTCTTTATTTTTATTTTCTATTTTTTTGTTAACTATTTGTATAATATTATTTAACTATTTAAATTAAATTATAAATTAATTATTATTTATATAATTAATACATATAATTAATTTATTAATAATTAATTTATAAAATTATTTATTAAATTAAATTAAAATTAAATATTTATATAATTTTAATATAATTATAGATTATAATGATTATAAGCATATATATTATTTACTTTTTGGTTATAAATAAATGATATAAATTTATAATAATAATATTTTTATCAAACGATAGTTTAGTAAAAATACTATATATATATTGTAGGATTCGATTAATAACATACACAGCGGAAGCATAATAGATTTCAAAAATTTTTAGTATTATGAAATCCTAAATTACTCAAACCCTACATCTAGGATCCTCTTTGATGACATTCAATCATATAAATAATAAGCATGGTGATGATAAGTATCATACCTTAGGCTAATGTAGATGGATAGAAGCCAGTATTCTATTTTTTCACTAGGCATCCAAATATTCGTCCTCCAACGTTGATCCACACAGGATCTTGATCAAGATACTCTCTCCTTAAATAAGTTTCTTCCCTCTAAATTCTTCCTCTAAGAACTCCTCTAGACAGTACAATCCCTAGGCTTCCTTCCTCTCCTCCTAGCCTTTCCTTTTTCTATCTTTTTTGTCTCCTTGTCTTTCTTAATTTTCTTCTTAGGCCTTTGTCCAAAAATCGAACTTATCCTTACTATTTTGGACTTGTTCTTACAAGAGAAAGAAGAGAATAATTGGATAAGCTAAGAGACTAACATAAGAAAGAAGAGATAAGGCTTTCTCAGACGATCTAAATACCCAGCACGCATCTCCTTTTATAGTTGGAGATCGGACACCTTCAGGATTCATTCGTGCTCATTTGAATGGATTTCTCATGCCCATCCACATCATCTCATACCCAATCTGATGATCTCACACCTGATTGAATTTTCCACGACATGTGGAAGCATCAGGGATTAAATCCAAGAGTCGCTTCTCTTCGAAAATAATTCCCGATGTTTTTCTGATGAGTCGCATAACTTCATAAGTTGTGCCAAGCAAATCCAATGGATGAGATTTCATATGATGGCCATTCAATGGCCAAGATAGGTGGCGCCCAACCAGATTCAGTATGGAGAATTAATTGGCATGTAGGAAAAATGAGATACCATAACCACTTGGACTCTTAGTCCAAGTGGCGCCAAGGATAAGCATGGGCGGCTAGGTTAGGATCCAATCCATTTGATTTCATCTTTATCTATCCAGCCAACCACTTGATGGCTGACCAAACTCCATGCCCAAGAGGTGTTTAGCATGGAATAAATCAGATGAGGCTTAAGGAAGGGGCATCCCATCCCATGGGACGCCAACCATCATTTGTCGCACACAACAAACTCCCACACTCCAAAAAAAATTCTTCAGGATGTGGAAGCCTGATAGGTGGTGCCAACTCCTTAGCTCAACCAGCCAAGTGTTAACCCAATTTAGTCCAAAATCTGATTTGAGTTTAATTAGATTTAATTAGCCCAAACAGGAACCAAATTCGAATTCGATTTGAACACAAAAACTAGGGTTTGCAACATGTACTAGCATATTCACCTGCAAACATGATCTAATCCAATTAGACTCTTGACCAATTCTCTTTGTGTGTAATCCATTGGGTTCCACATCTAGCCAGCAGTAGATCCGGGTGTAAATTAATCTGATTTGATTAGAATCCAACCTAATCGATTTAGGTCCAATCGAGCTAATCTGAGTTCAACAATTAGAACTCTTTCTAATTGACGATCGAATTAAACTCTTTAATTTGATTGATAAGTGATATACTTTTATATTTATTGAAGATATTTTTTGATAATTTATGGTGCTAATATCTTCTTAAAAACCTAATTTCATGAATAAATTAGATTTTCTTACAAAAATAAATAATTTTTTTAAAAAAATATAAAATTAGAGTATATTTATGAAAAATAGATGTTGATTTAATTAAGAATCTAAGTATCAAAATGTTGAAAAATTAATAAAAAATTTAATACATATATATTTTTTAATTTTTTCAGATAAAATTGAAGTGAAAATCGAGCCAAAATATCCTAAAAAATAATTTTTATTACCTTCGGTGCATGGTGGACCGGCTGCTCGGTCCACAGAATCAAGGATGGGATCCACAGAAATAGTTCATTATCCACAGATGCAGTCCACAATGGAAAGAAGACTTTTTTTGCACTGATCGATGGTCCAGATCAAATTTGAAGCTCGATCCAACGACTGTGGTGGTTTCCGACTCTGTTAAGGAGAGATTTGCGTGATCCAATGGCTGGAATTCTATCTGGAGCACGATCGGATGATCAAAAATATATTCGACTTTGATAAGGATTAAAATATCAAATTTTGGGCTGATCAAAATGGTTCAAAGGCGATCTGACGGTCAAAAATTAATGTAAAAGGTATTATACGAATTCTAAGGATCTTAGAATGCCTTTTTCTACCAAAAAAATATAAAAAATTCACCTATAAATAGGAGATCTGGAAATAAGAGTAGAGAAGAGAAAAAATCAAAAAGAAAAGTAAGAAAAAAATTAAAAAAAATTAAAAAACTTTAAGGATCAAATATTGAGAGATTATGAAGTCAGAGATCTTGATGCGTGGCTAAATCCCTTCAATCCAGAAATACGATAAAGCCTGTAAATAGATTTTTATTTTTTTTTTATATTTAATTTTTATGTAATAAAATTTTATTTTTATTTCATATCTTTTTATTTTTTTTTTGAGGTATTGATCCAGCCTACACGACCTTTACCCTCTATTGACGTGCCATGATCTTTGAATACGGTACGTACTTTGGAGAGATAGATCGTAGTATATGAGATTAAATCTTAAATCTTATAATTGAATTTAGATAGTTTATACTCTAATAAGATGAGCTATGATCTACTGATACAGTCCGTATCCCTTAGAGATAAGCTATGCTAATATCTTAATCACAAGAATTAATATTGCAACATAAGAAAAAAAATAAATCTAATTTGTATGGTAGATTCGAAATTTCTGAATTATTTCTCTGACTTATTTTTTTTATAAATTAATTTATATTTATAATTAAATTTTTATTATTTAATTTTTATTTAATCTTTCTACAAATAATTCTCTTTTATTTCTTCTTAAAAAGAAGAAAAAAAGATAATCGCCCTAGATCTCCATGGAAACGATCCCTACTCATCCTATCTATATAGTTTGAGTTAATTTTTATTCTTGACTACCTATGACAGTGATCAAATTTTGGCACCGTTGTCGGAGATCTAGGTATGATTATTTTTTTTATTAAAAAAAATTTAGTCTTATTCTTAGTTTCTTTTTATTTGCTTAGTTACTTTGTCAAATTTATTTTCTTTTAAAAAAAATCTCTACATTGATACCTCATAATCTACTTAGAAAATTAGATACTTAATCACAAAACTTAAAAAATAAAATAAATCAATTTATTCTTGACTAACTACCAAATCTGACCATCTTTTCTTCTTGTATTACATAAGTCCATAAAATATCTTAAAGACACAAATCCTAAACAAGATAAGGTGGGGATTTTATCATCCTTCCTTGACCCACAAACCATCATCCTGTATATTGTATTAACCAAATCTTAACTTAAAATCAATTAGACGTTGGCCCCTAAGGACTCTCAAGCTCAATAGGATAACGGATCCAAAGAGTTGAATCAGGTTAGGGTTAGTCAATTTGACTGATGTCTAAAAAAGTGGTTTATGGATTATGTCCTGAAAGAAGGTGATTATTTAATTGATTCTGTTCGCTTATTTGGCCAACTCAGTTAGTGTCTAAGAAAAACAACGGGGGGACCCCCACCAATCTTACACTTATCCGATCAATTGAGTGGCTAGTCTTTTACCTGAAGTGCTCAAAGGCAACCTTGGCAGTTAGGAGCTGTCTAGATCTAGGATTACTCTTAGCTAGGATTGTTTGCATAACTTGATTACTAACC
Source organism: Elaeis guineensis (assembly GCF_000442705.2). Classification (NCBI taxonomy): domain Eukaryota; kingdom Viridiplantae; phylum Streptophyta; class Magnoliopsida; order Arecales; family Arecaceae; genus Elaeis; species Elaeis guineensis. The sequence goes on along the minus strand of NC_025997.2, from coordinate 29,531,803 downwards.
TACAACCATTAACCTTAATTAAAATACTCTTCTCTATCATCTCTCGATTTAGGACTCCTTAAGTTCTCATCTTTAGAATTCTCTTCTCATCTATCTCTCTTTCCTCTTCTTTTTTAAAAAATAAAAAAAAATTATAAAATAACTAAAAATTCTCAAATTTTTTTTTGGGCAAAGATATCTGATCGATTAGTGAGAATTGATTCAAATCCTACTCTAATTCAAAAAAATTTTGAGTCCACAATGAGTGAAGCCAATCAACCTCAGGTCTTAAAAGATCTTTGCTATCCTGTTGGGTCAACCCATCCATCTTGTATCAGACTTCTCCAAACCAATGCAACAACTTTTAAAATTAAACCTCAAATCATTAACATGCTCCCTAAATTTACTGGTAATGAAGATGCATATATTTTTATTAGAGAATTTGAGGAAGTATGTGACATTATGAGAATACACCAAATGTCAGATGATGCTATTAAACTTAGGCTGATTAATTTTGCTCTCAAGGACAGTACTAAGAAATGAAATTAACCAATTTTATCAATTTGGGGGTGAGTCTTTCTGGAAGTATTTTGATTATTTCAAGAACTTTTTACCCCAATGCCCACACCATGGAATTGAGACTCAGAGACTATTTCAAACCTTTTATGAGGGACTAGATTCAAACTCTAGAACCATGCTAGAGTCAATGTGTCAGAGTCAGTTTATGCATAAGGAAGTCACTGAAGTCTGGCAATTCTTAGAGGATCTAGCAGAAAAGAGCCTGCAGTGGGAAGCAACTAGGGAACCTACAAGAGGTGCTATGCACCAAGTATCCATATCCCTAGCTACAGAGGCCAAAATAGATACTATACTACGTAGGTTAGAGGCCTTAGAACTCAAGGAACACACCTAAGTGAACCAAGTTTCAACATCTACTTGCAATGAATGTAATGCCACAGACCACATATTGGAAGAATGTCCCTTTTTGATGAACCCAACTGGGAACGAAGTAGCACAGGTTAATGCTGCCTACTATAAATCTACAAATGACCCTTATGCACCACCGTATAATCCAGGATGGAGGAATCACCCTAACTTTTCTTGATCACAAGGGTCAAATCCTAGTAGAACTGTCCTTAATCAATCCAATCAAAGGCCCACTCAACCATAAAATTATTCACAAGGCTTCAATAATGATCAAAGGCTTAATGCACTAGAAAAAGGATTAAAGATTTTAATAAAAACCACTTCTGATAGTATAAAATTTAATGACCAAAAGTATAATTTATCACAGAAAAGCCTTGAAGCCTTGACAAAAAATACAAACAATTTCATACAAACCACAGACCAATTTGTAAATTCAAATACCTAAGCCATTGCCCGTTTAGAAATGCAATTAAATCAGTTGGCTACCACCATCAGTAAAAGAGAAAAAAGAAAATGGTCAAGCCAACCTGAACCTAATCCAAGAGCCCAAATTGGTCAATAATCTCAACCTGAAGGTCGATTCAATCATGTAAATGCAATTCATACTTTAAGGTCTGGGAGACAAGTAGACAATCAGGTAGGTATAACTAAGAACCAAAAAGACCAACCGATTGAACCACAGACTGATCAGACCAAGTCTGACGAGTCTGAATCAATAGAGGTTGATGAGCCATCCAAGTCAATTGCAAAATCCATCACTAGGTTCAAGCAAGTTGAGACATCAACCACCAATCCTATAGATTCTTTTTCAAATAGACTTAGGTCTCACAGACACTCAGTCCACATGAATTAAATCTTAGAGATATTCAAATAAGTGAAAGTAAATATTTCTCTGTTAGATATGATCCAATAAGTTTTCACTTATGCTAAGTTCCTCAAAGACTTATGTACAAAGAAGAAGACCACTAATGTTCCCAAGAAAATATACTTGGCAGCTAGTGTGAGCTCATATCTTTCAAGCCACATGCTAGTCAAGTACAAAGATCTAAGATCTCCTACAATCTCATGTGTCATTGGAAAAACTATCATTGATAGGGCCTTGTTAGACCTAGGGGCTAGTGTGAATATCTTACCTTATTCGGTCTATAAAAAATTAAGGATAAGAGAATTAAAGCCTACAGAAATTATATTGCAATTGACAGACCGATCAGTGAGAATCTCCAAGGGAGTTGTGGAGGATGTGCTAATCAAGATCAGTGATTTCATTTACCTTATGGATTTTGAGATCCTAAAAACTGAACCAGTGTCAAACCCAAAAGGTCACATTCCAGTCATCTTAGGTAGACCATTTTTAGTAACCACCAACGCCCTCATCAATTATCGCGATGGACTCATGAAGCTCTCATTTGAAAATATGTCCATTGATTTTAATATTTTTAATCTTGAAAACAAAAAGGATCAATTAGTTAATGTAAACTTGATCCAGGATGAGATCTATAAGACCATTGATCCAGGAGAAGAAGATTTTAACTATAATCTCTGATCAAATCAAAAATTTGAAATAGCTTATAAAATTTTTTCATCCAGTGATCAAAGAGTTCATCCACAATAACAACCACCTGTCGAATCACTTGTAAAGATGAATTTTTTGAATGAATAAATTGAAGAAATTCAATTCCAGGAGGTTAATGCCCTGCTTGATTCACCTCACCCATCTTACCCACTTGAATTTATCAATCTAATATTTGATACGGGATAAGTGAGGTAGAATTAGTATGGTCTGGCTGAAGACGATAAACTTAGCACTCTTCGAGAGGCAACCTAATTTTTTTTTTATTTTAATTAATTTTTATTTTTTTAGAAATAAAGGACTGCTCTATGTGGAAGCACCTGTCAATAATTTGGTCTGATTGAAGACAATAAACTTAGCACTTTTTGGGAGGCAACCCAGTTCCAACTTTTGCTTTTGCTTTCTTTTGTATTTTATTTAAGTTAATCAAGTCTTGCTTTGTATCTGTTGAAAGGATTTGAGCACAATATTGGCTAAGTTGGGGGGAGAACTAATTTTGAAAAGACTTCTGGATCAGATCATATCTCTCCTTTTCTTTCTCTTTTTATGCACTCTTTATTTTTTTTACTCCATTGAGAACAATATCGATTAAGTTGGAGAGAAGAATAATAAAATTTTTTTAAATTTTTAAAATCCTCAAGTAAGTTAGTATTTAGTATTTAAGCACTTGATTATACTTAAGAATCAAGTTAAACCAAATATTTTTTAAAAAAAATGATGTATAGATGAGAGAGTTTGTGAGATATTGAGGGAGAAAGTATTAAGAAAACTCAATAAAGAGTTAAGTTTAGAACTTAAACAATTTTTTTTTAGTATTTTTAAATTTTTCTACCAGTATCAAAGAAGAGTTTACTTCTTATGGACTTATGTGGGATAACTATATATTTCTTCATATATTTAATATAAAAAAAAATTTTAAGTACTTCATGTTGAGTAACCGAGCCTCTTTGCCTAAACAAGCATTGAGTTTCACATCAAAAGGTATGAAGGATAAAGAAGTTTTGTTATAAAACTAGTTTTAACTCGTAGTCTGTTTAATTCGAGCAAATAGATCCGAGAGGTATTTTATACCTAATGTCTTAAAGCCATCTGATTTGAGAGTCATTGGCTGAAAACTTGCTACATAGGTCAAAGAGAAAGCTTAAGGGGTTAAGACACTCAATAGTAGTACAACGTTAAAAAAAAAAAAAGAATTAATAAATGAATGATGGAAGTAACAATATACTTGTCCATATGAGGTTAATGATTTGGAGATAAAAGTAGGAATGATTTAGAAAAGTTCAGAAAAAGTTTAGTATTCTTAGTTTAACTCCCATATTGATTAGTATTAATAGTCCAATGACATACCTCACTCACGCGCTACTGAACATCACTGGTTCTTTTGAAAATTATTTGATAAAATTTAAAATTTTAAGTTAAAAGATACTTAATTTTGAATTTTTCTTTACTCGAGGATCAGCAAAGTTCAAATTGGGAGATGTGATAAGTGATATATTTTTATATTTATTGAAGATATTTTTTGATAATTTATGGTGCTAACATCTTCTTAAAAATCTAATTTCATGAATAAATTAGATTTTCTTACAAAAATAAATAATTTTTAAAAAAATATAAAATTAGAGCATATTTATAAAAAATAGATGTTGATTTAATTGAGAATCTAAGTATCAAAATATTAAAAAATTAATAAAAAATTTAATACATATTTTTTCTAATTTTTTTAGATAAAAATCGAAGTAAAAATCGAGCCAAAATATCCTAAAAAATAATTTTTGTTACCTTCGGTGCATGGTGGACAGGTCGCTTGGTTCATAGAATCAAGGGTGTGGTCCACAGGAATAGTTTGCGATCCACAGGTACGATCCACAGTGGAAGGAAGACTTTTTTTTGCACTGATCGATGGTCCAGATCAAATATGGATCTCGATCCAACGACTGTGGTGGTTCCCGACTTTGTTAAGGAGAGATTTGCACGATCCAACGGCTGCAATTTCATCTGAAGCATGATCGGATGGTCAGAAATGCATCCGACTTTGATAAGGATTAAAACATCAGATGTTGGATTGATCTGGATGGTTCAAAAGCGATCCGACGGTCAGAAATTAATATAAAAGGTATTATACGAATTCTAAAGATTTTAGGACTCATTTTCCTATCAAAAAAATATAAAAAATTCACCTATAAATAAGAGATCCGGAAATAAGAGTAAGGAGGAGAAAAAATTAGAGAAAAAATAAGAAAAAAATAGAAAAAATCAAAAAGTTTTAGAGATCAAATATTGAGAGATTATGGAGCTAGAGATCTTGATGCGTGGCTAAATCTCTTCAATCCAAGAATGCGATGAAGCCTGTAAATAAATTTTTATTTTTTATTTTTTGTATTTAATTTTTATATAATAAAATTATACTTTTATTTTATATCTTTTTATTTTTTTTTGAAGTATTGATCCATCCTACACGACCTATACCCTCTATTGACGTGCTGTGATCCCTGGATACGGTACGTGCTTTAGAGAGATAGATTATAGTATATGAGATTAAATCTTAGATCTTGTAATTGAATTTAGATAGTTTATATTCTAACAGGACAAGCTGTGATCTACTGATACAGTCCGTATCCCTTGGAGATAAGCTATACTAATATCTTAATCATAAGAATTAATATTGCAATATAAGAAGAAAAAGAAAATAAATCTAATTTGCATGGTAGATTCAAAATTTTTGGATTATTTTTCTAACTTATTTTTTTTCATAAATTAATTTATATTTATAATTAAATTTTTATTATTTTATTTTTATTTAATTATTTTATAAATAATTTTTTTTTATTTTTCTTAAAAAAAGATAATCATCCTAGATTCCCATGAAAATGATCCGTACTCACCCTATCTATATAGTTTGAGTTAGTTTTTATTCTTGACCGCCTACGACAACGATCATCGATCAAACCCATGAGATCAGATTTACGTTGAGCAATATATCATGTCTATCCAAAAGATATAAAATTTTGATAAAAATATCAAAAATATCTTTCAGTGGTAAGTTACCGTGTAATTTGATTCTGTGATCATTCTACATCTCGAATATGACCCTGATCATAAAAAAATATCAAAATCAATATCATATTTATATCTCTCTCAATCTTATAATGATGATTAGATTAATAAAATATTAAAAAAAATTTTTAATTTTTATTCGACTTTGATTAAAGTCTCCTTGAATCATCATATGATTAGAGCAAGTAGGATAAAAACTTCTCTTACCAAAAGTGATTGATTCCATATCGATCTACTCACAACCTTCATACACCATTCACCATATTCAGAACATTCCGTACATGACTAAATCATGAATAAGTATGAACCAAAATATGAATTCATGCATATAAGATTCTATGGTAGTCTCAGGTCAAAGGATTACATGCACAACTCTCACAATGAGAAAATATCTTCTGACAGGTAAGTAGATTTCATAAGATGTTTCTTAAAATAGATCAATTCAGTAAATTTATTCTCTAATGAGCATCCATATCCTTATATTAGTATGTTACATAAGTGGCTTACGAGATCTGTCACTCTCACCATCAAGCATGTATAGGATGTGCCAATCTATCCAGAATATTGATCTCCTACTCAATGCTCCTATGACTAAAAATATTCTAAATCAGAATTTTAAAATTTTAGGTCTCATATGTATGATCTCATCATAACCCTAAAATTATTGTCCTGATTTATGGAGTTCATCATAATCATTATAAATATAAGATACAACATATGATGAAAAATAAATATCTTTTATTTATTCATAAAATGTCAGTTACATGAGTCTGAAATATTACAAGAAAAATCCATCAAAATATAAATTTTGATTGGCTTGTAGGACATATTCCTTTCATATATTATCCATCTTTTCTTTCATTCCTTCTGTACCGAATAGAAGAGAGAATCATTTCCATCCATCCATCCTTCTTTCACCAAACATATGATTTCCATCCATCCATCCTCTCTCCCATCCATCCTTCCTTCAACCTATCTTTTGTACCAAATAGAGGGTTACCATGAATGAAAAACATGCTTTCTTTCAAACATACTATATCTATAAATAGAAGATGCAGCACCCATCTGATATAGAATTAAGAATATATGTTGTTAAAAATGCAGTAGAAAAGGCACCCCAGGCCCTTGAAGGTGTCAATTTTTTTTAATCTCCTACTTGCACTAAAGCCAATCGTCCTTCAATTTTATCCCCAAACAATCAAGATGGTGATCAAACTACTACTGTAGTAGAGCTTTAGTGAATAAATTTATTAGAAATTATGTCTTAAAGCCAATCGTTTGACGATTGTGCTAATTATAAATGTATATGAATTGATAAATAATAAAAGTTATTTGATTTTTTTCATCATAAAGATACATCTTCTAACGAACTCCTATATTGTGATGAAGTCTTTAGGACTACTTTGATCGATAAAGAAAGATTTATCATGTAGTCCTTAAATTGCTTCGCGACCAAACGATAGCTATTACTAGGACGATAGCGATATCAAGCGTAGGTCATTATATGCCATATGCGTTGGTTGTCCTCGTAACCAAATGGTATGGAGATACTGGTATGGTATGTAGGTGATATGTAAGAGTACATCATCACTGAATGTGACCAACTGTAGAGTACTCTGCTGTCAAGGATAGCTCACGAAGGATATGGGTATAAGTGTCCCTCCGATCTGAGATCACCACGACGACTTGCAAGCAACTCACTGTACTTTGATATCGGACTAACTGAGTTTTTAATTCAATGATGAAAGATTTTTGGATATAGTCAAGTACTTGTCAAGTCAGTGTGTGAGTCAAGATGGGATTGACCCCTTCGAATTAGTAGGAGATATGCATCAGTGTATTTCAATTTAGCAAAATCTGGATCCGGATAATCCATGTGATGGATTTAAAAAAGATTGAAATAAAATATGGATGACTTATTTAGGATTGACAGTTAAATCTTAGGTCATCCTCGAGTATTAGGATCAAAAGGATGAATTATATGGTAACCATACACCAATAGATTTTTGAATATTGCTTCACCATTATTCGACCTATCCAGGTATCAGATCATTATTACTAGATGGTTACATCGATTGATTCAGAAAGATATTTCTGTGCTATCGATTTAGGTTCGAACGTATGGGGTCACACTCAAAAAAAATTTTTGATTGATCATGTGGCTGATCAATGATTGAGAATCGTTCAAGGGCTTATCGTCAATTTGATTGATGGTTGTAATAAATTAATTCATCAAGTATTAATAAATTAATAAAAAATTAATTAATAATTAGATTGCTAATTAGCTTAATTTAGTTGAGTAAAAAAAATTAAATAAAATCTAATTGAATTAGATTCAATTAGATTTGACCTAATTAGGTTATGAGATGACTTAATTGCTAAGGAAGAATTATCCCTAATTTGATCAGAACTTTAGTTCAATCAATTTTTAATTTGATTAAAATTGATTAAAATTTTATAAATATAATTAGATTAGATTTTATATATTTTATTTAGACTAAATCAGATATGATTTGATTTGGATTCAGATAAAGAAATTAAAAGTTCTTATTGGAATAGGACTCTTCTCCCTACGCTAATCCATATTGCACACTATATATCTTCGCACACAAAATTATTTTGTGTGAGATTTTTTTACACCAAATAATTCTTTCCTTTATCTATCTTACTTATAAATTTGATTTAGTTTTAATAAAAGAAAGATTCTAAACTTAGATTTCAAAATATTTTTTATCAAGTGAATCTGTTCTCATTTAGATCAACCTCTCTACGCCAATAATTTTTTTCTTTTTATATGTGTGATATTTTGAGGAAATTTTTTATGAGACATTAGTTGGAGAATTTGTTTACTATAAAAAAATATGAGACAGGGTGTCCCATATTATTTTGATATATTTTTGGATATAGAATTGTGAAGGGAGGTAGAATCCTGTAAGAGTCCAGGATCATTGGGACTCTTCATCCCATCTACTTATATGCCTATAAAAAGGGATTTTATGGTTTCTTTTATGTGTGTAAGATACTAAAAGAGAGCTCTTCATGTGGTAGAAGTTTGGACATAGTTCATAGTATAAAAAATAGAGAGGAGGATCCTCTCTCTTGGGGTGTGTGCAAAAATTTGAATTTCAGATTTTTGGTTCTAAGGGTTTGGGAAGAGAGAATAAATTAGAAAAAAATTATTTTTTTTATCTTTCTTCTACCTCTTCATCTCCTCTATAAGTATATCTTCAATCTTTAAAAAAAATTCAAAAATTTGAAAAAAAAGATCTAGATCAGCTAAGAAGAAGGTCTTCGTGTGAGCTAGCACTTCCGAGAAGATCGATCAGATCGGAGCTTCGAGTGGATTTCTCGTAGAGGCCAGATGCGTGTGCGGCTATGAGCAACCAGTAAGGATATTCTCTACCATATCTCTCAGCAGTGGAGATCATCGATCCGTGATCAGGTATGGAGTTCTGAACTCAGATTAGAAGTAGATGTGATCTACTGCTCATATGCATGTATGCTGATTTTATCTTTGGATTATTTCAGATTTTATATGCAACATAACATGTCATAGATCCTACAGTAGGTTAATTTAATGTTTAGATCATATGCATATTAGATTTATTTGATTAATCTAGTTATCTTCTACTGTAATTTTTTCGAAAAAATTTTGAAATACATGCATAAAATCATCTATGCATCCCAACAGTGGTATCAGAGCCTAGGTTCATTATGATATGATTTATGTGCATATTAAATCTAAATTTTAATTTTATTTAGATCTGATATATGATATTTTGATCCAAATTTAATTAATGATTGATCACACAAATTGACATAAGATTGTCCTGCTGTAGGGTTTACCCCTTACAGTGAAAAGGTTATCCTAGTTTGTGCTGATCGTTGATAAAATCTGATTTTATATCATGCATGTGATATTTATGATCTGATTTAGATGTGATCTAAGATTGTAATCATAATTGATATAATTTAGATTAGATCTAAATTCAAGCATATATGATATGTGATTAGATTAGATGATCTGATTAGCAAGTACTTGGATTGATTGATCACCAAGCCGTCCAGTCATAGGAGCAAGAAGGGTTTAAAGGCCCTCTCTTCCCATTCGATGGGCTGCTCTTATGATGTGTAGGGGTACCAAGTGATTAAATCCCATGAAGAAGAACTTACTTTTTTGTAAAATTCTAGATTTTGAAATCCTAGGTTTGTTGTATGTGATACAAAATTATATAAAAAATAAGGTATCTAATCTATATGATTAAAATTATTTTAATCATGATAAAATAAAATCTCAAATCATAAAAATTTTAGATATAATCTAAAAGTGTTATGATTAATTTTATTTTAGAATTATGCAAGAATTTTTAGATTTGAAACTCCTTGAATCGTGCTTACAAAATTACTGGGCCGACCCAGTTTTGAACTGAGTTGACCCAGTCTCCTTATGTAGCCAGCTCAATGTTGATTGAGTTGATCTAATTTCAGAATAAAAAATCTTTACATAATATTTATTATAAATTATTTATAAAATAAAAGGTTGAAATTATTTCAAACCATAATCTAAACCCTTATTGATACTGAACTTAATTGAGAATTAAGTGTAGAATCGATTAGATTTAGAATTACGATTTAAGATCTAATGACATTCGTATAAAACATGAAGGATGTGTTAGCTCAAATCAGATCCTTTTAATTGGGTTAGACCTAAGGTTAGAATCAAAGAGTTAATGGATTAACTAGAGAAATCGATTAAATCTAACCAAATATTGAATTAGATTAAATTAGATTTCTCTAGAACCAATACAATAGTTGTAGATGGTCAAGTCCATATCTTTGATTAGACCAAATGGACCTTAATTGTGGCTCAGTGGTTGAATTTGAATCATTAGGTTGGTTAAATCAAAACTAATTAACCAATTGGTGTCTAAAGTAAGTTTGGCATTTCGATCGATGGTTTTTAATTGGTAGCGGCTTATCTGATCATTTCGATGGTGTCTAAGACAAGCTTAGCAAATCCTCCCACCGATCTCACTTACCTAACCAATTTGATAAATTATATCTTAATTAGACCGCTAAATGATTCGAGTTGACCTATATCATTAAAGTTGATCAGTGTGACTGATCTAGGTGCCATTTCAACCAGCATGATCCTGATCCAATTCAATGACTTAGTGAAGTCAGTGGACGGATTATGGTTTACTGGTTGATCTCTTCTCATCTCTTATCTAAACTAATTTTTAAATATTCTAAATTATTAAGTCCATAAAAATGAGCTAGTTATGGGGATAACTAGATCATAGCCTCCCATTAAGGTAATGATAATGGATCCATTATTTTTGATTGATATTGCAGGTGCCATCCGTCTAGTGTTCTCTTTGAATGATAAAATTATCATTCATTATATGATGACTCTGTTGTACTCTCTGATGATGGTTGGGTTGATCGAGCCATCCTCGAGCCTAATCATTTATTAGTCAGAAACACTAAGTAGGTTCATGTTAATGGTTTGACCTAACTGAAACTTTCAGTGGAGGCCCATCCCCTACTGAAATAAAATATAAGATAAAATTAATTATTAAAAATTATTTGAAGAAATAATTGGTTGAGAACCTATCCATAGATGCATATGGGTTGATTGAGCCATCCTCGGGCTTGTATGTAGTCTGCATGGATTCTAGTACCCGCTAAGAAAGTAAGATAATTTCTCAGATTGGAGGTAGAGGCTACTAATTCAACGAACATAGTGGAAGAACATTTAGACTAAAGTCCAAGTCTTTAGACTTAATCAATTTATAAATATAGAGATCTTGTATTTTTCTTTCAGTTATGACTAGATGTACATTGCTCTATTCACTATTTGACAGTGACTGACTTATAAGACCCAACTTCGATAGATGGTATCGGAAGTTATAAATAGTTCTAAAGTATGAATGGATCCTAAATATGATTATGAATCTAGCATCTGAAGTTCTCACATCCAACATATATGATGCGATCAAAGGCACTTATCAGAAGTGGCCAAATGATCATATCATCGTGTGGTGTTATTGAGAGCAGCAAAGAACACAAATTTAGTTGTTAATTCGATGATGCTCAGTGGAAAAAAAATTTTCAAATATTGAAGGAGTTCTTTCGCACCTCTGAAGATGTATCTTCAGTATGGTAATAATTTTTTAAGAAAGAGAAAAAAAAAGAAGGTGCAAAAGAGTCATGCTTGGACTAACGAGTCCGAACTGACAAAAGAGTCTAAGATTAATCTAGTGTGGCAAAGTCTCTTGATCCGAACAGGCTAAGAAATCAACAAAAGATTGCAGAACAAGGTGCTTATATGATAACACCTTGTGATTTCTCTATCTGTGACACTACTACCTAGATATTCGATATAAAAAGTCCATGGAAATTATTGAATGACTTCATGTTAGTAGAAAATTTGAAAACAACCAGAGATTGATGAATGTTGGAGTTGGAAGTCATATTCCAATCCTAGTTTTAGAAATCATCGAGCTTATTTTCAATTCTAATAATGTTGTTTTAGTGATTGTCATTATTGTCTAATGATTTTTGTGATGTCATTATGAATGATGTCAAAATTATGTGGATAATTGAAAAATAATATTTATGAATAGTCACAGTCTGTTAGTGTATTGTGCACAATCAAACAAACTCTCTAAAGTAGAAATATCACAAATATCTATCTTTGACAATTTAAGCTCGGCCATTAAACAAGAATAGGATCAATAGGAGATAATTCTCAAAGTCAATGATTGTAAATCATTGTCAATCTATTAATCCTATCTCTTTAGTAAGATGACCAAGTCATCTTTTGTTGGAAAAGATGAATGAGCCAATGATGTTCTGAATTTGATACATACTAATATATTGGATCTGCGAACATATTTGTCATAAATTTAGATTATTTGAAATGTTCAAATAATTTCATAATAAAGTAGAAAAATAAACTGGAAGAGTATTGAAACTCTTTGGTCAGACCAAGAGGAGTATATCTTTTCAATGAGTTTTGACATATCTAGAAGAGAATAGGATTTTTTCTTATTGAAATCGACTTTGCTCGACATAGTTCGATCCATAATGGGGTTTATAAGTCTGTCAGTCTTCATTTAAGGTTATGCTCTTAAGACTACTTATTATGTTCTGAACTGGATTTCGAACTAATCAATCACAAAGACTCCATATAAGATATGGACTAGGCGTAAGCCAATACTTTTTTACCTTAGGATTTGAGAGTGTTTAGTTTATGTCGAATATTTGTAGATCGATTAGTTTGGATCCTGATCCTATATATATTATCTTATAGGATACTCCAAAGAATCTAGGAGATATAACTTCTATCTTGCTAAAAAACAAAAGTTGTTTGGCTTTTCTTTCAGAAAAAGAGTACCTTGGTGAAGATACTGATGCCTTTAATGTGAAGCTTATGAAGTTCCATAGGTAGATGAACCAACATAATTTAGTGAACCCATAGAACTGAATTTGATTAGATCAAACCCGTAATCTATTATAGAGGCACCATTAAGGAGATCCGGTAGAGTACCACGTCCGTCGAATAGATATTTTGATATCTAGATCCGGAACGTGAACTTGTTGAACTCGATGAGAACAATAAGATCTGATCACCTACATGGATGCCATGCAAAAGTTCGACTCTGATTAATGGCTTAAAGCCATAGGTTCGAAATGGAGTCTATGAAGGTCAATGATGTATGGACACTCGTTGATTCACTCGAAGAGTAAAGCTCATAGAGTGTAAGTGGATCTTCAATAGGATCAGAGTAGCGCAGACGAGAAGATGGAGATCTAAAAAGCTCGTCTGGTTGCCTAAGGATATTGTCAACATTATGGTATTGACCATAACAAGATATTTTCTCTTGTGGCAATATTAAATATTTTGGAGTTGAAATGTGCATTTTGATAAGTGATCAAAATGCATGGTTTCATTGAGAACGAAGAAGAATCTTGCAAATATAAATGGGTTAATAGTTCTGTGAGTATATTTTTTATTTTGTATGTGAATAAAATTTTCTTAATTAGGAATGATATTTTTTACATTACAGAAAATAATGATTTCACTATTATTATTGTTCTCCATAAAGTACTTTGAGAAAAGCATCTCTCATCCTAGTGATAAAGATCTATAGAGATAGATCTAAGAGGCTACTTAGATTTTCTCAGTCCAACATACATAGAGTGTTTATGAGTAGAATTTATTCTATCATGTACACCATGTATGAGACCGGATATGGTATACTTACTAGGATAGTGAGTGGATACTTAAAAGATCCGGATGAGAATCATTGAAAGGTCACCTTTAAGTATTTGAGAAATACTAAGGATCGGTGACTTGGTTATGGAGAATTTGATTTAAAATATGTGAAGTATGACTCCAATTTTTAGTTGGACATAATAATTGCAAGAATGTGTCAGAATCCATCCTTATCCTAAATACTGGAGCAATTTGCTAGAATGGTTCCAAGCAGAGCAATATAGCCAAATTTAAATTATGAGGCAGAATGCATTGCAGCATTCGATGCTTACAAAGAAGCTATATGATTGTACAGATTCACTGACAAGCTAAGAGTGACACCCTCTGATGATGGTCCTACTGTATTGTACAGCACCGGAGCCATAGCTCATGCCAAGGAGCTGAAGTCCTATTAGCTTATCAGACATTCTACATTGCTATCATCTTATTCAGAAAAATCTATTAAGGTGATGTCAATCTTTAGAAGATCGACATAAAGGAGAACGTAACCAATCCATTTACTAAAGTCTCGGTATCTAAGAGTTCTGAGATGATAAATCGAAGATGGGTATGTGATACTATACTGATTAGCTTTAGTCCAAATGGGAGTTATTGAGAATTATGTCTTAAAGCCAATCATTTGATGATGGAGGCTATTTGGAAGAGGATGGTGGCATGGAGAAGGGGTTAGGAGTAGGATTTAGGTGTGGAAAAGAAGGCTTGAGGTGTGAAGAAGGGTGGTGGCCAGCTAATTTTTTTCTCTCCCCCCCGTAGGGTGAAGATTGAGTCCTATTTATAAGCTTCTTTGGCACCTTAGGTTTTCTTTCTTTCCTTCTTTGCACATACCACCTAAATAGCAATTAGAAGACTCTTTGTGCCACCCCACCTGAAGTCTTGGACGTCCTTCCTTCTTCAGCCCTCTAGGTCCACAAATCCATGCAAAATAGGTAAGTTGAAGCCGCCCAAATAGAGGTCTCCTAGGCACCCTAGGTTCTTCTATTTGTGCCACCCACTACTTGCTCTTTTTGCCCATGTATTTGAATTCGAATTAAACTCTTGTTGACTGCCCTTGATTTCTTTTCAGATTAGCTTCATGTCGCCCAAAGATGGTTGCCTGATTTGGTCTCTGTGCCAAGAGAAGTTGGGCTGAATCTGGATGTATCAACCGCTGCCTATTGTACACAATATTGTTAACGTATTAGATTTCTTGCCACATCTTCATCTAAAATCTGATTTTGTTTCGGTAAATTGCATCCCTTAGCTGCTTCTCTCGAAAATCTTTTGGTACTAATTTTGCTTAATTTAGACTCTTGTAGCCTACCTTTCAGGGGTCCACACATCAAGATGGTCAAGATCTAGCACTACAACAAAACATGTTATTAGCGATGAAAAATTTTCATCGCTAATAACCGATTTTCATCGCTAATAATATTAGTGACGAAATTTTGATCGCTAATATTTCATCGAAAATAATCCCATCATTGATAATATTTTACGATGAAAAAAATTCATCACTAATAAAAGATATTTGCGATGAATATTTTTTGTCATTAAAAAAGATTGATGAAAAAATTTAATCTAAAAAAAATATTTACGATGAAAAATTTTTGTTGCTATTATTTGCTAAAGTTTTAATGATAAAAATTTCTGTCATAAAAAATTATTTTTACAATGAAAATAATTCATCGCTATTAATTTAATAAAAAAATTATTTTAAAAAAAATTAAATAATATTAGTGATAAAATAAATTCATTATAAATAAAATTATTTACAATGAATATTTTTTCATCACTATTAATTATATATTTATTAATAAATTAAATTATGTTAGTAAAATATTTTTAACGATGAATATTTCATCAAAAATAATTTCATCACTAATAATTTAGTCATATTTTTTTTAAAAAAATTATGAATATATATTTTAAATTTATATGTATAATATTTTTTATAAATTAAAAAAATTAAAATAAAAAATTTATATAATAAAATGATAAATAAATTTTATTATTTTATTATATTAAATTAAAATTATAATATATTTGAAATAAAAAAAAGTACATCAGTAAGCCATCAAATATCGATATCTGGAGAATGAGCTGGGGATGGAGAGCGCTCAACAGAATCCGAACCGATGATGGAGCTCGGATCGGTCTGTTGCTACCTTATCAGCTATATCGTCTGCTCCATCTGTACCATCCGATCCATCATCTGGATCTGAAAGCGCTGATAGTCATCAATGCATGCAGCCAACTCCTAAGCTCATTGTCGATCCTCGACAGCCTGCCTCTGTATCTCTGTCAGCCAAGCCTCACACACAGAATGGATGTCTACCCTAGATGTGCATGAGGATGAGGAGCAGTGATCCCATACCCTAGACTCCTAACATAACAGGGTCTCGTACCGAGCACCCGATCATAGATCTCATCATCTGTGGGTGCAGTCGAGCCCTCAAAGGTAGACTGAGATCTAATCTCTGTCATACGATCCTGAAAATTAAAATTATAATTATTTTAATTTTATAATAAAAATTAGATTGTGAATGAAAAGTAATTGAAAAAACTTATAAAGAGCTCCTGGCTCCCTATCGTCTACTCTCTAGACCGTCGTTGGTGGGTCCGTTGGTAGATATCGATCCTATCAAAAAGCTCATCACTCTCAACATCTCTTTACAATTTAAGAATTAATTAAAAAAATTTAAATGACTAAAGAATTATATGCTAATTAGAAATTAAAAATTACCTACCATGCACTCCATATGACGAGCAAATGATCTCGAACCCCCACAATGCGGCACGATTTGTCTCGTCCTGTTCGCCACATTCTGGGCACATCATCTCTATAAAATTATCAATAAAATTAGTAAATAAAAAATTTAATTTAAGAATAAATGATTAAGTCATTAAACTATAAAAAAAATTTAGATATGTAACCTGATATGCCAGATTCTCGTACTGTCGGCATATAGTAATCCAATCATCTATGGTGATGCTGTCATAGGGCTGCTGCCGTGCTGCCTCCTCCCCATGATTCTGCACCACCCAATACCAATGCTAATGCATGTGATGGCGATAGTCCTTGAAACACAATGATAACTAAATATCGATGGCTCGCCTCACACGATTCTTCTCAAAATCAGTGATATCAAATACACCTTGCCAATAACAAATATTAGAAGAATACTATGCAAATTTAATATTTATAATATAATTTATTTTATCTATAAGTTGATGTAAAAAATCTCTCTCTGAACCGACAGAATGTGACACAAATCGAAGAGCATCACAGGGGGCATAACTGCGGTATATGATGCCCAGCTCAGTCTGCCATGGGTCACACTATCTCCCAATGGGTCTGGTGTAGCCAGTCAGTATCTCGATCCGGAGATGCTGTCCCAGGTACTCGCATCTCCAACGCTCCAGAGTGAGGTTCTTCGATGGACCTCGCCCTCGTCTCACCGTCGATGAGGACTCACCTGAAACAACAATAAATAAATCATTAGTATAATCCAAATAAAAGAATCAAATTTTATTATATATAAAGTATAATAGTTAATACCACTGGGGCTCGCCTCACTGGGACCTGCTGGTGCAGGATCTTCTGATAATGAGCCGGTGTGGCAACAGAGATTGGTGGAGGTGCCTCAACCTCTGAGGCATCTACAGGGAGCTGTGAACGCGAACGTCGTCGTCTATCTCCTGGTACCATATCTGTAGAAATTGAAATATAAATAAATATAATGTTGAATAATAATAGTAAAAATCAAATAATATTCTAATGAATACAATTATATAACATACTATTATTGAAAGACAAAATTGAACGAAGAATATACATCTACTCATCAATATTCGTTTCTTTCTCGATGTGTAGATCCTCGTCCGAATCACAGTAATCGATATATGTGTCATCTTCTATGTCGTCATCATTTTGAACTGATCGTCATCCTCCAACTCATCAAGATTAAATACAAAATCAGCTTCAACTTCATTGGACGGAAGATCAGCTCTTTTCAAAGGTGCCGTTACAAGTTCTTCATCAACCAAAAGCTCGGCTAATATTTGTTTTTCTTGCTGAAAAGCTTCCTCTTCATATAAATCCAAATTTTCATCCATCTTTAATCGAGTTGGTATGTCATATATGCCTCTAGGTGTTATTTTTTGTACAATATGCCAATTACCTCGATACTTTAAATCCTTCAAATATATTATTTGTTTTGCTTGAGTTGGTAATATATATGGCTATTTTGGTACCATATTCGTGCAAAATTTACACTAATAAATTATGAATCGATATGAATACCGATCTTTTTATTACTAATATCTTACCATTCACACTGAAATAAAAATATAAAATTACTGGACCCATACTTCAGTTCTATGATATCTACAAGTACACCATAATAATCAATCTCTTCTTCTCCTTCATATCCTGTTATAGCAATTTCACTATTCTGAGTCCGTCATTGCATCTCAAGCTCCCTTGTGTGAAATCTCATTCCTTTAATGATACAGGATGTATAGTGATTAATCCTTCGATTGGGACCCCATGCTAAATCATGCAACTCATCGATCGTACCTACTTTTTTATTGAAATACTTATGTTTCATTTACATCATAAGATAAAAAATTATATTGGTTTAAATAATATTATTTATAAGTAAATAAATAACATAACAACAATGTAATTTACAAGATCACCAAATCATTTTGCAAATTTCTTTCTATGTCAATCATCGGCATCCATATTATCTCTCTATATAGTACACTCTTGTGCTCACTGCAAGAAGTTATAATTTTTAATTTTATATCAATATAAAAAAATTTTAAAAATTAAATAGTATGGTAAGATGATATTTACTCAATAAAATTTTTAATTTTTTCATAATTATTCAGAAAGTAAAAATATGCTTTGGATAGCTTATTCACGTCCATAAATTCATATCTCTTTGCACCAGTAGGTCGAACCGTTTGTTTAAATATAGACAATATTGGTTCATTGTCACCCCATTCACGGTCTGCATTACGATCTGCACGATTGAATCTTATTTCAATATCATCAAGATGCATTGAGCAGAACGTGACACACTCAGTAGCTACATATACTTCTACTATAGACCCTTCAGGCTTTGCTTTATTGCACACATATTTTTTTAAGGTGCACAAGAGTCTGCAAACAAAAATAAATTTAAATTTTAGAAATACATTTACATCTTATAATTGATATGACAAAGTACGTATAATTTTTTTATCTTTCAATAGGATACATCTATCGATAATATACCGGTCCGATCAAAAGAGCTTCTTTTGAAAGATAAACAGCTAGATGCACTATAACATCAAAAAATAATGGTGAAAATTTTTTTCTAACTTACAAAGAATGAGTACAATATCTTTCTCTAATTTCTTAAGTAAGTTCATCTTCAATTTTCGATAACACAATTCTCGAAAGAACACTCCCAGCTCAATCATTGCAGTTTGACCATCACCACCCAAATAACCATTCATGGCCATAGGAAGTAAATGTTGCATCATCACATGGGAGTCATGACTTTTCATGCCGGAGATATTGCCGTCATTGTTCTCAATACACCACGATATATTTGAAGCTATGCATCAGAAAACTTTACCATTTTGAACCATCCACAAAAATTTTTTTTCTCTCCAAACAGTGAATAACATGCGAGTGGTATAAAAAATCTCTCATCTCGACGAACTAAATATAACTCCTGTCAGATTTTCATTTCCTGCAAATCAAGATAAGCTTTTGTACCATCTTTTATTTTTTCTAGAATATTCAATACAGTATCGATGATATTATCACAAATATTTTTTCAATGTGCATTACATCCAGATTATGACGAAGTAGTAGCTACTTCCAATATGGTAGTTCGAAAAAGATGCTTCGCTTCATCCAATTCAGCTCAGCTTCAGTACGCTTCTGCTTGCGAGTATCCGATATTTTTTCAAATTAGATATTTTCAATGACTTCAAGTTGTTCTAAAATTTTTGCTCCACTTAACTCCTTAGGTGACGGACATCGATCGGACTTACCAGCAAAATATTGATTATAATAGGTCCTTCAAGAATGATTAGCAGAAGAAACCGTCGATGGCCTATGAAACATATTTTTCATCCGTGCTTTAAATGTAAAGAGGATGCATCCCTATTGCATATTGGACATGCAAGATATCCTTTGGTGCTCCATCCAGATAAATTTTCATATGCTGAAAAATTATTTATGGTCCATAGAATCGAAGCATACAACTTAAAATTACTTCGACTCACAGAATCAAATATCTGTACCTCGTTTTCCCATAACTCCTTCAGATCATCAATTAAAGGTCGTAGATATACATCAATTTCATTACCTGATGCTTTCAGATCCGAAATCAACAGTGACATAAAAATAAATGGTTCTTTCATGCACTTTCAAGGTGACACATTACATACAACTAACATCACAGGCCACATGCTGTAAGAGGTACTCAGATTTCTAAAGGGATTAAATCTATTTGTCGCTAGACCAAATTGGATATTGCACGGGTCACTCGCAAAGTGTGGATGCTTTGCATCGAAGTCTTTCTACATTAAAGTGTCAGCCAGGTGGCTAAGTATGTTCTCCTCCAGAGTCCACTGCTCATAATACCATCTCATTTCTTCAACTGTCTTTGTGGATATATACGACCTTTGAAGTCTTAAAATCAATGAAAAATATCTTAAAATCTTTTGAGATATCTTCTTTGCTTTCTTATTATGATTTTGTATCTAGGCTCACTGTATTTTAGATATTCAGTTGCTTGTTCATTATCCTTATAAAATAATATGCAGTCATTTTTGCAGGCATGTATAGAAGTATAGCCAAGTCCTATTTCCCACATGTATATTTTTGCTTCAGAATATGATTTCGAAAGTCTCTCTCCATCGGACAGAACTCTTTAATCAATGTTAAAATTTGGTCAAATGACTTCTGACTCTAACGGTTCACGATTTTAATATGAAGTAATTTTATCAAAAATTCTAACTTAGAAAATTTTGTACAATTTGGATAGAGTAGCTCTTGTGAATCCCTTACAAGCTTTGCAAACTGTTCAGAAGTCCCTTCTACCTCAAGCCGGATATTATGCTCATGATTAGAATTGCTTTCAGATGCAGCAGTATTCATGTGTACATTTGAACAAGCACCTTGATGTAAATCATCTAACAATTCTCCAATACCACTATGTTCGACGGGTCCAGCACCATCAGTACTATCATCTTCAGTATCATCATCATCATGCATCACTTCATTCGGATCACCCTCCCCCTGCCATATCCAACAAGTATACTTCTTATCCATACCATATTGTAGCAGATGCTTCTCAACAAGTGTTATGTGACAATATATCAAATTGACATATCTCTTGCATGGACACTTTATCCGACAAGCACTATCAGCTTTATACCGTGCAAAGTCAATGAAATCTCGAACTTTTTTTGATATTCAGGCAAAAAAATACCTCTAGCATTCATCCAACTTTTGTTAATATTCATCTAACAGCAAATACAAAATCATTAACAACCAAAATAAAATTTAGTGGCACTCTGGATCCCGATCTGAATTTCGGACTGAATCGCATTCCAAATTCCAGCTAAAATCCCGATCCGGATTCAGATCTGGATTGCTTGATACAAAATGCATGATCCTATCCTTTTCAAATCATTACTAACAGGTGTGGCATTATCTCTTTTAGAAAAATAATAATCTCATTATTATTATTAGTAGATATTTCATCTCATTTTCATAAAAATTTCGACAGTATCTCTCCATGGTTCTCCAAGTATACGATATGGATATGGGGCCTACGCATCCTATCCACCATATACCTGAAGAACAATGGACAAATAACTACTGAATACCACATAATGAAATAAAATATCAATTATTAACAACAATAATATTATTATTTTTTCAAAAAGTCTGAATACGGGACATCTAAATTTCGATCTCGATGAAGATCAAAATTTAAACGAAAATCTATGGCTCAATGTAGTTTAAGTACCATCTTGGAACGTGCATTCGAAAATAGATTTTTAATTTATCAAAAAAAAATAATTTCATATTGAAATTTTTTCATTAAAAATTTTAATAATTTTTTTTTAAAATAAAAATATTTTTTTATTTATAATTTCAGCAGCATACAAAATAGCACATAAAATAATTTAATTATAACAAGTACCAGCAATGTACATTATGTTAGTGAAAAAATAATTAATCAAATAATTAAATAATTTCAGTAGTAATACTAAAAAATAATATGCAACAATTATAATGATTTCAACATCATATTTCATCCTTATGAAGACCTGACCTGACCTGCCCCATCCCAACCCCACCTGCCCTAGCCCAGCCCAGTGCGGATCGGACTAGACCTGACCCGACCCTACCCGACACAGCCCAACTCCACCCGACCCACCCCAGCCCAACCTGGCCCGGCCCGACCCGCCCCATCCTGGCCCGAACCGAAATCGACCCGGCCTGGACCCTACCATCCCCGACCCGCCCCATCCCGGCCTGACCCGCCCCAGCCTGACCGGACACGACCCGACTCCACCTAACCAGCCCCAGCCCAACTCGACCCTGACCTGACCCGCCCTGCCCCGGCTCCACCATCCCCGACCCCAGCCCGACCCGACCCGGCTCCACCCAACCCATGCCAGCCTGAACCGACATGGCCCGACCCAACCCATCCCATCCCGATCCGAAATCGACCCAGCCCGGACCCTACCATCCCCGATCCATCCCATCCCGGTCCGACTCGCCCCAGCCCGATCGAACTCAACCCGGCTCCACCCGACCAGCCCGACCAGCCCCGCCCCTGCCCGACCCACCTCGCCCCTGCTTCGCCGTCCCCAGCCCGACCCGACCCGACTCCACCCGACCCACACCAGCCCGACCGGACCCGGCTCGACCGACCCCATCCAGGCCCGACTAGTCCCAACCTAGGCCCGACCCATCCGAACCCATGCGTGCCCGACCCGCAAGCCCCGCGGCCTGCAGGCCACGCATGCCCGACCCACCATCCCCGGCACAGCCACGCCCCGGCTCATCGTTGCCAGCTCCGGCTCTAGCTCGTTGGCCCCTCCCTGGCCTGCCATCGCCAGCCCGACCCGCAGGCCCTGGCACAGCCGCGACCTGACCCCATCCCGGCTCGCCGTCACCAGCTCCAGTGCCAGCTTAGCGGGACCATCCCCAGCCCCTCCCCGATTTACCGTTGCCGACCCCGGCACGCCCCGGCACGCAGGCCCCACGTCGCTGCAGCCTGCAGGCCGCACGTGGCCGTGGCTCGCCGTCCCGACCCCGGCATGCCGGCCCCATGCCGTTCCCCATCCCCGTCCCTGGCCCGAACCCACCCTAAAAAAAAAAAAGAAGAGTCAATGTCGCCGGCTCCGGCCCCACGTCACCGTCTCCGACCCACCGTCGCCGTCTCCGACCCACCATCACCGTCGTGGCTCGCAGGCCCCACGTGGCTGCGGCCCGCCATTGCCGTCATGGCCAACAGGCCCCATGTGGCTGTGGCCCGGCATGTCGGCCCAGGCGTGCCTCCCCAGCATGCTGGCCCCGGCACGTTCCTCATCCCCATCCCTGGCTGAAACCTACCCCCCCAAAAAAAATAGAGATGAAGTTGACTCACCTCGACGGCGGCGGGCGGAGGAAACCTGGATGGCGAAGGAAATCAGAGGCATGCAGGACACCAGGGGGAAGAGGAATCTTGCAGCAGGGGTAGGAAGCCGGATTGTCAGGGGGGAACGAGGAAGAAAAATGAATTTTCGATGGGAGTTGATGGGATGTGGGGTATTAGCGATACAAATTTTTATCGCTAATAATTAATTTTCATCGTAAATAATTTGAACAAAAAATATTTGTGATGAAAAATTAATTTTCATCACTAATAATTTTTGCTAAAAAAAATTCTCGCTGAAAAAATTTAGCCTCGAAAAAATATTATTGACGATGAAAATTTTCTATTTCATCACTAATTACATAATTAGTGATAAAAAAAATTTTCATCACTAATAATTAATAAAAAATAATTTTTCATTTAAAAAAATTTCTTTTGACCAAGTCTTGTTCCTCGTATTATTTTCTTCCATTCATTTTTCATTCATCTCTTAGCCACAATAATGTAATAATATATGTATATATGCGTGTGTGTAGCTGATGTAGTAAATATATCAACTTTCTAGAATATTTTAGTAATAAAATGAATGAACTATTGTAAGAACAATAACTTGCAACAATTCTGTCGCTTCTCATCAACGATCATCTCGACGAAGCATGGGTGATGCAGTACAAGCATCCACTCCTGAAGGGCCTATACCACCACCTATTATAGAGGACCCGTAATGATTCAACAACCTAATTCGACAGGTCCAAGTATCGACCAACACCGTCCAGCATTTACAGCAAACCACAGAGCAATGACAACCCCGTAATATGCTCCTCAAACTGTGCCCTCTCTGTGTAGCCAGCAAAACTGCTTCCAAAAAATCTCCCTCGAGGTGCGCATCGTTCTGTCCTGATCGATCGACAATCACCGTTCCATCAGGATCCAAGCATGAAGAATAATGCCAACATTCTTCGATCTCCTCCAATGAAGATTCGACCTGGGACTACTCTCTGTGCCTCACAAAATCTCGTCGGGAGGAGGACCTCGAGCAAAATATCCGAAAGATCGAACGTCATCTGAGTGAGATTCAAATGGGCAGCCAAAAAAATGACAACATCCTCAACTTTAATTTCAACCATCTTTCTCTTGATCCATCTCCCAAGAATTGATTTTAGATTGGTTCAAGATGCCACAGATAGAGCCCTATAAAGATTGAGGATCAGAAATATCTTAATATTCTACATACTTTTCTTGTGCACATATTATTTTTTAAAAATTATCTAATATTTATATTTATAAATAAAAAAAATTTACTATAATATATCTAAACATCTTTCAATAGAAAAATTTTCATCGCTTATAATCTGTAATTTATAAATTTTTTAAATTTTTTATTTTTTTAAATATTAACGATAAAAATTTTTCATCATAAATGGAGATTATTTACGATAGAAATATATTTTTTATCATAAATATATATTATTTATGAAAAAAATAGAATTTTCATCGTAAATAATTTATAATTTTTAAATTTTAAATTTTTTTATTTTTTCTTATTTATTTGTCAAAAAAATTTTCATCATAAATAATAGAGTATTTATGATAAAAGTTGAGTTTTTGTTGTCAATATTCAATTATTGGCGATGTTAAATTTTTATCA
The DNA here is from genome assembly GCF_000442705.2 of Elaeis guineensis. Lineage (NCBI taxonomy): Eukaryota > Viridiplantae > Streptophyta > Magnoliopsida > Arecales > Arecaceae > Elaeis > Elaeis guineensis. The sequence continues at coordinate 29,506,700 of NC_025997.2, read as the reverse complement.
CAAATAATTTATAATTTTAAAATTTTTAATTTTTTTCATATATTAACGATAAAATATTATGTCATAAATACTAGAGTATTTATGATAAAAAATTTACTATTCATCATAAATACTCATTATTTATGATATAATATTTTCATCATAAATAATTTATAATTTTTAAATTTTTTATTTTTTTTTAAATATTAGTAATAAAATTTTTTTATCATAAATACTAGAGTATTTATGATAGAAAATTAATTTTCATCATAAAAATACAAGTATTTGTGATGTAATATTTTTATCATAAATAATCTATAATTTTTAATTTTTTTAAATTTCTTATTTTTTTTGCACATATTAGCGATAAAAATTTTTTACCATAAATAAAATATATTTATGATAAAAATTTTATTTTATTACTAATAATTTATCATTTATGATATAATATTTTTATCATAAATAATCTATAATTTTTAAAATTTTTTATTTTCTTTCAAATATTAATGATGAAATTTTTTTACCATAAATATTTAAGTATTTATGACAGAAAATGGGCTTTCATCGAGAATAATTCCATATTTGTGATGTAATATATTCATCACAAATAATCTATAATTTTTTTATTTTTAAAACTTTTTATTTTTTATATATTAGCAATGAAAAATTTTTATTATAAATTATATTAATTTATGATAAAAATTTAAGTTTCATCATTAATACTCTATTATTTATGATATAATATTTTCTTCATAAATAATTTTTAATTATTGAATTTTTAAAATTTTTTATTTTTTTTAAATATTAGTGATGAAAATTTTTCATCGTAAATAACATGTATTTACAATAAAAATTTAATTTTTATTGTAAATACTTCTATTATTTATGATGAAAAATTTTCATCACTAATATTTAAAAATTTAAAATTAAAATAAATATTTTATTATTTATGATGATTAATTTTATCATAAATAATATATATTTATGATGAAATTTTATTTTCATCGCAAATATGAAGATATTTATGATGAAAATTTTTTTCCATCATAAATAAATAATTATTAGTGATAAATTTTTATTTTCATCGTAAATATCTTTATTTGCGATGAAATATATTTCCATCATAAATAAATTCATCGCAAAATGTAGCATTTCTTGTAGTGTAGGGTGGCCTGCTGGAGGAGGGAGATTGCCTGCCTATTTTAGATCCTGCACCCTTGCTTTCTTCTCTATGCTGATGGCACCAACAAGGAGGAGGTGTGGGTCTATTGATTGCTTGATTGGACTTTTTTACTTTGAGATGGAGTTTGATTTTGATGAAAGCCTCTGATGCCTCCAGATAGCTTCCTGGCTCAACTGGGCATAATTACTTCAAATTGATTTAACTCTTGAGAAATGATTAAGCCCAATTAAGTATGATCTAGCTCAATTACTTGCAAATAGCATGACACAAATCATAATTAAGATTAATTAATCAATTATTAAACTAATTAATATGTCAATTTATTAGATTGATCCCACTCTTCAACTTAGCTTTTGCTCATCCTCGAGTAAAATATAAAAATCAGAGTGAGTACCGACTCAGCCTTGAATTAAAAGTTAGTTTAGAAATCCCTAGAGGTAGCTGATATTTGAGAAACTATTAAAGAAGTACTTCATCGGATTACTAATTCGATCCAGTTAGTGGTTGAGTATTAGCCATAGAAATTTTTTGAGATCTTCTTTCACCAACTCCTTACTTTACTCTTTAAGTCCTCTAACTGGATGTGAGCTGAATTTATTGTTTTCTTGTAATTTATCTCCTTCATTATCTATTTTTATTCTTTCTTTTGTACTTTCTTGCTATCCCCTGTAACTGATTTCTTGTATCCCCATCTTTTGATATGAACTACAACGCTTACTTAAGCGAAGAGGTTCGATTACTTAATGAGACAATGCTAAATTTTTTTTTTAAGTAAATAAATTTAAGGAGACTTTTTGCATACCTCGACCTTTCCACCCAAACTCCCATGAAGAGATTCTTCATTGAGATTGATAAGAGGAGGATTCTGAAATCACTCTAAAATTTAGTCTAATCTAAATCGTATCATTTATTAGATTTTTTCAATTATTTACCCCTTAATATCTCTAAAATTATCTAGACTATTAATCACTCATTAATTAAGGTGCTTAATTAACTTCTAATCAAAATAAAATTTGAGTACATACAGCTAATTATTTTTTATCATACTTGAAGACTTACTTAAATTTAAGTTAGTTTATTCTTTGCCCCCGACTTAATTTCTATTGCCCCTAATGGAAGAAGAGAAAAATTTTAAACAAAATATATAAAAAGAAGGATACCATCTGATTCACTGTTATTTGTAGGTTCTTTTATGCTTTTCAATGGGCCCTCATTGGATGTTGATGTTGTGCTCCCCCCAACTTGGTTAGTCATCCTTATTAGATTCCTACAAAATAAAAAAAATTGGATAAATAAAATAAAATGCTGGATTGTCTCCCAACAAATGCTAAGTTTAAAGTCTTCAGTCAAACTGTATAGAATTTCGGGATGATTCATAGACCGGCTCCACCCAATAGATGGGCTCAATCAACGTAGTATGGCTATGCTTGCCGAGACATGATTGTGCACATTGGCCGTTCGCCCATGGAGGGTGATAAGAAGAAAGTATGAAAGTTGACCACTTCACCAAGACACACCATTCAGCTTCTTGCCACATTGGATTCTAGTCAGACCATTTCACCATCTTACATTCATCGATGTGCTACATAATCGGGTTCAAGCTCCTTAAAATTTCTTCATGTGCATCAGTTTTCCCCTAAGCCCATTGTACGTGGATAAAGAGGTCAACGTTGCTTAATTCAGTAACAGTCCATTCCATAACCACTATATGGTCATCTGAAGGCTGCACTTCTTTGTCAGGGGTTAGATCAAATGCAAAGTAATCTGTTGTTGTAGTGGTCCCTGAGGAGATGTCATTGGGTCCTAAAAGTGGCTCTAGTTCTAATGCTAATGATAGGGAGGAAGATAAGAGTGTTAGAGAGGTCAGGTAGTGTCCCATATTTCTTAATTCATGGTGGGGTGGCCAAAGAATAGGGCGTATTGATCAAATTATTTTCCTCATTGATGTACCCATCGATATCAAAAATATCCATATTAAAATGGTCCAGACATTCTTGTAAAGGGTTCTGAGACAAGCTAGCTTTTTCTGTTTTATCTTCAAGGACATCTATTTCAAAACAACAATTGACTTGCGGTCCTTGGAAAGAGTTGAACACATTGAAATGCAACTTCCTATTCTCGAAAGAAATATCCATGACTCTTATCCTACAGTTAATGCATGCATTGGATGTAGCTAGGAAGGGTCATCCTAAAATGATGGAAATCTGGCTAGGGTTGCTACAATGCTCCATGTCAAGGATGAGAAAGTTAACAGAAAAGAAGAACTCATCAACTTTGACTAAAATATCTTCTATCATTCTGTTGCTCCTAGATTGATTTTGATGATTACAAAGCAGATTGAAGGGATACAAATAATTTTAAAATGAAAAAGTCCTTATGCTCTTCAAAGGCAAAATCGTAATTTTGCTAAAATCCTGATTTGATAGTATCATTTGGTAGAACAAAAGATTTGTGATCCAATGGTGAAAATTTCATTGATTTTGGACTTATATTTTGAAAGTTATGCATGTTTGAAAATCATGAGTCAACCCGTGAGTCAACTCATGGCACAATGAGCTGATTGGCACACCCTGTGAGTCGACCCTCATGAGTCGACCCCCAGGCATGAGTCGACCCTCATGAGTCGACCCCTGCAGTTTTAGGCCAAAAGTTGCAGAAACTCATTTTCTGGCTGTTGCAACAGAAGTCGACTCATGAGTCGACTCCTGAAGCATGAGTCGACTCATGAGTCGACCCCTGCGACGGGAAATATCAGCAACGGCTATATTTTTGTCCGTTTTAATTGCCATTTATGCTTCCTAAAAATTCTCTAACGGCTCTTTATCTATCTAAAATATTTTCTCTTGCTTCTAATGCTACAAAATGCTTTAAATGGTGAAAGAAATTGCAGATTAAATAGCGGATCAAACGTGAAATCAAAAAATGAGAAGAACAGAAGAGAGGATCCGAAATTTGCAAGAAAAAGCCTGAGATCAACGAAAAATCCAAAAAGAAAAAGAGAGAGGATCCACAATATACCAGAGAGAGTGTGAAAGAGAAAAGCAAGATCTTTCAAGGAGAGAATTCTTCACGCCTATTGTTTCAACCTTGATCTAGAGATTGTTTCAAAGCTTTCAAGAGATCTTCAATCAACAATCAACCTCTTCTCAAGCATTCAAGCGTTCATCCACTTTGAGAAAATCCGAAAAAGGGGTTCTTCATTTGAGTAAAGCTTTTATTGTTATATTCGCTCATTTAAGGAGCTGTTATTGTATTAATCTGTGCTCAAAATTTTCTTACTCATGTGAGTTTTTGTTCTTGTTTTTGGAGGATTTCCAAAACAAGGAAAGGTTGATCCGAACCTGAAATCGGAGTGTTTTGGGTTTATTTGTACCCGGGAAACAAGTGATCTAGCTTGGGATAGCTAGTGTCGGAGTTTCCGACGTTTTGTATTCGGGTTGAATACAAAGGATAGTGGATTGAAATTCTCAAGTAGGATCTTGGGGAGTGGATGTAGGTGCAAAGTTAGCACCGAACCACTATAAATCCTTGTGTTTGTGGTGTGCTTTATCTCTTCACTTTATTTCTTTATTATATTCTTGCATTCCTGCTTAGGGAATTAATATTGAATTAAAGTCTTTGTTTTGTTCTTCATAAGTAATCTGTTGGGCTTAAAATTTTTTAGAATCCAATTCACCCCCCTCTTGGGTTGCATAGCTGGGCAACACATTCTATGTGATATCTTAATAGATCTGTCAGCTAATTGTAAGGTAACAGAGGTGGATTTTAACTCCCCAAATTTGAAGAGGTCATAAACTGAGCTAGGTAGTAGATTAACACTGGCCCCTAAATCTAATAGTGCCTTTTTGATGCATAGGCTTCCTATGATGCAAGAAATGACAGGTACACCTGGGTCTTTGAGCTTAAGGGTGGTAGTGTGCTGAAACACTGAACTAGCTTGTTTGGTGAGACAAACCTTCTTTGGAATTTAGGATCGAACTTTATGCTTTTGGATGCATAAATCTTTTAAAAACTTATCATAGGCTGGAACCTATTTGATCATGTCTAGAAGAGGAAGATTGATTTAGACTTATTTAAATAGTTCCAACATTTCCTCTAGTTTTCCTCCCTTCTGGCTGAAAGGTGTAGAGGATTTTGAAGCACTTGGGTATGGAGCCTTGGGTACATAAGATGGTTCTAGGGTAAGCTGTTCATCCCTCAACTCTTGGTTCCCCTGGTCTTGGGTCAATTCAGATTCAGCCACATTTTCATCTTCCAACTTCTTGGTCTCACTAGGTTGCTTTATGGTCTTCCCACTCCCAAGAGTCATGATTGATTTGGCATGTTCAGGACTAGTTACATTATAACATTGGGCCATGTTTGGTTTTCTTGGGTTTCTCTTAGATTGACTGGGCAACCTTCCTTCCTCTCTTCTACTAAGCACGATAGCTAATTGGCCTACTTGAATCTCATGTCTAGCTATGAATTGGGTATGAGAGCTAAGGATTTGTGAGTGACTCTCTATCCTCTCCAAGGCTTGGAGAACTTTTTCTTCAGAAGCTGAGTTATAGGCATTTGGAGGGGGTTAAGATACATTAGGAAATGGTTGGTAAGGTGCATGCCTATAGTTTGTCTCAGAATAATTAGATTTTTGGGCAGCAGAGTTTTTTACGGGTTGTGCTTTTTGTGAAAATTCAGATGGTTTTTCCAACCTAGATTATAGATGTTAGAATATGGATTGTGTCCAGATCTAAAATTGTTCTAAATTTGTGCTTGATTGACTTGTTCATGTATAAACTCAAATAAATGAGGTGCAACGGGATAATAATAAATAGAATGAGCAGGACTTGAACATATTGAACAAATATCTATCACAGGTGTGGGTGGGGTGCTGGTGGGCATTACTTGCAATATTCAGTTCATCATTTGAGATAATTCATCCATTCAACTGTAGATGTCCATTGAACTACCAATTTTATAAATTCTATCCTGTTTAGGTCCAGACATGGAAGGATCTCTTCAGGCAGCAAACATGTGGTACAATGAATTTTCACTTAGAATTTCAAATAGCTGTCAGGCTCCATGCTCATTTTTTAACATGAAGATTCCACCACAGGATGCATTAACCATTTATCGGTGCTTCTCTGACAAGCCATCATTAAGGTACTGGACCAGTTGTCATTCGGGTACAACATGATGGGAGTATTTTCTAATTAGTTCCTTTAATCTCTCCCAAGTCTCATGAAATATCTCCACATCTAACTAGGAAAAACTAGTTATGGCCTTTTTGATTTGATTAGTTTTTTCAATTGAAAAATATTTTTTAAAAAATTTCTCTACAGTTGATCTCATGTTGAAATTGTGATTGTATCTAAGGAGTTCAGCCAATATTTGACATTGTCCTTCAATGAGAAAGAAAATAATTTTAGTCCAAGAGTATCATCAGAGAACTTTTGAATTCTAACTGTTGAATATATTTTCAAAAATTTATTTAGATATCTGTACAGATCCTCATTAGCAAGTCCATAAAATGATGGGAGCATTTGGATGACACTTGACTTGATTTTATATTGAACCGTCTCAACTAGAGGTGCCTGAATGCAAGGAGAGTAGGTATATGTGGAAGGAGTAAAGTACTCCTTCAATTGTCTACGTGGGTCAATTTTCTTTTTTCGGTCCATGTTTTTGGGCCTGTTGGCTCTAAAGGTTCTTTCAATTTTAGGATCTAAAGATTGAATCTTAGGTTGCAATGAGCAACGTCTGAGTATAAACCCTACAATTTATACCTTAGAGCAAACACAGATAATTTTAGTTTTTTTATAAGATTTTTTTGGATTTTTAGGTATAAATAAAAGAAAAGGATAAATAAATTCTAAAGATGAGAGCCTATTGAGTCCTAAATCTAAAAAGTAGATGCGAAGAATTTAAGTTATGTTAGATGTTTTCAGTTAGCAATTAAGTGGATCAATCAATTCTAGCTATGGGTTGTCTTAGTTCTAGACAGCTCCTAACTATTTCAAGTATACCATCAAGTACTCCAAGTATGAATCTAACCAACCAACTGGCCAAATAAGTATAAGGTTGGTGGACGTAACTCCCGTTGTTTTCTTAAACACCAACTGGATTAGTCAGATAAACTAATAGAACTAATTAAATAACCACTTTCTTTCAGGATGTAGTTTTTGAACCAATTTTTTAAATAGCAACTGATCAACTAGGCCCGACTAGGTTCAACTTTTGGGGTCGCTTATCCTATTAAGAGAGTCCTTAAGGGTAGCATCTAATTAATTTTAATTTAGGTTTAGGTTAATGCAAATGCAGGATTATGGTTTGTGAGCCAAAGGAGGGTGATGAAATTTTTATCTTATATTGATTAGGGTTTTGCTCTTAAGATGTTTTATGAAATTATGCGATACAAAAAAAAAAAGATATCCAAATTTGATGATTAATCAAGATTAGATTAATTTATTTCTCTTTGTAGATTTTGTGATTAAGTATCTAATTTTCTAAATAGATTATGAGGTGTCAGTGTAAAAATTTGGTTGCTTTTGCAAGAATTTAAGTTTGACTAAGTAAACTAAGCAAGTTAGAAAGTACTAAAAATAGACTAAACTAAGAACAAAAAGTAGAAAGCAAATAAAGTAATTTTTTTTTGATTTTTTTTTTTTTAATTTGAAGAAACCATATCAATGATCTCGGACAACGGTGCTAAAATTTGATCACTGTCGTAGGCATCAAAAATAAATCACTAGCTTAAAACTCTATAGATAGCAGTGAGTTAGGTTCATATCCATGAAGATTGTGGGCTGAGTTATGTTCGAGTACTTTAGATTAAAAAGAAGAATATAAATTGATTGGTTAACTAAAATAATTCTATCAAAAACAAGTAAAGTATGTGCTAATGAAAAAGTAAAATAAGAACAAGAGAGAGTTATCTAAAGATTTTGCCTAATTACTTGGCAGATAATTAATACACTCCTACTATGTAATTAATCCATATGCCACCTATCAAGATATAACCTATCTAATGAGAGCATGGCCCGTACCCATTGGATCATAGCCTGTCCCTCTGAAGTATAGGCTAGTCAAAATGAGATGTATACAAGGTAAAAGGAATCATACTTAAAGATAATCTATCCTAGGAGTACGAACTGTATCCGTAGATTACAGCTCATTCCAAGAGTATAGATTATTCTAAATATGATTTTAAATGAAGGACATATAAAAAAATATAGAATTCAAATCAAGTCTTTATTTCATAGAAAAGAGAAGTCCAAAAGATAAATCAAGAAAAACACTGCCTGTTACAAGCACTTTAGGGATTTTTCGAGACAAAAAAAATTAACTGACTATAGAACTTTCACTCGCTAATATCCTGAAGCTGAGGAGACTCCTAGATAGTAGTTGGAAGATAGTTGGAAGTGGCAGAAAAATTGGTGATAGTGCCAGAGAGATAGGACTGTGGTTCTAGGGTTTTTAGGTGGAAGAAAGGGAGAGATGAGAGGCTATAGCGTGGGGGCTGATTAGAGGTTGTTTGGAAGAGGATGGTGGCATGGAGAAGGGTTAGGAGCAGGGTCTAGGCATGAAAAAGAGGGCTTGAGGTGTGGAGAAGGGTGGTGGCTATCTAATTTTTTTCTCTCCCCCCCTTAGAGTGAAGATTGAGTCCTATTTATAAGCTTCTTAGGCACCTTAGGGTTTCTTTTCTTCCTTCTTTGCATATGCCACCCAAATAGCAATTAGAAGACTCCTTGTGCCACCCCCCTGAAGTCTTGGATGTCCTTCCTTCTTCAGCCCTCCTGGGTCCACAAATCCTTGCAAAATAGGTAAGTTGAAGTCGCCCAAATAGAGGTCTCCCAAGTGCCTTGGGTTCTTCCATTTGTACCATCCACTGCTTGCTCTTTTTGCCCATGTATTTGAATTCAAATTAAACTCTTGTTGGCTTCCTTGATTCCTTTCCAGATTAGCTTCATGTGCCTAATGATGGTTGCCTGATTTGATCTATGTGCCAAGAGAAGCTGGGCTGAATTTGGGTGTGTCAGCTGCTGCCTATTGTGCACAATATTATTACCATATTAGATTGTTGACACATCTTCATCTAGAATCTGATTTTATTTTAATAAATTGCATCCCTTAGCTACTTCTCTCAAAAATCTTTTGGTACTAGTTTGCTCAATTTGGAGTTCTGTAGCCTACCTTTTAGGGTCCTCACGCTAAGATGGTCAAGATCTAGGGTGGGCTGATGAAGGAGAGAGATTGCCCGCCTATTTTGGATTCTGTACCTTGCTTTTCTTCTCTATGCTGATGGCACTAACAAGGAGGAGGTGTGGGGTCCATTGATTACTTGATTGGGCTTTTCTACTTTCAGATGGAGTCTGATTTTGATGAAAGCCCCTGATGCCTTCAGATAGCTTCCTAGCTCAATTGGGCTTAATCGCTTTAAATTGATTTAACTCTTAAAATATGATTACACCCAATTAAGTGTGATTTAACTCAATTACCTACAAATAGCATGACACAAATCATAATTAAGATCAATTAATCAATTATTAAACTAATTAATATGCCAATTTATTAGATTGATCAGGAGACTGTCATAACGGTCAAGATCAACTAGTAGAATCAAATACTTGGCCATATGGTCTAGTATATATCGTCTGAAAAAATTGGAGGACTAAGAATTATTGATATTAAAATCATGAATCAAGTTTTTCTAACTAAATGGTGGTGGAAATATTACTCAGAATATGAAAAACAATGAAAAAACTTGGTGGACTCAATTTATTATTTAACCAAGCTCCCCTCTAAACCATCTTCTCACTCCCTCCTTACCGCCTCTCCAATATGGAAAGAAGTCCTCAAAGTTTTCAAAATATTCAAATAGAATACAACTTTTATTATCAAAGAAAGAAGACAAACTTTATTCTAGAATGATTGGTGGGCTCATGGAAGATCATCTAGCAAAACGTTTTCCTCCCTGTTCGCCTTGGCAACCAATGGGGAAATAAGTGTGGCTTATTTTCTCTCTAAAGCCGTATGTTCACCAACTTTAGATCTCTACTAACTTCTATGGCCACCTCCAAACTTCAAGTGGTAACATCTCTACTCAACAATATAAGGCTCACAATAGGGAATGACATAAAATGGTGGAGATGGACACCATCTAGTACCTTCTTAGTTCATCACCATTACTTCTTCCTAAAGAATGGAGGAATAATGTCATCGATCGAACACATTATTTGAAAATTGTCACTATCAAAAAAGATGAAAACCTTCATTTGATTGTGCTTCCATAATAAAATTCTCACTGCTGAAATATTGCAAAAGAAAGAAGTCAAGGTGTCAAATGTTTGCCAACTGTATTGCCATCAAAGTGAAACTACGGATCATCTATTCATGTGATGTAGCTACTCTACGCAGCTATGGAGCCTACAATCCAAAGACAGCAGGCATAATCAGCTTTCCACAACTTACAAAGATCTTTGTAGCCCTTGGCGATCGTTGAACAAAGAAAAAGAAGAAAGTAAAGCTTGGGACTATTTGTTAGCTATCTACTATTGGTGTCTTTAGATAGAACATAATAAGCATTTTTTTCATTTGAGGCTAGATTCAGCACCGAGGTAGAAAAAATCATGGTTTAGCTCTTCAATAAATGGATGATGATGGATGACAACATTGGGTGGGAAAGACTCGGTAGGTCCTTGAAAATTTTATTTCCAACTTGAGACAAGGCCTATGCTTACTTGCAGCTAAAGTTTCCATGGGAATATACAACCATGACTTTTCAAGACTTCAAAAGCTAAATGCTAATCCTAAAATATAGTGATGAGATGGTTTCATGAACTCTTTTAAAAATCACGTAACCCCCCAATGAGATGACGATGCTTTCGTACACACAATTTCATATGACCCACTATCTAACTCACTTACTGTAACTATTTCTTAATTTAATACTAGATGACGGGAACATCTTACTCCCCTCATTTCTTCTCCAAAAAAAAATGTTCTTTGGATATTCTAGACTTGATGATCATGTCATCTACATGGATCTCAATCTCCTTGTACATCATATCATGAAAAAGCAAGGTCGTAGCTCTCTAATAAGTGGTTCCAGCATTTTTCAACCCAAAAGCAAGAATCTAAAGCAAAAGACACCCTAGGAAGTAGTAAATAGAGCCTTCTCTATATCTTTCTTTGCCATTCCAATCCAATTATAGTTGGAAAATCCATCTAGGAAAGACTATCTCATGATCGGCTATATGATCAATGAGAATGTCTATTATAGAGAGGGGAAAATCTATCTTTGGGGTTAACTTTATTCACATCTTTGTAGTCTATATGCATTCTGACAATTCCATTCTTTTGGGTATGAAGATTATATTGGTTAGCCACTTAGGATAATTAGTGACTTTTAAAAATCCAATGTATACTACTTATTCACCCTTAATTATTTCTACTAGATAATTTTGGATCCCATTTTTCTCAATTTTTGTTTACTTAGCCTGGCTCCAGGCTTGATTGGTAAATGATGGACCACCATGTTTGGGTCTAATCCTAGCACATCTGCAAACAAGCAAGCAAAGGTGTCAATGTTGGCTTGCAAACTCTAATCAGGTTTTGTTGCATTTTAGAAGAGAGTGAGGTTCTGATCTAAGTCATCTTCGAGTCATCACGATCCTATGGTTTATAATTTCTAAGGCTTCTAAGAGTTTAATTTTGGGTCCTCATGCTCATCTACTTCTTTTAATATGCTTGAAGTACAACTCAAGATAGAAGTTGCATGGTTCAAGCTCGAGACTAGATTCTTTATCCTAAAAATGACGTACACAAAAAAAAAGATTTTTTTTAAAAGATTTTTAAATTTTATGGTTTTGTTAAGAAGAACACAAATCAAAGGGGCAAAAAATATTTTTAAAATTTTTATTTTTCAATATTTTCAGGATTTCTATGAAAATCAGAAATTAATTCAACTTTTCTCGGAGAAGAACATCGATTAGGAGGCACCTTCAAAATCTTAGACCACCAAAGTAGTTCCTCAAAAGCAATAATCATATCTCAAGTTTGTTATCTAGTGGAGCTATAACATGACCATTATTTTGTTACGGTGGTTATCATACAACACAACTGGTTTACATCATTTCATATTTCAAATATTCATAAAAATAAATTATTTTAATTTTTCTAATCAAAATAATAGTTTTTTATTTAGACATTAGCTAGAATCATCTCCTTTATTAACCTTGCAATAATTTGGATAAATAACCTTGTTGTTATTCATTACTAGTCATCATAAATATTATTATTTCATAATCCTATTTTATATCAAGTAAATATTGTTATAACCATCATGGCAATTAATAACAGTTTTGGTTGGATTTTGTTATTAAAAGACAATCATGTTATTTCATAAATAAAGAGCCCCAACTACATTTGTGGACAAAACATATATTATGTATAATAGAAAGCAATAAATAGAAATATGACAATTTCTAGTTTTGATGGGTTAAAGGGTCAAAGACAATCTTTTCCCATGTAAAAAATATAAACAACCTGAAAAAATGGCCAAATTTGCAAATTGGACATTTTTTTGAAATTGTATAATTTTTTCAAATTAAAGTGTGTTTATCTCTAGTTAAAAAATGTATTTGAATTTTCATAGACTTAGGCCTATTTGGTATCTCTTTTATTTCTTATTTTTATATTTAAAAATAAAATTAACTGAGGTAGAAGAAGTGTTTGATATTATTTTTTATTTTTGTTATTTTCTATTTTCAAATGTTATTTTCATGGAGCATTTGTTGCCCCATCCTCTGTACCATCATGGCAATAGTTCTACTCTTCATAGAGTCACTTTATATTCAAGGGTCAATGACATGTCAAAAAAAAAAAATAGCCCACATGTCAAACATTGATATTAGCCTCATTTCCATCCCATCTAACATGAAAACAATGAGCCCCATGCATCAAATAAGCCAATACCTGTCTCTTGTATCATCTGGTGAGGCTTTTACTCTTGCAATGGATCCAGACTAAACATTAAAAGCAGTGATCCAGTTTGGGTTGGGTAGCTATAGTCATCAAAAACCCAAATTCTCAAATCATCTTGTTTGTTGATGCCTAACTCAACATGAAAATCTTTTAACTGATAAAATACCTATATTTGGCCAAAGGAACATCCAAAGTAACATAACTTCTAATTTTATCCCTCAATCCAAAATTTCAAAATCAATAAAAACAAATAATATCAATTTCAGATTTTAGAAAATTTCTTTAATCTAATATTAGTTAAAATTTATTTGAAATTCAAGTAAGACCACTGCCTTCACCTTTGACTTTTATGGTTGCCATAATCATTCTCTTTGAGGAGTTTGTGTATAGAATAGGGATTATTTTTGCCTCTCATAATTAATGCTGTTGGAGGGTCATGGAGCTACCATCACACAACTATAGAATAAGAGTTGTGGGCAAGATATGGAATGGAGAAGAGAAAAGTATATACTTATTTAAAAAAATGAAGCTCACTAATGCAGTATCAGATGGAGTAGCAATAAGGTTAATATTGATGCCCAATGCATGAATCCCTTTTTTAACATCTTATTAGTACTTGTGAGCTAAGTAACTTCACAAAGAAGGGCATCAACTGATAAAGTATAGAGGATGTAGATGATAATACACCATGAAAGAAGCCACTTTTATAAGATTTGGCATTTTCATTTATTTCTTACATAATTTTTTTAAGTTTGATCCAAATATTTTTATTTTAGTTTACATTATATCCTTAGGATTTTTTAAGTATTTATAATTTTAATAGTAAATCAAAAGATGCTACAAAAATGTGATTAGAATGATAAAACTTTATCCTAAATACTTTGATTTTAGGATTTATTTTATGAATTATTTATTTATAATAAATTAAAAAAGAGAAAAATATGTAAACATTTAATGATGATGCCATTTAGAGGAGCAATATCTTTTATGGTATATTTTTGCTTGCATCCTTTGTATCATTAGGTAGCTCCTATAATATTACTCAATATGCTTACAGTAATAATGTATCAAAAAATATATTGAATATGATCCATATTGGCCTTATTTCCATCCCATCTAATACGATAACAACAAACCCTGAGTATCAATATACTGATATCCATCTTATTACCATCTCATTAGTTGCTTGCAACTTTTCTTATCTTTGTGCTATCTATATTGTTAATAGTGACAGCACACCTACCTTTAATTGTGTTCGTGAGAATTGGTAGCAACCTTTAGATCACTTATGACCTCCTCGACAAGGACAATCATGGTGACACTGGTGAAGTCTAACCCAAAACGACAATCCCAACTAAATTTTAGAAAATTTTTATAAATTTTGAATTAGAGCATTTTTCTAAAATCTAAGATCAAATGTTCTTTGTTTTTATTGGCTTTTAGAATTTAAGATGAAGTGAGGAAAAAAAATAGAGGTTGTGATATTTTGGATTCTTTATCGATCGAATATCCATTTTTTTCATTCATAGTATTTGACCTTGCTGGATTTAAGCATAAGCAAAAGAGAGAAAAAAAATTATTATGGCTATTATGTGTTTGAACTGAATCGCTCGTTTCAACGTTTTAATCTTATATTATTTCTATTGATGCGGGTATCCTCCGATGGCCTAGTTTGGTTGATCATGTGGATAGCCATGGGTGGCTATCTTCTTCCTATATTTTGGGGTAGCAATAAGATGGGTATTGATTTATTTAACATCCAAAGCTCAATGATATTATAATAGATGGGATGAAGTGGGGTCGATATTGATATCCAACAATGGCTCATTTTTCTCAATATCTTGTTAACATCCATATATTGAGTAACTTTATGAAGAGTAAAACAATATGCAAAGGATGCAAGTCAAAAAAATGTATGGTAAAAGATGTCACTTCCATAAAAATTATATTTTTGTTAAATATCTATATATTTTTTCTTAAAAATGATAATATTGAATCTTGATACCTTTTTAATGAGATTTTTTGCCCGTTAAATTTTCTACACAAAAATATCCATAGATTTTTTGAAATATCATCAACTAATTTATTTATTTAATTATTCTATTTTTTTATCCACCATTTTTAATGTATGTGTGGATATACATGATTATTAAAGATTTTATACTTTGGATGATTTAACTAAGGTCTTAATTTTAGAAAGACATGATAGGAATTAACTCAGCACTAATTTCCTTTTTCTAGTAATTATGTCTCACTTCCATCTCTTGGTTTCGAAACAATTTTCCTTCTCTTTCCTCATCAAAGTTTTTAGAGCTAAGATATATTAAAACATAAAATATCTTATTTATCTCAATCTTATTTCTTTCTTAAAGTGTACCAAAAAGAGTCCTTTCTTCTATAGAGTGTAGCATAATTTAATCTTTATGAGAGAAATTAGATTAAAATCAATATAAAAATATTTAAAATTTTTAATAAAATATTGAACCCTAATTGTTGACCCAAGAATTGATTTGATGATGTCATGATGCTTAAGTACTTTTGGTATTAATAAATGCTTTAGATTGTATGGATAAAGACTCTCTAAGCTAACAGGTTGCTCATTTTGATAAAGTCTAACCTAGAAATATTGTTCATTAAGTAAAGCTACTCAAAAAATTGACTTTGATAAAGAAAATAATCAGTTTGGTATACTTTAGCATGGATAATGTTACATCAGAGATATGTTGTCTCAGGCCGACTCCAATAGTTTTTAGAGTCAACCCTAAACCAAAGCCACCCCAAAATATTGACGAATTGACCCTACTTCATATCAAGTCGACTCTAATTAATATCCTCTCGAGTTAATCCTACTATTTTAAGAGCCAACCTGATTGAGGACTCAGAATACCAGACAAAGAGCTATGGTTTGGAGAATAAGAATTTGACTCACGTCCAAAGGATCTTGAGTCGATCCTATTGCATCTTAAGCTAACTTCAAAAGTTTTATGAGTCAACCCCAAACATGAGTTGACCCCAGATGTCCAAGAGCCAATCCTATTAATATTTTAAAGCAGAAAGATAGAGAGCAACAAAATTTAAATTCTTCAGCTAGAGCCGACTCCAGAGATTTCAAAAGCCGGCCCCAGCAAGAAGTCGAGTTGACCCCATTAGAAGTTGAGCCAATCTTGAAGATTAAGAGATGACTCTACTGAGTTTTGACAGAAATAAATAGCTAGTTTGTCAGCCTTTTTTCAATGGATTTAAACGGCTAGTTTGAGCTCTCTAATGGTTATTTCAAGATTTATAGCCATCTATGGACTTATTTAAGCATGGAATTTAGTTTTAAAAAATGAGAGAAGAAAAGAGAATTAACTTTTGAGATTTTACATGAAAAATTTTGAGAAATTTTTTATGAAAGGAAGAGCACTAAAAGAGAGTATCCAATAGCTTTCATAATTAAGAGATAAGAGTTTCAATATATTGATTGAGCACACCTACTATAGAGGATCTTCTTTAAGTTTACTCTCAAATTTTTATTGAAGCATTGAAGGAGGAGTTCTTCATATTTGAGCTACAACTTCAACTATCTCCAAAAGTTTTAAGAGTTTCATTTATTATGCTTTGAATTTATTATCTTTTGTACTTTGGTGATTGTAACAAGTTTCTTGGGATAAGAAACTTGAGGTATAAAGCTTATCCAAGCCCACAATTAGATGCTTATATTAAACTAAGTCTGAAGAATTAGTTTGGAAGAAGGTTTTAGTTGGTGAATCTGAAAAAATCAACTGGATTAGGATTGCAGTCTGAAAAATAATTTGACTATAATCTTCTAGAGATTATAGCAGAATTTCTAAATGGATAAGCTTGGAGAGTGGATGTAGGTAGAAGGATTGATATTGAACCACCATAAATTTATGATGTTTGTACTTGTGTGTTGATTATCTTCATTTTTGCTTTAGCCATTCTGCACATATCTTTATTTGTGCTCCATTCTTTGATTTTCTTGAGATATTGGCTACTCACACTTTAGCATAATTTTTTAAAAATTTGTTAAAAATTTAATCATGCTTTCTACTTTGATTTATTTGCTACACGCACATATCCGTTATTTTTTCAGTTAGCAAAAATTTTTAAAATTTTATAAAATTTTAAGAACCTAATTCACCTCTCTCTTGGATTCCTACCTTTAGCTAGGCAACAAGTGATATTAAAGCAGATGCTCAATACTTTGATTTAACCATCAAGAGCTAAAGCTCGTGGCAATCCTAATTAGTACATAAATTAGTGAAGGACAATCTATCAACAGTTCATCTCTTTTTAATGGAAAAATTATTCTTATTGAAAAGTATGAATGAAAAATTTTCATACAAGCATAAGACTATGACATATGAAATATTACAGTTAATGATCCTCACACACTCTTGACTTTGATTGATAGCATATCTTCTTCTAAACCTGAAAAGGATTGAGATGATACTGATTAAGGATTGGCTCATTTAAATGCTAGAGTTATGAATATTTTATATTGTATATTAGATGCTAATGAATTTATCATATTCTACTTGTGGATCTGCTAAAGAGATCTGAGATCGAATTGAAGTTACCCATGAGATATCAATCAAGTCAAAGAATCCAAAATTAATATGCTTGTTCATAAATATAAGCTTTTTAATATAGAACATCAAGAGACTATAACTGAAATATTTATATGATTTATTGATATTATTAATGGCTTAAAAAATATTGGTAAAGACTATACTAATAGTGATCTTGTATGCAACATTCTTAGATTTCTTTCAAAAAATTGAAAAGCTAAGGTGTCAGTAATTCAAAAAATAAAAGATCTCAATAAGCTATTCTTAAAAGAGCTGATTGGCCCTCTCATGACTCATGAGCTGAGCATGCACCAAAATATTGAGGAAGAAGCTAAAAAAGAAAAGAATGATAGCTCAAAAATAAGTGGCCAATGAAGAGGATTCTGATGTTGAGTCGGAGAAATTTGATAATCAAAATGATTTGGCCTTGATCAACGAAAAATTCAAAAGATTTATGAGGAGAAAAAATTCAATTTCAAGAAGAAAAACTTATCTAAAGGGGAAGTAAACAAAGAGAAAGATAAGAGATATAGCCCCTATATTACGAATGCAAAAAGCTGGGACACTTTAAGACCGATTGTCCTCTATTTATAAAGGATCTCAAAAAGTACAAGAAGAAAGCCATAATAGCAACTTGGAGTGATCATAATGAATCAACCTTCAGGAAGAAAATAAAAAAGAAGTTACAAATCTCTACTTTACAGCATATGAGAATGTGGTATGCTTGAAACTCCTCAAGATTTTACTCTTGAAGAACTTCAAAATACTTTTTACAAGCTAATCGATGATTCCAAGTTTCTTAGTTTGAAAAATAAAGCATTAAAGAAACAAAATAGATTTCGATGAATAAAAATTGAATTTCAAAATGGAAAGAATTTTTTTTTTTAAAAAAGAAACCTTTATCAGATGAAAATATCTTTCTTAAAAAGAAAGTTGAAAAACTAAAGCTAATTATTTAAAAGATTATTTTAAGTTCTGAAAAACTAAATATGCTTTTAGACAATCAAAGGGTAGTTTATGACCAAGCTGGATTGGATTTTAATTGTATGAAAAAAAATTTAAAAATATATTTTTAAACTAACTTCAAAAGTGCATTCTATTACTTTTTTTAAATGCAATAAAATCGGTCATAAAACTCTTAATTGCTCTTTAAAGAAAATTAGAGATTTGTTAAGCAAATTTGGGTTTCAAAAAAAAATCAAACCTTCTAAACCTAAAGGATCCAAAATGACTTGGTTATCAAAATTAAGAAAATGATCATGTGTTGAAAGTGTGCTTGGCAGCTCGAGCTACAAAATATAGATGATACTTAGATAGTAAATATTCAAGGCACATGATAGAGAATGAATCTCAATTCAACCAAAAAGCTAAAGATAGAGGTGTAGTAACTTTTGAAGATAATAGAAAAGAAAAAATCATTGATCTTGATAACATTCAAATTTCTCCATCTATATATATTGAAAATATATGCTTATTAAAGATTTGAAATATAATTTACTGAGCATTAATCAATTATATGATAAAGATTTTAACATATACTTTGAATCATCATATTGCATTATAACTTACTCTATTGACAATGGTGCTAAGTTCATAGACAGTAGACATGAAAATATTTACTTAGTTGATCTTAATGATTTATCTAAGAAAAATATGAAGTGTCTTATAGTTATAAATGCCAAAGTCAATGAATCTAATTGGATTCGATGTCATAGAATAGCTCATGCAAGCATGGATTTGATTACAAAATTAGTTAGAAAGAATTTGGTTAATTGCTTGCCAAAAATCAACTTTGAAAAGAACAAAGTGTGTGATACATGTCAATTTGGAAAGCAAATTAGATCTTCTTTCAATGTCAAAAATATTATTTCAAATACTAGGCCTTTAGAATTATTGCATATAGATTTATTTGGACTCACTAGGATTGCAAGCTTAAGAGATAAAAAGTATGATTTTATAATTATTGATGACTTTTCAAGATTTACTTGAGTTTTGTTCCTTGCTCATAAAGATGAAACTTTTGATGCATTTTCAAAACTATTTAAAAAATTATAAATAAAAAATATTTGAATATTTTGAAAATAAAAAATGATTATAGTATTAAATTTGAAAATCATAATTTTAATAAATTTTATTTTACAAATGATATTGATCATAATTTTTCAGTCTATCGAACACCACAGCAAAATAGTATTGTAAAAAGAAAGAATATTGCCTTAGAAGAGATGGCACGAATCATGCTATGTGAAAGTAATCTATTTAAATATTTTTGGATGAAAGCTATTAGCACATCATGCTATGTACTAAACCGTATATTAGTTATACCAATTTTAAAGAAAACTCCATATGAACTTTGGAAAGAAAAAATCAAACATTACATATTTCATAGGTCGATGATCAATCCATCAAGGCCATCATGCGGATCTATTGAGGATCGAGGAAAGTCTCTCTGATGTAGAGCCGCTTCGAGATGTATCAGAGGTTCTATCTGTTAGTGCTGGAATCCGAGCTAAGGCAGCTGAACAACTCACCGAGCTAGGGCTGGATGTATCTACCCTCGAGCGACCCCCTTAGATGCAGTGGGAACCACAACCAAGGTGCTGCGATCGAGGCTTTGTCCAAAGCCATCATCGAGGGCATGGATGTGGTGATCGCAGTATCTTGAGCTATTTGTATGGGAACTGGAGGTCAGCCTATAAGGGTGACTCCAACGATCATAGTAGATCCAATCAAAGTTAGGGAGGTCGAGAAAGAAATGGCCATCGCAGTAGTTGGGACTGTGGGAGAGGTTATGGGATCTTCCTTACATGCAGTCAAGGCATCATCTTCACTTCCACTGGCTGGGCCTTCCTTGTTGCTCCTCCTGAGTAAGCTCCTCATCCTTTAGCTCCCAAATGGATGATCCAAGAGGACAAAACTGGGATCTTTGAGTATAATCAAGCTTGGAAGATAATCAAGGGATTGATACCTCCCTGAGATGAAGAGTATCTCCTTGGCATGACCAATGAAGAGGTGCTCTTGAGCTCATATCATAGTGCCCTTATGGTAAATTTTTTCTTTCTCACTTGATGCTTGCTCTTACGCCCTTCATTGATTGATCGGCCAACTTTGTAGGCGGGTTTCAGCATTCAAGCATTGGGCGCTCAACTAGTAATATTATGTGATCATGCAAGAGCAACTGAGGAAAGAGTATCTTATGCCAACTATCAAAAATGATCGCCAAGCATGATTGAGCCTTGCAGAGCTGGGGTGGAGCACCATCGAGAAAGCCTGAGAGAACCTCTAGAGGCAACTGATAGCATCTTTGCCATAAACAAGAGTTGAAGAACATTCTGGAAGCTTCTCAATGGGAAGTTGCCAAGTTGAGGAAGAGAATTTTCAATCATCTGGAGCTTCTCATCTCACTTCTTACAAATGAAAAACTTAGATCGATATGGATGAGAAAGATGATCACCTTCTGAGGGCTGTCCGTAAAGAGGCTGACCTCCAATGTGAGATTGTGAACCTCAAAGAAGAGCTTCAGGCAGTGAGGGGCAAAATTCTATTGCTCGAGTTGATAAAGTCCACACCCTTCATCAAGTCATAGAGGCAAAGGTTGAGCTGGTCAGGATCGAGAGGAAGATCGACCACCTAGGAGTAGAGATGGTCGGCCTTCTAGAGAACTCTCAGACTTGACCTAGCTTGGTAGGCTCTGGAGATGAGGCTCATCGCTAAACCAGTGCTGACCTTGCTATCATCGAGAGGAGGCCTTCGAGAGCAGGGACCAAAGCTACCTCAGCTTCCATGGTTGCTACAGTGGGCAGGTTCCTTGGACTAGAGAAGTTAGAGGAGTTGCAGTATTCGTTCAGGCAAGGCTTTGAGTGCTGCCAGATGATCCTTTGTGGCCATCTCTCAATACTGGAGTCTACTCTAGACTTCCTTATCCAACAACTAGTTTCCTTTGAGGAAGCAGCAAAGGCTCGAGAGGACAGGAAAAAGAGGATTCAAGATCTGGCTACTTCTCTTATGCCCTTAGAGATTGTACTTTTTTCTTTTAGAAATAAAAGAACCTAGCCTTTTCTCCTTTTTGCATTTCTTTGCGTGAGCTTTTATTTCAATCTTTCGATAGCATAAGATGAATGACTCTTCAGCACCTGCCTTGTACCGATTTGGAATTCATACCAAAGCAATCTGCCCCTAATCGTGTAGGACATCATACCCTATATTAACACCAACCATTGGTCTTGCCTCCTACGAATTCAATGTTGGCATTGTCTGGCAATCTCTGAAAGTATTTATTGCTTTGCTAATCAATATAGCTTTCTCTTGAAAGAATATGTGATCTTTAATACTGTAGTCCCTAAAATAGCATTTCACTGAAAGGGGCATTTGGGCACCTTTTCTGGAAGGCGTGGTTGGGGTTGTCACATCTAGCACATGACCTGAGCGATAAAGAGGTGCTTCCCCACCTGAATTTTCTATAAATTGAAGGGGCCATCACTTATGATCAAGCCCACTTTCCCCTGCTGCCATAACTGTGAAAATGTCAGAGAAGATATTGTTGCTATAGTCTTCCATCAAGAGCATAATGGTCATCAGTGTTTGTTGCACCATGGAGGATTTCTCTTAAAGGTAAAAGTAATATGGATATTATTTATTTGAACCTATTTCATATCCAAATCAATTTGAATATAGATAAAAATTTGAGGATCCAACTAATATTCATATCCATCAAAGAAAAATGGATATGGACATGGATAGACAACCATTCGATTCATATTCGAATTTACATATAATCTTATAAAATTTTATATAGTACTTATTAATTTTTTTTAAAAATATACAATAATATAAATATATTATTAGCTTGATTTATTATTTATTTAGTAATATCTTTGATTCTATAGTCATAAAGTTTAATTATCTAAGTTATATCTGTAATTATATACATACTTTCAGTATCCGAATTATATTTATATCCATTTAAAATAGATATGAATTTTTGCATCTGAATAATATCCATATTTATATTTGTAATCATCACACAAAACAAATATGGATATGAATATACTGGTATCTGATCCGTGTCCAATCCAATTTCAACTCTAATTTCTCTTCTATGCTCGAACTAGCTGCCAGATGCCTGAAAGGGGTGCACTTGTAGATTTCTAGCTTGGTATAGGAGGTATTAGAAATCATCGCTGCTGTAGAGGATGTGGAACTACGGCCTTTGTTAATCTAGATGGTTACTGGAGATTGACCACCTCACGACACTTGTTGTTAAAATTTTATCGCCCCGATGCGAACTATATAGAGAGTGTAGTAGCATTCCTAACTAAACTGCATTAGCTGTTGGTTCAAACGAGGAGCGAGCAACATTTTAAGGGGCCTTCTTAGCATCGAGCTCTCTGAGAAGGTCTTGGACCTTTTCGTGGGGCTGCCATTCCCCCTTGAGCAAGCTTCCTAGTCCTCCGAAGAGAAATATTAGGAAGATGGATAGGTCCTAAAGAAAAGCCGACCTAATAGAATCATGCCATCCTCAATATCCTTTAGTGTGGTCTAGTGACCGCCAAGGGAGTCTTCTTTGGATAAAGCTTCCTTCCATGCAAGGCGGGGTCACCCCTCAGCATCCTCTCTTATACTTTGAGTCCATATGTACTATAACTTGGCCATTGAGCCAAACTTTGTACTATATAACTATTAATAAAGAAAGATTTTGCTTTGATCCTTCTTTGTGTTTTGCTGTAGGTGTCTTGAATGATTGTGCTGAGATCTGGGGCTTTGCTTCTCTCAAATCCTAGATCTGTAACTTTGGGGATGGTCATCCGAGACCTTGCCTCCCAGTATCGACGAGAGGCAGCAAAGGTGCTATTCCTACACCCCTCGGAGTTGCAGACTCAAAGGAAGGTGCCTTCCCGAGGCTCGATTATCCAAAGCTTGATAGTTCTTGACTAAACTCCATCTTGCTTCAAGGCTTGATGGGTACTCATCTTAGAGCTAAAGTATGTCAAGGCCTCTGGGATCTACAGAAGATAGGCATGGTGACTAGGTCTGGGGCATAACTCATCCAGAGCTTTTCAGTAAGTACGATAGTTTAGCTTTGGGCGCATAGCTCATCCAAATTTTCTCAGAGTTTTGGATCTACATGAGCTTACTTTAGCCTTGAGGCTCGAAGCTTTTCACCATCAGAGGCATATGAGGCAGCCGAGGCTTTGCGGGCATGGTGACCTGGCATGAGATGTAGCAAGCATTCTCAGGACTTTCTGATAGGTATGGCTACTTGACCCGAGGCACGTAGCTCATCTAGGACTTTCTCAGAGTTTTCAAACTACGTAAGCCTACTCTAGCCCCGAGGCTTGGAGTCTTCCATCATTGGAGGCATACCAGACAACTGAAGCTTTGCGAGCATGGCAACCAGGCCTAGGGCATGGTAGCTCATCCTAGACTTTCAAGTAGGTATGGCGGCCTAGCCTGAGGTGCGTAGCTCACCTAGGGCTTCTTTGGAGTTTCTATCCTGCATGGGCTTACTCTACCCCGAAGGCTTGGAGTCTTCTACTATCGAAGGAGTACCAAACAGTCAATGCTTGCGAGCATGGCAATTCGACCTAGGGCATGGTAGCTCATTCAAAACTTTTTGGCAAATGTGATAGCATGGCCTTGGGCGTGCAGCTCATTCAGATTTTCTCAATCCAGCCCTTCGACCTCATTTAGATGAAAAATGACTTCTTGCATGCTCTGCCCTTCTGGGTCGGCTTAGCTTAAGACTTTGCATCTCTGAACAGCATCACTCGACAACATTTCTTTTGCAGAAAGAAAAGATTGGAGTTTTATTATAGGATTAGTTTTACATGATGCACCTTACTAACAAGAAGGCTGAAGATTGACAAAATTTTAGGTGCGAGGGAAGGGCATCCTATCCAACTGCTCCAGATGATAGGTTTTGAAGTGTATTATGTTAGCAATACAGTAAGATGCTTCCCAGTTGGGTGAAAGCTTCCTCATTCTATTGGCTAACTGACTTCAACCCTTCTGAGCACTAGGTGTTCAGGTCGAAAGTGCTTCTCCTCCACCTTAGAGTTCTAGTAGCATGCAACACACTACTAGTATGCTGCCATCTGAATCCATGCCTTCCCTCTGACTTTCTTAAGAAGATATAGGTTCGTTTACAGGTCATCTGAATTCTTTTAAGCATTGAAGGACTCCATCCAGTATGAGGGTAGATCTATCTCTAAAGAATGATTGCTTCAGTTCTGAAGATGAGATTGAATAGTGTCTTGCTCGTTGAAAGCCAGTGTGTGGTACGATAGGCCTAAAGAATACTATGTAGCTCATCTATCTAGAGTCCTTTGGCCTCGTCCATCTATATCTTCAAGCCCTAAAGAATAGTCCAATTGCTCACCTTGGCTTCTCTATTTTCTTGGAGATATCCGACTGAGGTGCAATGGTGGTCAATGTGGAGCTCTTGATAGAACTCTCTGGAGGTGGCATTATCTAAATATCGATCATTGTTGGTTATGACGACCTTAGGCAAGTTAAAGCGATAAATGATATATTTTCAGTCAAAATCGCAGGCATTCTTCTCAGTGATCTAGATAAGTGGCTCAGCCTCGATCCACTTGGTGAAGTAGTTGATCACCATGATAAATTTTTTTTTATTCGATGGCTTATAGAAAAGGACCGAGGATGTCCATCTCCCAATGAGCGAATGGTCAAAGAGAGCTGATTGGAGCGGGCAAAGCCACCGATGGGTGCTAGATGTTGGAGTATCACTGGCATGGTCACAACACTTCATGAACTCGATTGTGTCCTTACAAATGCTCAATTAGTATTATCTTTACTGCAAGACTTTGTACACCAAAGTTCTGACCCCCAAGTAGTTGCCGTGGATATTTTCATAGACTTCATGCAGGGCATACTCAACCTCGAAGGATTGGAGATAGCGAAGAAGAGGCATGGATAAGGATTACTTGTAGAGCTTTCCCTCAAGCATCACGTATCGCATGGACTAAAATTTGACTCTTCGAGCTTTGGCCCGATCCTCCGATAGTAATCCTTCCTACAGGTACTTGACTAGTAGATCCATCCAACTTGATTCATGGGCCACTTGCATTATTTGTGTTGGCTTCTCCTTGATGCTAGGTTTGTCAAGGATCTTCACATAAGCCGGTCACCGAATATTAGCATATTCTGAGGCCGCCAGCTTCGGCAACATGTCTGCTTGGGTATTCTCTTATCTAGATATTTGAAAAATCTCAAATTTTTTATTGAAAGAAGAAATTATTTCTTATACCTTCTGTATATACTTCCTCATAGAGGGTGCCTTCAGCTTGTACTCCTCTAGAACCTGGCCAACCACCAGTTAGGAGTCGCTAAGGACCTGAAGGTGTGGAACCTCGAGCTCCCAAGCGACCCTTAGCCCAGCCAAAGTACTTAATACTCACTTCATTATTTGAAGTCCTAAAACTAAAACAGAGGACTTGCTCTACCATAACACCACCAGGATTGGCGAGGATCAATTCAGCCCCAGCCCTCCGATATTAGATAATCCGTCGACAAGCAGTATCTAAGGGCTTATTGATGTAGAGTCAGAAGATTTTGGTATAGACTTGATCTCCTCTGAGAGTGTACTCTCCATAAAAAAATCTACTAGGATCTCGACCTTAGTGAATGGTCAGGTTTGATAGTAAATATCAAACTCTTCGAGCTCTACAACCCACTTGGTCAACCTTTTCGAGGTATCAAGCCTTTATAAGACCTACCTCAGGTGTTAATCGGTCAGCATGGTGATGGAGTGTGCATGGAAGTAGGGTTAGAGCTTTCATATCGAGATTATCAAAGCATAGGCGATCTTCTCCATCTTGGGGTATTTGGTCTCTGCGCCCTGCAATACTTTGCTACACACCACCTTCTTCTTGGATGAGGATCGAGTTTGCAGCTATAGGGGAGATGGAGAGTTACAAGTATAGCATCTCCTCAGTAGATGGCCTGGTTAGGAGCAGAGTTGAGACAAAGTACTCCCAAAGTTGATCTAAGGTGGCCTGGCACTCGACCGTCCATTGAAAATCCTTGATATGCCTCGGGATCTAAAGAACGGTAAGCACTTCTCCACTGACCTAGCTACAAATCAGCTTAGTGTAGCCACTCATCCTATAAGGCACTACATTCTTTTTGAGTCCTTGGTGGTGACATCTTCAAGATGGCCCGAATTTTCTTTGGATTCGTCTCGATCTCGTGGTGGGTAACCAAAAAATTGAAAATTTTTTTTGAAGCTATCTGGAAGGTATATTTGCTTAGATTGAGCTTCATTGGATACTTCTTCAAGGTTTAGAAGGTTTTCTTGAGATCCGTTATGTGCTACTCTATCTGACAGTTTTTACCAATATGTCATTAATGTAAACGTCCATGTTGTGACCATTCTAATCCTTAAAAATCTTATTGATGAGATGCTGATAGGTGGCTCCTACATTTTTCAAGCCGAAGGATATAACTTTGTAATAATATAACCCCTGGTCTATGATGAAGAATGCTTCTCTTCATCCTCGGACGTCATCTGATTTTAGTTATATCTGGAGAAAGTATCTATGAAGATGAGCATTGGGTGCCTCATAGTGGCATCAACGAGCCAATCTATCCTAGACAAAGAAAAACTATCTTTCGAACAAGTTTTGTTCAAATCAGTAAAATTTATACATACCTGTTATTTATATTTGTCTTTTGATAAGGACAACATTGTCACCCATTCAGGATAGTCCATCTCACAGATGAACCTACTGCCAGAGCTTATCCACCTCCTACTTGATGGCTTGCTGGTGCTAAGGGGTGAAGCTTTACTTCTTTTGCTGCATCGGTTGATGTGCAGATGATGCACCATAACCTCTTGATCTATACCAGACATGTCCATGGGTGACCATGTGAAGACATTGACATTGGCCCACAGGAAGCTCAGGACCTAGGCTCGAGAGGCTTTGTCATGCCGTGATCCAATCTGGACCATCTTGCTCAGGCCAGACTCATGCAGGGGGACTGAGATAAGCTGCTTGGTCGGCTTCCCCACTGCTGTTTTCGCTCATCACAGGCATCTTTCGATAGGGAGGGCCTCCTTTGGCTTCTTATCCTTGAGAGTGGCAATATAGCAATGTCTGTCCAGAGCTTGGTTGCCCTGAAGCTCACCCACCCCATAGATGGTAGGAAACCTCATTAGCAGATGGTAAGTGGAGACGATAGCTCGGAGAGCATTCAAACTAGACCTCCTCAAAATCATATTGTAAGCCGAGGCTACCTTCACCATTAGAAAGTCAAGCATGACCATGACTTATCTCGATGCTTGCATTGTGGTCACTAGTAGGGTTAATACACCTTCAATGTAGACAGCATCCCCCAAATAATCAATTAAAGAAGAATTGATCTTCTGGATTTGATCTATGGGCAGATTCATTTTATAAAAGACATCATAAAATAATATGTCTGCAGAGCTTCTATTATCCATCAAAATATTTTTTGTATTATAGTTGTTATGGTCATGAAAACAACTACAGCATTGCCATGGAGGGTCTGGGCGCCTTCTGCATCGACATCCGAGAAAGAGCTAACCTCATTTGATCTCTGCCTCTTCATTGCAGGGGGTCCTACCTGGACTGCACTGGCATAGGTCTTTCTTGAGGATGAGCTTTTGCCTCTAGTTATGAGTCCTATAATGGTGTGGATGACCTCAGTGATGGATCTATTATCGATCGAAGGCTTGGGCATTGGTTGGAGCTCGCAGCTTGAGGCTTTGATATCCTTCAAATGATCGACATAGCCTGCAAGTAAACCTCACTAGATTAGGGCCTCGATCTCCTTCTTCAGTTCGAGACAGTTCTTAATATCATGATCATGTTCCCGATAGAGGTGGCAGTACTTCTTCAAGTCATATTGGGACCACCAGCTTATCTTCTTAGGTTATTGAACTATGTCATGGTTCTTCATTTCCATCAAAATCTACCTCCAAGGAGCATTCAGAGGCATGAAGTCGTTGAAACTTGAGGACTCCAAAACTGATGGGGAGGCTTTCTGTCGCACTTCTACTTCTTTAATTAGGGAGTAGGGTTATCCTCCCTAACCCTTTCTACTCAGCCTTCTCCTTCTGCTTCTTCACCATTTCCTCCTCGACATTGATGTACTTGTCAGCATGGCGAGGAGCTCGATGAAGTACGAGAAAATCTCTTTGAGAGAAAGTAAAGTGTTCACCTTCTGCCTCTTCTTAAGGGCTGACATCACGATCGAATAGTCCAGATTATGGAGTTCCAACATGACTGCTTTGATGTGACTCATGTAACTTTTGAGAGATTCTTCGTCCTCCTATTTGATAGAGAAGAAGTGTTGGTGCATTTTCTTGGCTTCTTGCTACTTTGAAACTAAGTTACGAACAAGCGATTGAACTCCTCGAAGGAACAGATGAAGTTCAGCTAGAGCTTAGTGTACTAGACTCGAGCAATACCTTAAAGAGTAGTAGGAAAGGACTTATATAGCAAAGCATCCGAGGCCCCTTACGACATCATGAGGGCCTTGAAGCTCTCCAGATGGTTGTAGAGGTTAGTGCTGCATCACAGACCCCCATCGAAGGTGCTTTGAAGCGGCAGGGATCGGCTCCTTCATGATATGCTTTGCGAAGAGAGGGCAAGTGGTGAACAAGAACTCTCCCCTAGAGCCAATTGATACTGGTGGAGGGCTTCGAGATAGTGGTCCACCTCTTGGAGCTTTTGATCCAACTTGTCATGCCGTTCAGATCTCCTTCTTGGTTGGCAACTCATAAATCCACTTGCGGAGGAGTCTTATGAGGAAGAAGAGAGTGAAAGAGAAGGGGCAGCAGATTCACACTCGTTACCTCACTCACTATCCCTTAGGTGAGGCTGAGGGATGTAGATTATCTCTCTCGAATTAGATGATTAATGGAGATGATGAAAGGAAGATTGCTCGGGGTTCCGATGGGTAGATCGAAAATCCGAAGAGCTTCTTCTAGGCTGATGGGGTGGGACTGGTTACTTTGTCTCATGCTTTTAAAGGAGGAGAAGATCAAGATGCACTAGAGTTGGATGATTGCTTGACATCGGAGCTGGATGATAAGCCACCTGCTATAGGCCTTGCACATAGTAGTCAGTGTTTGGACCTGTTATAGGAGCTACCAGAATTGCTCGATGATGACAGTTGGGGTAGTTGATAACTCCAAGATGCTTAGATCCCATTAACCCTGGTCTGGGTCAATGGATTGCATAGGGACTTTTGGGACGGCGGTGGCGGCGGCCGCCAAAGTCTTCTTATTCTTCATACTTGAATGATAAATAAAGAAAAAATTTAGACCTCTATTGTAGTTTAGAGCCCTTCCTTTAGCATCAATTTGTTGCCGCTGAAAAGTCAAGCTAGCTTAGGCCACTGAGACAGAGTCGGAAGAGAGTGTGGTCACAGGATAGGTGGTCAGGTCCTTTGGAGCAGGGCATTGAAGTTAGATTCTCGATCGAACCCCTAAGTCGGCTCTATAAAATCACTAAAGACAAAAAAGTCCTCACAATGGGAGGCTCTCCAGCAGTGGATTCTTCGATATCGAAGTTTTTTTTTTTTGGGCTTGGGTCTGTGATTGGCTGGCTATAACATTAGTAGTGTTGTTGAGTATGAAGAATGGAAGATCGTTGTAGGAGGATGGAGAATGGGAGATGGAGGATGCCATATGGAGGATAGAGATCTCGAAGATGGAGAAGGGAAGCTCAGAGTTCTTTGGAAGAGTCAGATTCCAATTCATATAGAGTCCATCTCTGGGAGAAGGCATGCAAGGTAGGTATTCCTTATTTGGAGGGTCTTGAAGAAAGTTTTATTGACGAAGGCAGATACCTATTGCCTTCGAGGATGTGCACCGTTTATCAGGGAGTAGAGATCGTGGAGATGTGCTCCGACTGTCAAGGAATAACGACTCGTATATTTGGATTGTTGAAAGTACGAATCTTATTTGGTAGAGGGGAAGTAGAGTAGTGAGCGTACAAGCTGCATGTCATCTTGCAGGTAGAAGACTCTGAAACTTCTCTAACATGGTCGTAAAAAATCAGGTGACAGAGGCTGGGTGATCGCTCTGTCACCTTCTACCAAGGGCACGTGTTGGGCCATCACTGGATCTTCAGTGCTACAGTAAACTGTCCATCTTAGGGTGCTTCATATTTTATGAAGCTAATATAATTGTTGATCGGATTGCTAGGCGTGCTTGGGACCATAATATTCCTTTTGATCCCTATCATCTAGTCTCATCAAGTTGCAATATCTTTTGCGGCTGATGTGGCCAGTACTTTCTATCATCGAGACTAACATGATCCGCTGCATTTGCTGTTCTATTCCTCATTTTCCTTCTTCTTCCGTAGGTTACGGCGACTATTTCAACTTTTGCTTGGCTGTGGTTCACCCATCTCTCACTTGGATGCTGCACCGCTTCTTTTCTATGGACGCTTCAATGCTTACAATTTGGCATTTGTGCTGCTTTTCTCTTTTGCTTCTCCTTTACTCTTCATTGATCAGGATGTATCAGCTCTCAGTATCCAGGACTATGTTTCATTGTTTATTGCTGGTTCCCACTCTCTCTATCAACCTGTCCTGGCTACCCTATTTACCATGGGTCCAAGACCACGCTTCATTATTCATTGCTGTTCACAAGGCTATGCTTCATTGTTTCAATCCTTCTATGCTGCACGGTGCAGGTGTGCTTGTTCTGGACTTCCGCTCGGCCGCTTATTACTATCTCTTGCCTCAGCAGGCGTCCGTTCTTATGATTCTCTTCTGTGTATTACCTTTTACTTACTCCGGGTATCTTCTTCGGCTTCTCTTCAATGTCAAGCTTATCTGTAGGTTTTTCCTGATCCTTTCTTCTTCCCTGATCTATGTACTAAATCTTTACTATGTATTAACTTTCTTAACTTCGGGTACAATGCTGTGTCTTTCTGTGTTCTTTTATCTTCCTCTCTACTTTTGTGAGGCCACATCTTCTACGTCTCCTTCATTGTAAACACTCTGGCATCATTTAATACAGCTTGTGCTCCTTGTTCCTAACCAAAAAAAAGAAAAAGAAAGAATTACTGAATAACAACTTACCCAGATACCCCATCTACAGTGAGGGCAATGGCGTCACACAGATATTAGTTTGGGCCCCGGGAATGGTCCTTCAATTAAGACCGTCCAATCATTGGACCCGATTTGTCCCGATCATCGAACCCTCCAGTCTAATCCAGATCAGGAAACGTCGTTGACCCCAGGCAACAGCGTACACAAATTTAAAATGACCAATATACCCCTAATCATTTTCTTTTATCCCGACCTCCTAAATTCGGAGCTCTTATTCTCCGAAACCTCTCCATTTTCTTGATCGTCATCAGCGCCAGCGCCTACCGTGCGCGCCCTCGTCTCTCGTCCTCTCCTCCATCCCCTTCGATTTCTAGCGTTAGTGTTAGGTTTTTGCGTTGCCGGGGATCGATTCAATTCGTCTCCTTCCTCTGCCATCCGGAATCAGGTACATGCGTTGGATTTCTATCCTTTTCTATTCTCAATTTCTTGTTCTCCTTTGGTTTCAATTATCTGTTCGGCATGACTTGGGATTCGGCTTCTGGATCGATGTCTAGGGGGTGTTTTCTTGTTTCTGCTCGAATCAATGCTCGGAATTGGGGTTAGGGTTTGATTTCGGGCTGTTTTGATGCTGCCCTAGGGGTTGATTTAGGTCCGGAATCGAATATACTGTAAGTGGATTATTGGGGTGTCTTAGTTGTGTAGGGCTTGCACCGGGGAGGAGCGCTTGTGGTGGGAAAGTATGGCGTTGCATGAAAGAAAGACTATAGATTTGGAGCAGGGATGGGATTTCATGCAGAAGGGTATAACAAAGTTGAAGAACATCTTAGAAGGGATCCCTGAGACGCAATTCAGCTCGGAGGATTATATGATGCTCTACACGTATCCTTCCTCTCTGCTTTTATTGATTCTTCTTCGAGGCTTTTCTGTTTACCGTACTGTTATTGTGGTTTCAATGCGTTCGTTGCCTTAACTGTTGGACCAGAACCATCTATAATATGTGCACTCAGAAACCTCCTCATGATTACTCGCAGCAGCTGTATGACAAATACCGGGAGTCATTTGAAGAGTATATCAATTTAACGGTGAGGACAATTTCTTTTACATGTGCATGTACATAAGACAGCATTCATAGGAATGATGAAATACAAATGATGAGTTGTTATCATCTCTATGTTTTTCTTTTCTCTTGCTTTTTAATTATGAAGGGACCATCAATAAATGTTTCTTGTCTTGATTTTTTTAAAATTCCATATCCAAATCTGAATTTCTGACATCTTTTGATGGAATTTAATATTAGAGTTACTGATATGAAGTATTGGTGTATTTCTTTTTCCTTTGCTTTTGGTGATTTAGCTGCTAAAATTTACAAACTCAAGTTATGCCCAGAGTTTAGGTTAAGCCTGTCTAGGCTACACTATTCTTAGTTGTGTTGACTGTTTTTTATCTGGTTTTGATATCTCAGACTACCATTGGCCTGGTTTTTTGGTTGTCATTATATACTTTAAGCTGTTAATGACCACCCATAGTTGTGCTATAAAGGGCATTATCCAATGAGTTAGCATGCAAACCTGACGTAGAACATGCTGGTGTAAGCTGCTTATATTTTGATGTAAATACTGCCCTTTTACCCATTTAAATGGGACAGAGTTGGTAGGCCCAACCCACTTCGAGTAAGATTAGTAAGTTTTTTTATTGGAATCTTTTTTTTTTCTTTTTTGTCGCTTAATTTCTTGGCCCATATATAAATGGTAATGTTGCTTTGACATGTGACAGAGCTATCGACCATCAATTGTCCAAGTGTCTAGAAGAATCTAACATGGAGATTTTCAAAAAAAAAATAATGACATAGGAACATCTCTATCTTATATATGTATATATATGTGTGTAAATATGTATTGATGTGTGCATATGATGAATAATAAGCAATGTTTCTTATGTTAATAAAATTGGATAAAATGATTGCTAATTGTTATGTTAAACTCGATAACTTACATAGAATAGTGCCAAAAGTACACACATAACGACAATGATATTATGATTTAATGGTGGTGTCAAGCAAGGTTCACGGACTCGATATCAGAATCTGTGTCGATTGACTGATGGTACGGATCCATATCGGATCGAATTGGTGCGAACTGACATAGAGGAAAAGAAGTGAATTGGGAGGAGGAAAAGAGAGAAAGAGGAGAGAGCGAGGGAGAAGGGGGAGGGAGGAAGAGTGTGGCCGGAAGAGACGCTAGTGATGGCCATAGGCGGGCCGCCACTCAAAGGGCTGCCAAGGCTTCGCTTCATTCGCTGATTCTCGATTGAGAGATAGAGAGAGGGGGGAGGAAAAGAAAGGGAAGAGAAGCCATTGCAGAGGCAGTTGGAGGGCCTCTGGCTGGTCGCCATGGCCATCGAACGGTGCAATCGCGGCCTCCGGCACCACGAGCATGAAATAGAGGCGATCATCCCTGTTTCATGATTTTTTTTTAAAATCTCGATTATAGTGAAGCCGGCAATGATTTTGTTAGCTTTTCTTCATCTTTTTTTAAAAAATCTGACGAATGAACAAAGATGGTCGTCCTTGTTTCTTGGTCGCAGCTCCGTCCGCATATTTTCTGCCATCTGATGACCACGGCGGGCATCCTGCAGCCCCTCCACCAGTTGCTCCTTCCTCCTGTTGGTCGCTCCCTCTCTCTCTCTTTTTTATTCGATTAAATGTCCTATCGAATGATGTCGAGCCGTAGAGGCCTCCGCGGCCCTTCGGTGGCCTCAACAGGCCATCACCAGCCTCTGGCAGTGTCGTGCCATCTCACCCTCCCCTCCTCTCTCTTTTTCTCTCTCTCCTTGTCCCTCCTTCGGTGTCCGTTTTTCTCGACCCAACTATCCTGGTTTGCTGTCGGGATGGCTAAGAACGCCATGAACCGTTCGGTTCGGGACGGCTGCGTTACATGGTGTCAAGGAGTGTCTTGAAGTGTTTCAAAGCGTGATGTGAAGTGTCCCTATATCCATGTGACCAACACATCAGAAAACCTAAATTTTGAAGTGCCAATAACTAAGGTTTCCTGTCCTGGTATCGGACTTCTTACTAGTACCATTATGGTACAGTGTCAGTAGACCCAATGCAGGGAGTTAGTTCAGCATACGGACACTCGGTACACTACTTGTATTGCATACCAATTCAATACTAGTTGGTGTGGTTGGTATGCATTGGTATCAACCAATACAGCATACCATGCCAGTAACACTGCTTAAGGGTATTGGGCGCACAATAATACTATAATTTTGTAATATTAGCCATTGTTATTTCAGTAAATAGAGATTCATCTATCTTGATTTATTGGTCGATGTGATATCACGGTAATAGGCAACATCTTCTAATGATTATTACTTTCTAAATGTATAAGCTTTAGTTGGGTTGTGAGAGGGATTGAGATTGGTCACCATGGCTTGACAACAATGGAGGGTGAAGGCCTATAATTAAGACTGGGAAGGATGGAGCCCATGGATGACTATGGCTTTATGATGATGATGATTACTAGATATGCCATGGTTGAGATTTAGGAGACCTTGAAGGAGAGGAAGTTATGGGGTGATGGAGTTGGAAGATGACCTTGATGATGGTGATGGCTGATCTAAGAGGGGCTTTCAATGGTAGGGAAGGAAAGGGGAAGATCATCTTGAAATGGTAATGGAGATGATGATGGATGATAGACAGAAAGGAAAGAAGTCTTACAGGTAGATTTTAGGTCATCAAATTCAAAAAAATGTAAGAGTGAAAATTAATTACATTTCTTACAATATAGGCCAATTTTATGATACATGAAGCTTAAGGTTTCCATCACATTTAAGATTATTCCAATCAATTTGGGTTGGATCCATCTAGATTGCCTTCACTGTTTTAAGGAGGATAAATCTTGCTGTTCATCTTGGATGAGGGACTAGGTTGCCAACTTAAGCATATTTATTCCTTGGAAATAAGATAAGAGATGAGAGGAGATGGAGGATGTCACGGGACTAAGGTTGCATTGAGGTTTTCATGGATTTAATAGTTGCCATAAAGCTTCCAGTGGACAGTTAAGTAGATATTACCACTTTTGCCAAGGGTTGTCTCAAATGTAAGTTAAATAGAGAGGCTAGGTTTTGAGAGGGTGGTTCTAAAATCAGACTTCCTGGTTAGGGATTTATTTCAAATTATTAATTATATCAAACTTGAGCAATTCATGAACCAAGGCATGTAATTAGATTCCGTCTAGGAGTTTACACATTTAAATGGAAACCTTAAATTATAATTCAATATGAATTATTAGGTTTAGAATTGCATATCAAACTAAGGAAAAGGATCCTAAGGTTGCATTTGGTAGCTGGCAATCTATCTAGATTGCCGGCAATTTAAAGTAGGCCCACTAGATTACTCTGTTGGGTATGCTTTTTGGGTGGCAATCCAAATTGCCTTAGCAATCTACATTGCCTCCCAAGAGGCAATCTAAATAGTGTTGGAGAGGGTTGGCTATCTAGATTACCACTTCTTTGGCAATATTACAAAAAAAATTTTGGATAAAGTTATCTCTCAAAAAAATCACATAAAACTCGTCTCTCTGACCGCGGTGGTGCTATTAGCGGAGGCTAGCCCTCCCGCTGCCTCCCCCTCTCTCTAGCCCAATGGGCTCCTTCCATTCCTCCCACGTTTACAGAGATGGCGACAATGACGAAGAGCGTGGGCTCCTTGCGAACTCCAAGACCTCTAATGAGAAGTTCCTTAAGCAAGAGCTCGAGGTCCAGCCATGCCATGTCGTTGCCTCTTTACTCTCCCCCTAGCTCTCCATCACTGGCACCCCGCGTCTTCTTGGCCCCTCCGTCCGGATTTGAGACCCCTGCAACGTCCTTCTCCCCTCGCCTCTGCCTGCGTCTGTGATCTCGTCTGGAGGCCCAATGGATTGGGCCACGGAGGTGCTCCTTATTGTCCATGAGGAGTGCGAGGCTGACCTACAGCCAGATCTGGTCGGTGGGCAGTGGCAGGGCTGACCTCTAAGGGGGAGAACTATGTCAGGGTTTTGGCCATGTTCTAGGTGTGAGGTTTACTTCTGTGTGCACATCGCCATTGGATCGAGCGAGGGCCATTGCAGCCTTTATTTGTACCAAACACAGTAGTTTGACTTAGGGATATTTTGAAAATTTGATTTCACATTATCGGTAATCTGATTGTCATACCAAACATATCAATCAAGATTTTCAGTAATTTTACTGCAACATTATTTGTGTACTAAATACAGTAATCAACGTTACTGGCAATTTAATAGTGGCAATCTATCTTGAAGGTAATCCATATTATCTTCTAAGATTGTCTGGCAATGCACCAAACACAACTTAAATTCTTTCCAAGATGTGGGAGTGCAGTACAGTGAAAGAATACGAAAAAGAGTATGCAATGTCATGGCTGCTGTGCTCATGTTTCTCTTGCACCCTAGTACCTTTACAACGTTCTTAGGAAAGAACAACACTGGCTTTTTAAACTCTTCGGTCTTCAACCTGGGAATGAGGATTTGTGTTCAGAATGTTATCATTGGTTGAATTTCATAAGATCTTAGGGAGCCACCAAGCATGTTGAATCATTATTCTAGATCATGCTGTGATTTTCACTTGAATTTTTATTTTATTATTGAAAGTTCATAATTTATACTCAATGTACACTCCATCACCTGAGCGATCTTATCTTTTTTGTCACTTATTCTTTTTATTTTCATTTATGCATTTTTAGCATGAAGGTTGATGAGCTGTAGCACATTTTTTGTGTTCAATTAAACTAGTTTGTGCATTCTATTGTGATTAACTGATTATGAGTATGTTTAAAAACAAAATATGCAGCATATTGTGTTTTTAATCTTTATTTGTTTGTTTTGATAATATTTGTCAGTGCATTTTTTTTGTTTCAGTCTAGTATACTATGTGCAGTCATGTTTTGAGATCAATTTGGCAGCATCATGATAAATTACGTATGGTCTTTTGGTTTATGATATGAAGTTTAGTGCATCAATTTAATTTCATGTAACAAAGCTTATTTGCTTATTAATTTTTTTAGATAATATAGTTCAACTAAGAGTTGGAAAATACTTAGTGTATAGATGTTAACAAGGTAAGCTTATAGGAGAGAAAGCCAAATGACCTGTTCATGAGTTAGGATTATGATTAATTATTTGTAATTTTGATATTGGAGAGTCTTAATGAATGGATGACTAAAAGTTCTATGAGAAATTTTACAATTTTTAAATATCATGTGACCAATGTTTCGTGCTTTGTGAATTTGTCTTGTATGTGAAGTATTTGAAGACACTTTAATAATGTTGAAACTTAAAATGAGTTTTTGGTTCCTTGATTTACCAATATACCCTCTTTAAGTATGCAATGCAATTTTCCCCCATATTGGAAAGGTTCAGGAATAAGTTGAGAGAATTCATATGTCTATAATTGTTTTTCAAAGCATAAATCATAGTGACATGTTGATGCTATGAAAAGACAATGAAAGACAAATTTTAGGAAGAAAATGGGGAATAGCTCACATGTTGATGCTATGCACATCTGAGTTGTGTGGGGGAAATAACTAGAGTGAGGGACTCAGATGCCAGTCAAAACACATGATATGACATGGCACCATACATATCATGCCTGTGCCTTATTGACATTGCACTTAAAGAAAAGCACATGGGTCATTGACATGGTACTGGCTTTGTGCTACATTGTGCAGCCATGCCTGCATGCACCAAGCACCGCATGGCACATACTGTACCAGTGCCTGGCCAGCATGTCACTGGTACTCAATGCATCCATGCTTGGTTTGAGTAAGCTTTACAGATGATTGCTAAAGTACTGTAGACTTCAGCATCTGACTGCTTGTAATTTTCTTGATAGGTTTGTAGTATTTTGGGTAATTTGGTACATTCCTCCACTTGCTATACGTGTGTGTGTGTGTGTGTGTTTTAGTTTGTGCCAGTTTCTCCAATAAAGGTGAATGGCCATTGTTCATGAGTGCATAGGCAAATTAGTCTTTAAACCATAAAAATCAGGATGGAATTGACCCTTGATTGTCATTTCTTTTACCTTTAATGTGCAGGCCTTTCCCCATTCCTAAGGCTTATTAGTTATCTCTTTTATTTTTTGAAGTAATCAGTTATCTATTCAATAACATTTTTGATGTATCATCCTCTTACAATCAAATGTTCTTTTCTCACTCAGGTATTGCCATCTTTAAGAGAGAAGCATGATGAATTTATGTTGAGGGAACTCGTGAAAAGATGGTCAAATCACAAAGTTATGGTTAGATGGCTTTCACGTTTTTTTCACTATCTTGATCGCTATTTCATTGCTCGGAGGTCACTTCCTTCACTTAATGAAGTTGGACTTACTTGCTTCCGTAATCTGGTACATTATCATCCTAGCTTTTTGTCATAATTTTGGTGTTTAAAGATCAAATTGCAGATGCCTGTTGAATTAGGCATACAATTTGTGGATAGTCTATGGTCATCAATGCCGATTTTTGTTTTGTCAAGTTTTCTTTGAATGAGTTCTGGAAGGTCCTCATGTTTCTTGGAATCACTTTTGGGTGGTGTTGTTTTTTGATTTCAGGTCTATAGTGAGATTAATGGCAAAGTGAGAGATGCTGTGATCTCTTTGGTATGTGGATACAGTATTTTGCAGCATGTATTGGATTCCTGCTTGTTATTATGTTAGCATTGTCAACTTTACTTCTTTAACAGATTGATCAAGAGCGTGAAGGGGAGCAGATAGATAGAGCCTTGTTGAAGAATGTCCTGGATATTTTTGTTGAAATTGGTTTAGGGAGCATGGAGTGTTATGAAAATGACTTTGAAGCTGCCATGCTTAAGGATACTGCTGCATATTATTCTCGGAAGGCTTCAAACTGGATTTTAGAGGATTCATGTCCAGATTACATGTTAAAGGTGTATTTTCTGAAAGTTGCTTCAATAAATGCATGCAGTTTGTCTTTGAGCATGATTGCTGAGACTTCCTGACTATTTTTAGGCTGAGGAATGCTTAAAACGAGAGAAAGATAGAGTTTCTCATTACTTGCATTCAAGCAGTGAACAGAAGTTGTTGGAGGTTTGTTCCAGTTTTGCTTGTAATTTGTGATGTATCCTTATAATTTCAAACCTTTGATAAGTGGTCCTGTAATGATGCTTTGTGTCTCAGTATATGTCTTAGTTTTCAAAACTAGAATGATGTATGTCATTAAAGTTGAATTCTCAAATTTAACTTGTTTTGGTTGTCTTCATTGCTCTGTTGGTAGAAAGTGCAACATGAACTACTCTTCGTATATGCAAGCCAACTTCTCGAAAAGGAGCACTCTGGATGCCATGCCTTGCTCCGTGATGACAAGGTCTATGCTCAGGACAGATACAACTTTTTGGAATGAAATTACTGTTTTTTTACTGTTATCTGACAACCAAGATATCTTGTCATTATATGCTAATTAGGTGGATGATCTATCAAGGATGTATAGGCTATTCTGCAGAATTCCTCGTGGGCTAGACCCTGTTTCTCAGATTTTTAAACAGGTTAGGAAAGTCCTATAATATGCATCATCAACTATTTAATTGGGAGCTTACCTGACGTTTTTTGTTTCGCTTGATTTTCATTGATTAAGCATATTACTGCTGAAGGCACAGCGTTGGTAAAACAAGCAGAAGATGCGGCAAGTAATAAGAAGGTGAAAATTATTCCATTAAATCCCTTTCTCACTTTACCAAGTCTTTTTTTTGCTCTCAAATCAAATTTTTTTTCTTGTTCTAGTAAATTCCATAATGTGCTTTCGCAAACATTGCATTGCATTAGCATGCCTTACTCAGAGGTCTCATACTAGGATATGTAGAAAATTAGTCTTGGATGGTGGTGACTAATTTAAGCCATAAAAATACTCGGACTATTGTTACCATGGTCATGAGTGAATACTTCTTTTGCTGATGGATTATTAGAAATTTTCAATGTCTTTTTCATTCTGCACTCATGCCAAATTTCTGAAATCCTTAAACTAGAATATTTCAGCAATCTTACTCCAGCTCTATAATCTATAGGTATCTTCGATAGTTTACATAAAGATTTTGGGCACAACTTGCTAATCTATTTAAAAGTAAACTTACACATTATAACTATGATCCTAATCCTGTTTCTTTGCCCCAATTTTTTCTGATGGGTGGTCTTGTAACTACCTGATATCTCACCCAAAATGGTAGCTAGAAGCTATTATTAGGATTCCTTGCCTTATATATAAGTATTCAATATCTACCGGTGCATAACAGATGTTAGACCAAACACGCGTGCATGGATCCTCACATACTTCTCCCATTTAAGCCTTGACGTCCTCGGCAGGCTAAGAGTCTAAATCTAGTCACAAATAGCACCAATCCAATCACAAAAGGCCTGTGCTGCAGTGTCCCTTGGTCCATATAGGTCTTGAGTTGGATCTGCTTTGATACTATTTATAAACAATTAGGACCTCATCTAAAAAGGTTAGCTGGAAGGTGTTATTTGGTTTTCTCAATTTTGTATAAGTACTCAATGTCTCCCTGCATGTGACCAATGTAGGATTGAGCACATGCATGCATGGGTCCTCGCATATCAAAATACTAATATAAGAAAAATTAGATTTAATGCATCTTATTGAGAAAACACTTTTGTATGAAATTTTCAATTCTATCTGATACTAGGATGGCCCTCCTATTTGAGGGAAGATCATGTAGCGAAATTTGACCCATGGTTTGGTTGATGTTTTGGAGGATAGTAGCACTCGAGTGCGATATCTCAGATGAAGGATATGCATATGAGTCATATATTGCAGATAGGATCTAGCATATGATGAGAATCCAAAACTGTTAGGGACCCTACTTTGCGTTTGGTATTATCAGCTATAGCAGTGCCAGATCTTGAACCATCTCAAGCGGCCTTTCTTGTTTAGCTATTGTATATTCATGGGCTTTACATCATGTGTCGTGGTCCGCATCTTGTGTGGCATAAATGAAATGAGACTGGTGAATGAATGGACGTAGAGCATATGGCTATGAGCAAGGTTGGTTGTGTTGGTATTGGGCTCGTATTGATTAGCCAGCGGCATGGATTGGTACACCCCCATGCCATTTTGTGTCGGGCTTGAACCGACATAGTAGAAAGAGTGAGAGGGAGAACTAGAGAGAGGAAAAAAGAGAGAGGGAGAGAAGGAGAGAGAGGGGAGGCTAGTGGTGGCCATCGGGGGGCCACAAAGGTCCTTGGATGATTGGAGCAGGGAAAAGGAAGAACTGAGAGAGGAAAGAGAGAGAGAGGGGGGAGGGAGGGAGCGGGAAAGGGCAGGGAGGCCTATGGTGGCCGTTGGAGGGCTGCAGAGGTCCTCGGATTGCCCCTTTCCTTTCTACCCTCTAGTGGAAGTTAAGTCAGCAAAAAAATAAAAAAATAAAAGCCAATTGTTCGATCTGTAGTAGGGCGGGGAGGGAGATCTGACCATTTGTGGCCCTCCGATGGCCACCACTGGCCTCCCACCCTCTCCTCTCCTCCCTCTCTTTTCCTCTCTGGAGGACAATGGAGCTTAGGTGGCCTCTATGGCCCTCTAGCAACCTTCCCGGCCTTTTCTTCTCCTTCCCTTCCTCTCTCTTTTCCTCTCTTTCCTTCTCCCTCTCCTCCGTCTGTCTATATCTCGTTTCAAATGCTAAAACTATCTCAGTCAACTACTAGTACAGTTCAGCACGCCATGAAATAGGTGGTTCCATCGTGTTTGGCGAACCTTGGCTGAGTCATATGTGCCCTCGCCATGCCCACTACTACCTTCTTGGCCATTAGTTGCATTGCCGCTCAGATTATTATTAGCATCATTGTTTGTATTGCAAGATGATCTAAGCCATTGGTTATCCGTGGGCTTAGTGGTCTTGGAACTTGAGTGAATGGGCATGTTGCTTAGGTTGACTCAGGCTATATTCTTAATCCTTGATATATATGACCATAATCTTTTTTCAAAAAATGGGCCATGAAGTTTAGTTCAAGACAATTAACACAAATAGACACAAAAAAATCGCAGCAAATCAAAATTTGCATTGTGAAGATGCATTTTCCTTTCATTATTTTTCTTAAAAATTTTATTGAAAGAGAATAGATGGTTTATCTCACAAAAAGGCTGTTATCATCCAAGTTACAAATCCTACACCTAAATTTGGTATCATCAAGGATCAGGCTAGGATGGTACTAGGTGGTTACCATCTTGATACTTGGAGCAGGTTGGCATGTTGGTGATCCATTAGGATGCTCTTTATTTTCTGTTTCTTTGTTTCTTATTTCATATGGTTTTTATCGGTTTAAAAAAGCATATAATAGAGTTCTTAGCGAAGTCCTATGGTGGGTGTTAGAAAAGAAAGGGGTTTCTATTAGTTGTATTAGTCTGATTAAGACATGTGTAATGGAGCGGTTACTAGTGTGAGAACTACTTGTGGTAATACTAGCAAGTTTCTGATCACAATCTGCACCGAGGATCTGCTCCAGGTACCTATCTTTTGTGCTAGTAGTAGATGTGCTTGCTAGGCATATTTAGGATGATATTCTTTGGTGCATGATTTCTGCAGATGATATGGTCTTAATAGATGAAAATAAGGTTGAAGTTA
Organism: Elaeis guineensis; assembly: GCF_000442705.2. NCBI lineage: Eukaryota > Viridiplantae > Streptophyta > Magnoliopsida > Arecales > Arecaceae > Elaeis > Elaeis guineensis. The sequence continues at coordinate 29,463,315 of NC_025997.2, read as the reverse complement.
GTCATAAGTCGGAATTATATGGAGTATATAAGGATTTGAGGATAAGTAGGGCCAAGATGGTATATATGGAATGTAGTTTTAGTAAAATTACAAATATAGATGAAGGTAGAGTGAAAATTGAGGATCCTAAAATTTCTAAGAGTGATTATTTTCGCTATTTAGGATCAATTATTCATAAGGAAAGATTAAAGAGGATGTTAACATAGAATTAAAGTAGGAAGGATAAAATGGAAATATTATGTGATCATAGGATATCTAGTAAGTTGAAAGAAAAATTTTATAGGACAACCATACAACCAACAATATTTTATGATACAAAATAGTGGGCAGTTAGAGAACAATATGTGCACAAGATAAGTATGGCCAACATAAGTATGTTGAGATGGATGTGTGGTAATATAGGAAAAGATAGAGTAAGAAATGAAGTAATTCATAAAAAGTTAGATGTAGCTCCAGTTTAGGACAATTGAGAGGATGACTTGGATGGTTTGGATATATACAATATAGGTTGATGGAGGTACTAGTACGAAAGAGTGACTTGATGCATATAGAAGGAAAGAGAGGTAGAAGTTGACCAAAAATCATAAGGATATAATAAGGAAGGACTTGATGCCGTTACATCTTTTAGAAAGGATTGTCCTAAACAGAGAAAAATGGAGGAAATGGATTCATAGAGTCGACCCTAACTAGCTTGGGAATAAGGCTTGTTGAGTTGAATCTTTGTTTCTTATTGTTGTTTGCTTTTTTGAATTATTGCTTAGAGGGTTCTTGGTATTTGTTTGTCATAGTTTAGGATGAGGGATGGATTTTAGAGGGTTTCTAGTATTTGTTTGTCATAATTTAGGATCAAGAATGGATTTTGAGCCGATTTGGATTCATAATGCCAGTGTTGGTGCTAAAACAATTTGGTATTTGTGGTGCCCATGTTCAAGCTCTTTCTCCTTTCTCTCTTTTTCCTCTCTCTTGTCATGCCTTGTACTTAGGGGATGGATTGGCACCAAGGGGCCTTTATCCCGAGGGCTAAAACTAAATCCCAAATCACTCCCTCAAAAGCATTATCTATATAATAATAGTAAAGCGATACACGGGTATTAGAAGTGGCATTCCATATTGACACGTAAGATTATAAGATAATCTCCTACAACATCATGTGTCAAAGTTTATTTTTTTATTTTTTTAATTTTTAAATAAAAAATAAAAGTACAAATAGTATGATAAAAAATAAAGAATATTTTAAATCTATATAATAATAGTAAAGCGATACATGGGTTTTAGGGGTGGCCTGTGTTGACATATAAGATTATAGGATAATCTTCTGCAATGTCATGTGTTAAGTTTTATTTTTTTATTTTTATATTTTTTAAATAAAAAATAAAAGTACAAATAGCATAATAAAAAAATAAAAATATTTTAAATATATATATATATATCTATCTATATAATAATAGTAAAGTGATACATGGGTATTACGAGTGGCATTTCGCGAGGTTGTGATTTACACAGTGGTTGTGGAAGGCTTCTGCAAGACTGCAAAGTTTGACGATGCAAAAAGAATTTTCAAGAAAGATGCAGAAAAATGGGATATGTCGAATGCTTTTAGCTATATAATTCTGATTCAGTGCTTGTGCAAAAGGAAAAAATTGGAGGATTATGTTGAGTACTACATGGAGATGTTGGATGTTTACCAAATGCAGCAACCTTCACTGGTTTGGAAGGCCATCTTTGGAAAGAAGAACTTTCAGAGATCTTTTTGATCTCATCATGGGATTAATTGGTGAGAGCAACCTTTAATGTAAAATGTTATCATTATTATCAATAAAATCCCTGCAATGCGGGGGTTGAGTGCTAGTTAAATATAATTATGATTAAGAAAATGCTAGGAAGTTTTTAAAAAATACTAAAACAACAAACAAGAGAAAAATTGGCATCTCGGTGAATTATCGAGATGTTGGGCCATCCCAAGTGTCAATAAAGTGAGGTATTGATGGTGACGATCAGCCTCCCTATCAAACTAGTTGGTACCAACTGCTTTGTTCCACTCAGTTTTGGGTGGTTCGGCCACTTACCACCCTAATTATTAGGGAGAGGCAGAGAAGGCCTCTCGTATCTTATCAACCTTTACTTCCAAATAAAAAATCCTGGATAAAAAAGAGAAGAGGAAGTTTTTGCTGGATTTGAGGCCGGATCCTGCAAAATCAAGTATAATCTCCTCCATTCTTCCTGTTGCTCTCTTTTTTCCCTTTTTCACTATCTAAAATAGGCAAAAGTTGGGAAAATGAGGGGGAATCATGCCAAAAATTTTGGCATGATTTCATGCTATACTATAGGCTGAAGGATGATCTATGCATTGACTATGAAATCATGATTTTTTATTGATCTTGTAGTTTTTAGATTAAAAATATATTTCTGGAATAAAAATAATAATAAATAAAATATTGTCAAATAATTTCTGAAAATTGGCATATGCATTTTGTAGTTCAAATTGGTGCATAGTTTGTACTGGTGCATATTTTGTAGTTCAAATTAATTTGATATTTTGTATTTTCAAAATCTAAAATGTTAGTTAAGTAAATGACAATTGCATTCATTCATTGATCATATGGTCTATGGAGATCAACGTAACATAAAATAACAAAAAAATATTGTTCTAACAACCAGAAATATTAAAATAATTCCTCAAAAAATAAAAAAAAGTGAAAAAATGATGCAGCTTAGGGCCACGTTTCGATGGAAGGGAGGAAGAAGATGCATGAAACAAAAGAAAATGACAAAAGGAAGAGAAAATTCTCTTCTCTGAAATTTTAATTCAATAACTCGAATAAAACTGATTACAACATTGGCTAGGGGCTTTATTTATAGACTAAAAGTCCTGATTCAACTAAAAAAAAGTTCGAAATAAAATAAAATAAAGAATAAATCAAAATTAGATTCCATGTCAGATTAGGACTCTTGCGCGCTCCCGTTGGTCTGTCAAATAATTAAATTAGGCTCCAAAATCCACAGTGGCGGTGAAGTGCCAGCCTTGTAGAGCTCGAGAAGAGCTTTCCGAAATGGGATCATAATAGCGATTCTGACACTGGATAAGAAAGTTATAGCTGTTCTAGCTCGATAGTGTCGAATCGGCTGAGTTAGGATGCGATCAGCTAGATTCTGGATCCTTTTGGGTCTTGTCCCTCGATCCAGGTATCGATCAGTCAGTACGTCTGCGTCATCCTCCCCAGGTCGAGTTCTCGAGTTAGAAGCCTCCTTATCTAATGAATCACCTATATAAGGAATTAGATGCTTTACATTGAATACATCAAAGATTCAAAGATTCGAAGATGGCTGGGCAGCTTCAATTGATAGGCATTGTCATTGATCTTCTTGATTATCTCGAGGGGATCTATTTTGCGCTGACTCAACTTATTGTATTCTCCAATTGGGACCGATCCTTGGTCAGAATAGCCCATAATCATCAATTGCAAAGGTGAGCTTCTTTCGATGTTTGTCGGCGGCCTCTTTATACTTGGCATTGCTGACCTCAATTTATTCTTTAACTGATCGATGGATGGCTTGGATTTCTTCAGCAAAATTTTCAACCTTTTTATTGGATCTCCCTCTGGAAGTGATTGGCGTCAAGTCTAAAACACTACTCGGGTTTGACCCGTAAACCACCTGAAACGGACTGTAGCCTGTGCTTCGGTTCACTGAACGATTGAAAGTGAATTCAGCCTGTGTCAAGGTCAAGTCCCACTGCTTTGGATGATCACCAGCAAGGCTCTTTAACAGATTTCTCAAGCTTATGTTAACAGCTTTGGTCTGTCCATCTGTTTGAGGATGATAGGCTGAACTGAATTACAGAGATGTGCCCAACTTTTTCTATAAGCTCCTCCAAAAATGACTTATAAATTTGGTATCTTGGTCAGATGTAATGGTTTTGGGTACTCCATGTAGGCGCACAATCTCTTTAAAGAATAGTTGGGCAATATTAGAAGCATTCATTGTTTTGCAATAGGCTATGAAGTGCGCCATCTTTGAAAATCGATTCACCATCACGAGCATAGAGTCATATTGCCTCTGCATCATCGGAAGCCCCAATACAAAGTCCATACTGACCTCCTTCCAAGGATGATTAGGAGCAGGCAAAGGAGAATATAATCCAGCATTAATCGCCATACCTTTTAACACCTGGTACACTCGGCATTGCTGCACATGTCAGAACACATCACGTTTCATCTTTGGCCAGTAGTATTTACTATGGATCAGCGTAAGGGTTTTGTCTTTGCTGAAGTGGCCTTCTACATGAAGCTCCTGTACAATCTTCTCTCATAAGGAACAATCAAGAGCACAAAGCTACACACCACGAAATAAAAATCCATCCTGCACCTGGTAATCAACTCGAGTATTAGCCTGGACCTCCTTAAAAATATTAGCAAAATCTAGGTCATTAACATAAAGGTCCTTCAGCGCATCAAAGCCAACTATCTCCATCCGAAGAATATCCAGAAGCTTGGCTGTTCTGCTTAGTGCATCTGTCACTCGATTCTGATTACCAGACTTGTGCTTTAGAACAAAGTGAAATTCTTGCAAATAATTTACCCACTTCGCGTGCCTGTGGCTCAGCTTTTCTTGACCACTGATGTATTTCAGGGCCTCATGGTCAGTGTAAAGGATGAACTCCTGGATCGGGTAGTGCCACCATTACAAAAGCGTGCTAACCACAGCATAAAATTCAACATCATAAGTGGAGTAATTTAATTTCGAACTTGATAACTTCTCGTTGTGGAAGCAAATAAGTCGCCCTTCTTGGCTGAGAACTCCACCAACGTCTGTAGAAGATGCGTCACACTCCACCTTGAAGACCTTGAAAAAATATGGTAGAGAAAGAACATTTGCAGACGTAATTTTTGCTTTGATCGTTTCGAAGGCATTTGTGCTTCAGGGGTCCATTGGAAATGCCTTCTTTTCATGCAAGTCTGTAACGAAAGACATGATGGAGCTAAATCCTCGGATGAATCTGCAATAGGACACCAAACCATGAAAACTCCGTACTTTGGTGATGTTGCATGGAACTGGCCAATCCTGGATGGCTTGCACCTTGGACGAATTTGCTCGTAGCCCCTCACAAGAGATGATATAGCCCAAGAAGGTTAGACTATTTGCCATGAAGCTGCACTTCTTGGTGTTGGCAAATAATCTCTCCGCAAGGTACCAAGCACTTTCTTAAGGTGCTGCATGAGAGCTTCCAAAATAGGATTAGATTAGATATCATCAAAATAAACCACAACAAATTTATCGATGAATGGCTGCAGCATGTGGTTTATCAGCCTCATGAAGGTGCTCGGCGTGTTGGAAAGCTCGAACGGCATCACCAACCATTCGTACAGGTCCTCCCTCATGTTGAAGGCTGTTTTTCACTTGTCTCCAAGTCGAATCCGCAATCGATGGTAGCCACTTTTTAGGTCGATTTTGGTGAATACCTTGGTTCCAGCAAGTTGATCAAGCATGTTGTCCAGCCTCGGAATTGGAAATCAGTACTTGATGGTGATTCGATTGATGGCTCTGCTGTCTATGCATATGCGTCACGATCCATCCTTAGAACCAGCAAGGTAGGTACCGCGCATGGACTCATGTTTGGTCTGATGTAACCTTTATCCAGCAACTCCTGGACTTGCCGCTGTAATTCCTGATGTTCAGCAGGGCTCATGCGATAAGCTGGTTTGTTCGGTAGGTTCGAGCTCGGAGCAAGATCAATGTGATGCTGAATATCTCATTCAGGGAGTAGTTCTGTGGGCAATTTTTTAGAAAAAACATCAGAAAACTCTCGAAGGATAGGACGTACCACCGGTGGAATGTCTCGCTTAGCCAGCTTGCCCTTCTCTACGACTACTAGCAGGTAGCTAGCCTCCGTTGCTTCCTTTAGACATGCATGCTTTGTCAGAAGATTTATGCTGGTCTTTGATTTTGGTTTAGGTAGATCTTCTTCCTTTATCGGTACCAGGGTGATCTTCTGATTATCCTTCCAAAATATGTAGGTGTTCCGATGTCCATCATGTGTAACACTGCGGTCATATTGCCACGGTCTCCATAGGAGTAGATGACAGGCATCCATGGCTACGACATCGCACCAAATGCTGTCGAAGTACTTCTATCCGATGGAAAAATATACAAGGCAGCGACTATCGACAA